>NW_020951397.1:0-36356 GCF_900497805.2 Vombatus ursinus | reverse complement strand
TTTGGGTCTAGATACAAACGCTTTCTGTTTTGCCTTTTTTTTTTTTTAAATAAAGCCTGTCCTATATTTGGTGTATTGTTAGCCTGAGTGCTTACACGGGAGCTGAGAGGATATTGGTCTTTTTGTTTGTTTGTTTTTTGCCTTTTATATAGACACCTAGAGGTATGCCAAATTCTTATGTTCCCAAAAGAAACTCTGTGTGGGGGCACTAACTAAAGAGAGTATTACAAGTTAAAAAAAAAAAACAAACAAACATAAAATTAAACCTAGTCTATGCAAAACCAGTGATATGGTTCTGAATTATGATTTAGAAGTTCAAAAAAATTAATTTTACAAGCATTAGGTGGAGAAGGTGTGGCTAGAAAGTAGCAATTCATTTGAAAAGGATCTGGGGATTTCAATGGACTACACATGTGCTCAGTATGAGTGGGCACTGTCATGTCAGCAAAACAACTTGCAATAAAACTGCAGGAAGATTAGCACGGTGTGCTAACATAAATAAGAAGATAGCAGGAGGACACTTAGACGTCCTTGGTGAATTCAAGTCCCCAAGGCCAGGAGTGTGATATTGTAGCAGAATGCTAGACTTGGATCCAAGAAGACTTGAGTTCAAATCCTGCCTCTGATGAGCTGTGTGACCAGTGATAATTCACTTTCAACCTCTCTGGCCTCTCTGAGTTTTCCTTATCTATAAAATGTGGTGAGTAATACCTAAAGTACCTACCTCCCAGGTAAAGTATGGTAAGACTCAAATTACAACGTGACTCTTCAAACTTTCAAACACTCAAAAAATGTTTGTTATGGTGATGGTTATAATCACATCCTCCTTTAATCATACGTTCAAGGAACTGGCAGAGACAATTGCTGAGCCACTGTCTATGATAGGTGAAAGATATAGAACTGGAGAGGAGCAAATATCCTGATTTAAAAAAAAAAAGGATTAGAATATAAATAGTCTTGTGAACTTGACTTTGCTTCCTGGCAAAATTCTAAACTGTGTAATAATATCTATAATGTGTATAATGCTATTATGTCACCATTTAAGGTTTGCAAAGCATTTTTATATGTTTATCTCATTTTATCACATTATTAAAGATATGGTCAGTGACTAGTCAGAAAAGAGAAGCACAAGCACATAGAATAGCTAACACACTGGATGACAGATTTGTTGTCATTATTCAGTCATTTCAGTTGTGTCCAACTCTTTGTGACCCCACTCGGGGATTTCTTGGCAGAGATAGTAGAATTGTTCGCCATTTCCTTTTCCAGCCTATTTTACAGATGAGGAAACTGAGGCAAACAAGGTTAAGTGACTTGCCCAGGGTAACATAGCTAGGAAGTATCTGAGGCCAGATTTGAACTGAGGAAGATGAGTCTTCCTGACTCCAGGCCAGGCACTCTATCCACAGCGCCTCATGGATCCAAAAAGATCTTGGCAGTTAAGTGAACTGGGCTGAATCTAACCAGATGAAACTTAAGAGGGAAAAATGTAACATCTTACACTTGGTTTCAAAAAGTCAACTGGAAGTACAAGCTGGAAGTGACATAGTTAGACAACAGCTTGTTTGGAAAAGATCTGGGGAATTTAGCAGAATACAAACTCAATCTAAGTCAAGTATGACATGATGGCCACAAAGTTAATGTAATCTGGGGCTGCAAGAGAAGCATAGATTCCAGAAATGAAGAGGTGATGGTTTTTCTGTGCTCTGCTCTGGGAGTATTCTGTTGAGGAAGGACACTGATAAACCAGAAAACATTCAGAGAAGGCTAACTAGAATCTATCCCATTCTGAGGATCAGTTGGAGGAACTGGAGATAGTCTGGAAAAGAGAAGATTTGGAAGTACATGATAGCTGTCTCCAAGCATTTGAAAGGTTCCCATGTGGAAGAGGAATTCATTTGGCTTTGTTTGGCCCCAACAGACACAACTAGAAGAAATGGATAGAAGTTTCTAAGAGACAAGTTCAGATTTGAGGTAAAGAAAAACTTCTTAGTCAATTCAAAATTGATTGAAATAGTAACTTGGTCAAAGTTGCAGGATATAAAATAAATTCACACAAATCACAAACATGTCTGTATATTGCTAACCAAACTTAACAAAGAGAAAGAAATTCTGTTGAAAATAACTATAGAATATATAAAATCTTATCTACCTCCCCAAAAGAACTATATGAATACAACTATAAAACTTTACAGAAATAGAGAGTTAATGAATTGAGAAATATTAATTGCTCACAGGTGGGCTAAGCCAGTGTAATAAAAATGAAAATACTACTTAAATGTTTTTATTTAGTGCCGTATCAGAGGATTACTTTAGAGAACTAGAAAGAAAGTAACAATTTATCGGAAGAAACAAAAGATCAAAAAGCTCAAGGGAAGTAATGAAAGGAAGTCGGAAGGAAGGGGAACTAGTAGTACCAGATCTCAAACTATATTACAAAGTAGCAATCATAAAAAAAACACAAAAATGGAAGTTGTTAAAAAAAAATAGGTCAATCAGTAGAACAGACTAATGACACAATGTATAAAAATAAAACCTAGGAGCCTAGAGTTCCATAACCCAAAGGACCACAGCTATTAGGGTAACGATTCATCATTTAAAAAAACAAAAACAAAAACAAAACTGCTGAGAAAACAGGAAAGCAATGAATCAGAAATTAGGTTTAGATCAATACTTCATACCATACAGTAAGATAAGTTCTAAATGGATATGTAAGTTAAGTTATAAAGGGTTACAATATAAACAATTTAGAAGAGTAAGGAAGAGACTCCCTTTTGGATCTATGAATAAGGAAACAATATATAACCAAACAAGGGAGAGAGAGACTCACAGAAGATAAAATGGACAATTTTGATTCCGTATCAGAAAGTTTTTACATCTGAAATTGGAAGGAAAAGAATTAGAAAAAAATTTTTGCAGCAAGTTTTCTGGTAAAGATCTCGTTTTTGAGCTATGTAAGGAATTGATTTAGATTTATATCAATAAGAGCGATTCCCTGATTAACTGTCCAAGGATATAAGTGGTTTTCAAGGCAAGCGGAAGGAAATAAGGATGTATATCCCTTTACTATGTGCCAGGAACTGTGCCGAGCAATTTACAAATATTACCTCATTTGATCCTCCCAACAACTCCGTGAAGTAGCTGCTATTATCAACTCCATTATACAGTTGACGAAACTGAGGCAAATAGAGGTTAAGTGACTTGTCCAGGGTTACACAGCTAGTAAGTGTTCAAAGCTAGATTTTAACTCAGGTCTTTCTGACTCCAGGCCCAACATTCTATCCCACTATACTACCAGCAGCCTCCAAGAGGAAAAGGGAAAATAAACTATCAGCAGGCATACAAAAATGTTGCAAATCACTAATATTTAGAGAAATGAAAACTAAAACAAGTCTGAGGTTCTACCTCATACCCATCAGAATGGCAAAGATGACAAAAAGGAAAATGATAAATGTAGGGTGACTGAATCATGGGAAAACAGGCATATAAGTGCACTATTGGTAGAACTGTGAATTGATGCAGCTGTTCTGGAAAGCAGTTTGGATCTATACCCCCAAACTAAGATATGCGGACCTTTTGACCAAACAATACCACTACTAGGCCCGTGGCCCAAAGAGACAAAAAAGGAAGACGGATCCACGTGTGCCAAAATATTGATAGTAGCTTTTTGTATTGACAAAGAACTGGAAACTGAGAGTGTGTCCAAGAGCCAAAGAAATACAGGCATATAAGTGCACTATTATATATATATATATATATATATATATATGATGCTATACTATTGTGCTATAAGAAATAATGAAGGGGATAGTTTCAGAACAACTGGAAAGGCTGATATGAACTGATGCACAGTGAAGGGAGTAAAACCATGGGAACAGTTTATATAATAATGTCAGAAAGACAAACCACTCTGAAAAACTTAAAAACTGATTAATACGATGACCATTCATGATTCCAGAGGACTGATGGTGAAGCATGCTACCTACTTGCTGAGAGAGAGAGAGATAATGATATATTTCTGGACATGGTCAATGTGGGAAATTGATTTTACTTGATTGTGCATATTTGTTCAAAGAATTTCGGTTTCCTCCCCCCGTCCAAGGGAGCAGGAAGAGAAAATAAATGTTGCTAATAGAAGAAAAAAAATAAGAGAAAAACTTAAAAACTAGAGCTGTCCAAAAATGGAATGGACTAACTTATATGGCAGTTTCCCCTCATTAGAGGTCTTCAAATGGAAATTGGATGATTACTTGTTGGATATGTTGTATTGGGCATTTCTTTTCAGGTACAGGTTGGACTATAAGAATTTTGAAGCCTCTTCTAATCTAAAAATTCTGTGATTATGGAGATAACCAATATATTCTGTACAGATAACCCTTCTATAATCTTCCCCCATCAGAAGACCTCTGGAGCACTGTTTAGTTCTACTGCTTAGCATAGCACTTGACACATAGTAGGCACTCAGTAAATGCCTGTTTTCTTCCCTTTATGAGTGCTACATTTTAGGGAGGACATTGATAAGCTACAGAGTATAGGATCTTAAGATGATATTTTGTGAGTCAATGAAGAGTTAGGAGAGATGAGATCTGGATTTACGCATAAGAGTGATGCTCCCCTCTCCCATTCTCTGATCAATTTGAAGAGTTTATCTACCTTCCTATATAAATATGTCCATATAGAAGTTTCCTATCTCAAGAAGACAGAGAACTTGTAATTAGATTTCAGTAACTCAACCTTTCCTTGATGGATTGGCTGGTTTGGAGCCACCTTTTGGCCCTTCCTAGAGCATGAAGTTCAATGACTGAGGTTGCATGTGGGATAATTTGGTAGGTTAGGACTCAAGAGGATTGTATCTTAATGGAGGAGTCATCCCTTTGCAAGAGCCTTTAAAAATGAGCTATTTAGCCTCTTTCCTCTTTCTTCCAGAATGCAGTAGGGTGGGGGAAAGCATCTTCCTTCCCACTCCCTCTCCCCAAGCAATTAATGGTGACTCTAGGCAGAAGTGTGTAGCAGATGCAGGCCTGCACTTACTCACAAAGCCAGAGAGGAGAGTTCCTGAGAATGGACATCCCTAAACCAAGATAAGTCACCAACAAAGATTATCATGAAGTAGCAAGAGGTCTTACAGAAGTACATGGCAGAAACTGTCATGTGATTATCCCTGTGACCTGAGAAAGAAAAATCTTAGACAATGTTCTTGAGCCCCAATCTCTTGAGTAGGAAAGGCAGGGCAGTTTATTCCCTTGGTAATATGATACCAGAACCCGGGGGCAGCTAGGTGGTGCAGTGGATAGAGCACTGGCCCTGAAGTCAGGAGGACCTGAGTTCAAATCTGGCCTTAGACCAAACACTTAACACTTGATAGCTGTGTGACCCTGGGCAAATCACTTAACCCTAATTGCATAAATATAAAAATAAATAAAGAAATATGACACCAGAACCTAGTTTTCTAGCTGGAGAAGAGAAATTTCTTGAGTTGCACTAGCCTTGTGGGTTGCCTTATGACAAACCCAAGTCCAAGAGGTCCTGAACAGCTTATTTCTTGGAAACAAGAGAATCACCATGTGGTTGCTAGAAAGCAGTAAGGGACTTAAAACCATGATATAGTTGAAAGAGATTGGCACCTTGCCATCCTCCACTATTACAATACATTTATCCATATAATACAGCTCTGATTGGAAGAGGTTTCCTATCTAACAACCCCAAACCATGTTTGTACTGATAGTACTGATAGTCCAAATCACAAAGAGCTCTGTAGATTTGGGAGTGACATTTCTGGACATGGACAATGTGGGAAATTGTTTTTGCTTGATTGTGGATATTTGTTACAAAGAAAAACCTGGGACTTATCAGATTGTTGGATTGTTGCCCTGCTAGAAGCCCCAAATTTAGTTCTTTCTCGGGGGAACTACTGTGAGTACTTTATGTATTTGCTATATCTATTCATGTGTTTCTGTCAGTGCTTTTTTTGCATGTCAGTACAGTTTCTGCAGGGTGAAAAATTCCTGTCCTATGTCTGGTATACATTTATTAACTTGAGTGCTTTTATGGAAACTGAGGGCCCCTTTTATGCTCATCAGAGGAAACTATACATGTGAAAATATTTAGAGACTTTCCAGAGAAAATTATGAGTGGGAGCACAAGAGGGAAAAGAGAAAATGATTCTTTGAAGGTCAACCTTTAGAACAGTTCAGGGGGCAGCTGGGTGGCACAGTTGATAGAGCACCAGCCCTGGAGTAAGGAGGACCTGAGTTCAAATCCAGCCTCAGACGCATTAAAAACTCACTGGCTGTGTGACTCTGAGCAAGTCACTTAACCCCAATTGCCTCACTAAAGAAAAATAAATAAATAAAAAGAATACTGTTCTAGAACAGTCCATATGAGCCCAGGCACTGGGGCCATGCATTATACAATTATTTGAAGGATTGTCACATGGAGGAGGGATTCTGTTTTGTTCCCAGAGGACAGAATTAGGAGCAATGGGTGAAAGAGGCAAAGTGACAAATTTGTATCTTAACATTTAGATCTAATACTAATATAATAAGCAGCCTCAGGATGTAGGGGCTTTCTTCTCATTGGAAGTCTCACAGCAAAGACCAGACAATGCCATTTACTGGTTATTTTTTTAAAACATTAGTTTTTAAATTTTCAGTTCTAAATTCTCTCCTGGCCTCTCCCCCATCCACTGAGAGTGCAAGCAATATGATACCTATTATACATGTGAAGTTATGCAAACCATATTTCCATATTAGCCATATTGCCACAAAAAAAAAAAGGCAAGAAAAAGAGAAAGAAAAAAAAAGCTTCAATCTGCACTCAGAGTTCCTCATTTCTCTCTGGAAGTGGATAGCATTTTTCAACATGAGTTTTTTGGCATTATCATGTATCATTGTATTGATCAAATTAGCTAAGTCTTTCACAGTTGATTATTATTACAATATTGTTGTTACTATGTACAATGTTCTCCTGGTTCTGTTCACTTCACTTTGCATCAATTCATGTAAGTCTTTCCCAGTTTTTCTGAAACCATTCCCCTTCATCATTTCTTACAGCTCAGTAGTATTCTATCACAGTCATATGCCATAACTTATTCAGCCATTCCCCAATTGAAAGGCATCCCTTCAATTTCCAATTCTTTACCACCACAAAAAAGCTACTATAAATATATTTGTACATACTTGTACAAAGGACATAGGTCCTTTTTCCCTTTTTATTCTCTTTTAATCTCTTTGGGATACAGACCTAGTAGCGGTATTGCTGGATCAAAGGGTATGTATAGTTTTATAGCCCTTTGAGCATAGTTCCAAATTTACTTCTAAAACGGTTGGATTAGTTCACTCCACCAACAGTGCATTAGTGTACCTATTTTCCGATATACCCTCTCACATTTGTCATTTCCCTTTTTTTATCATGTTAGCCAATCTGATGGGTGTGAGGTGGTACTTCATAGTTGTTTCAGTTTTCATTTCTCTAATCATTAGTTATTTGGAACTATTTTTTATATGATTATTGATAGCTTTGATTCTTTTTCTGAAAACTGCCTGTTTATATACTTTGACTATCTATTAGAAAATAGCTCTTATTTTTATAAAGTTGTCTCAATTCTCCTTATATTTGAGAAATGAGACCTTTATCAGAGAACCTCTCTGTAAAATATATTTCCCAGTTTCCTGTTTTCCTTCTAATTTTGACTGCATTGGTTTTGTTTGTACAAAAACTTTTTGATTTTATGTAATCAAAATTATCCATCTTACTTCCCATGGACCTCTCTATGTCTTGTTTGGTCATGAACTCTTTCCTTATCCATAGATCTGAGAAGTAATTTTTTTCCATGCTTCCCTAATGTACTTATGGTATCACTCATTTCTTCTAAATCGTATACCCATTTTGAGCTTATCTTGGTATAAGCCACTTGATGTTACTCTATGCCTAGTCTCTTTGAGACTACTTTCCAGTTCTTACAGAAGTTTTTGTCAACAGTGAATTCTTGCACCAGAAGTAAGGATCTTTGGGTTTAACAAACATTATTATCAAACAGAAATTACTGTAGTCATTCACTTCTGTATTTTGTGTACCTAATCTATTCCATTGATTCATCACTCCATTTCTTATACAGATTGATTTGATGATCACCACTTTGTGATATAGTCTGGATCTGATACTGCTAATTTTTTTTATTGATTCTCTTGATATTCTTAATCTATTGTTCTGCTAGATGAATTCTTTTATTACTTTTCCTAGCTCAATAAACTAATTCTTTGTTAGTTTGATTAATATGGCATTGAATAAGAAAATCAATCTAAGTAATCTTGTCATTTTCATTATATTGGCTCAGCTTACCCTGAACAATTAACATTTCTCCAATTGTTTAGATATGTCTTTATTTGTGTGAAAATTGTTTTATAATTGTGTTCATTTAGTTCCTGTGTGTGTCTTTGAAGGTAGATATCCAAGTATTTTATACTGTCTTCAGTTATTTTAAATGGATTTTCTCCTTCTTTCTCTTCCTGTTGGGTTTTGCTGGTAAAATATAGATATGCTGATGATTTATGTGGATTTACTTCATATTCTGCAACTTTTTAAGTTGTTCATTGTTTTAAGTAGTTTTTTAGTTGCTTGGTTATGTTTTTTTTTTTAATTTTTGGGGGGGCTAGGCAATGGGGTTAAGTGACTTGCCCAGGGTCACACAGCTAACAAATATCAAGTGTCTGAGGCCAGATTTGAACTCAGGTCCTCCTGACTCCAGGGCCAGTGCTCTATCCACTGTGCCACCTAGCTGCCCCTTGGTTATGTTTTAAAGGTGATTCTTTTCCAGGTAATTGTTGGACTAGATGGCCTCTGAATTCCCTTCCCACTCTGAGATTTTGTGATTCTGAGACATCTTGCTCAGAGAGGGGTTACGGAATAAGTTCTCATGGATTGGGTGAATCAAGCTCAGCCCAGTACTCTAGAATTATAGAAGGGAAAGAGGATACCCAGAAGAGCTAGGTAATAGAGAGAAGCTGGAATCCAAGAGTCCTCAGTTGTAAGAAAAGACATGATGGATCAGAATGCTTGAGTTATGGAGGAGATACTGGAACCCAAGATGTTTGGGTACAGAGCAGACATGGGCCCAGGGAAAGGCTACAGGAAGTGAGCTAGGGCCCAGAAGACCTGCATTATGGAAGGGGAACTTGGGGGTACAGGATGTCTAGGTTAGTGACAGGACACCATAGTTTAGAATTTCATGGTTGTGGTAATAGAGCTGGAGCTTACTTTGTCTGGGCTGTGAGAGAGGAGCTGAGAATCATGATGTCTGGCTTAAGGGAGGGAATCTGGAACTTAGGACACCTTGATTTGAGAGAGGAGCTGTGTACAGGGCACCTTGATTGTGGAAGGGGAATTGGAGTCTTTGTGGGAAAGGGAATTGTTGAAGTTAAGCTGAAGAAGGCACTGTGAAAATTATTTGGAGGGCTTTGGAATTGTGCCAAAGACCAAAGACTGAACTTGAGGATGGGAATTTGAAGGGATTTGTGAAAAAGGACTCAAGTTGAAGAAAGACTAAAGATAAGAGAAGGGGCAAGATTAAAGGAAGAGTAGGAGTTGGACTAAAGGTGAAGAATTTAGCTCAAGGGACAGGAAGATACAAACTAGACCTTAGGAGGAGAAGAAACAGGAGGACCAGGTGAAGAAGGTAGAGGACCTAAGGAGAAGGAAGAGAAGGGAAAGGAGGAGAATTTCAAGGGGAAGATGAACTGAAAGTGAGGTCCCAAGGAGGAGAGAGTAGCTGATAAGAATGTAAATAATATAAGTTAAGTTAGGCTAAGTAAGACAAGCTGGAATGACAAGCTAGGTAAGAGCTTGCTTAGAAAAGAGAAGGGAAATTGGGTGTGACTGTTAAGATGCTAGCAAGGTGAAAAACAGTAATTTCTGGCATTGAAGACTACTCCAAAAGCAGTTTGTCAAAACACTTCTCCAAGGAAACTACTAGCAAAAATGGCAAAGAATGATGATCTCACACCCCATCAGTGTGGAAAACAGGGCTGATTTTACTGTGACCTGTATTAAATGTGTGATGTTTATATTTCTGTCACCACCAAGTAAGTGATTGCTCCCTATGCTAAACATGCAGGCTGGTCTCCCTCCTAGAAGAGGTCAGGAATGCTTCTCCATCTGCCAAGTTATCCAGAAGGATGACATATTCCTTTAAAAAGTAGAAGAAGGGGAGGCAGAGCCAAGATGGTGGAATAGCAAGAAGTAGAGCCTAGCTCCTCACTCCCAACTCTTCTACAAAGATCTGGAAAATGAGCCAGACTGAATTCTGACTGGGAAATCTAAGAAAAACTCAGGTTGTTATTTCTAACCCAAGGAGCCTTAGGGATACTGATAAATCTTCAGACTTTGGGAATAGGGTCTGGTGAGAAACACATAAAGAGTATTCCAGTACCCAGGGACTTAAAGAGGGCCAAGACTGGGCACAAGGTCAGGAAGCACCAGAGCAGAAAGAGATCCCAAGGGATCCCTGAACTAGTGCAGGGTGAAGGAATAGATGTCATCTGGCAGGTCGATTGCCCACTATTTAGTTATGAGTCACAGATCTGAGGCAGCCTGAGGAAGGGATCTGCACCTAAGAGTGCTGGAGAGGAGTGATCTGGATCCTAGCTGCGTACTTGTGTTCTGAATAAGTTCAGGAGCAGACAGTAGCTATGTGGCTCTTATTCCAGGAGCTGAGCAGACTCAATTCTAGCCTCTACTCTAAGCTGCAGTGGAATAATCAGGGCAGTAATCCTAGATCAAAGGAAAGCTTGTAGTTTAGTCACTATGAACCTACAGAGTCTCCCAGAGGGCTAATAGTGCTTGAGTCCAGCAGTAGCCTACTTAAACTTCCAACTAGGGACAAGTTGACAGACTCAAACTATGTCAGGAACTTGCAGATCTCAGACTAGGCAGTGACCAGACTTTGCTCTCAGATCACGTCACTTTGGGAACACTGGAATCTTATAGGTCTCCAGCCAAAGCTGTGAAAGCAGATAGATATGAGATGGCATAAGCTCAGTCTGGAAATTCCCCCAGAAGTGCACAGAGCTCAGCCCTAACATAACGTACAAAATCAAAAAGTAGTCTGGAAGAATAAGCAAACATAAAAAGAATCCTACCATTAAAAGTTGTGGTAATGGAGAAGCTCAAGACACAAGACTAAAAGAAGAAACTAACTATAAAATATTTACAAGCAAGGCTTCAAAAAAAATGCTTCCTAAACACAAGTCCAACCAGAATTCTCAGAATGGGGCAGCTAGGTGGTACAGTAGACAGAGCACCAGCCCTGGATTCAGGAGGTCCTGAGTTCAAATCTGGCCTCAGACACATAACACTTACTAGCTGTGTGACCCTGGGCAAGTCACTTCACCCCCATTGCCCAACCCCCCCCCCAAAAAAACCAGAATTCTTGGAATGGATAAAGCAAGAATTTTCTAAAAATAGATAAAATGATTTATTAAATGAAATGAGAGAGGAAAAAATTAGAAAAGAAATAATAGCTATGGAAGAAAGATATGGAAAGACAATTAACAGCTTAGAACAAAAGATATAAAACCTTGCCCAAGAAAATAACAGCCTGAAAATTAGAATTGACCAAATAGAAGCTAATGGTGAGAAGCTAATGTGCAGACATAAAAAAAAAATTAAGTCAAAACTAAGTCAAAAGACTGAAAAAATTAGAAGAAAATGTGAGGAATCTCCTAGCAAAAACAACTGACTTAAAAATAGATTGAGGAGGGGCAGCTAGGTGGTGCAGTGGATAGAGCACTGGCCTTGGAGTCAGGAGGACCTGAGATCAAATCTGGCCTCAGACCAAACACTTGACACTTACTAGCTGTGTGACTCTGGGCAAGTCGCTTAACCCCAATTGCCAAAAAATAAAATAAAATAGATTGAGGACAGATAATTTAAGAATTATTGCACTACCTGAAAGCCACAATGAGAAAAAGAGCCCTAGATATTACACTTCACAAAATCTTAAAAGAAAACAGTTCAGGTCTCTTAGAACCAGAGAGCAAAGTAGAAATTGAAATAGTCTACCAGTCATCCTCTGAAATGAACCCCAAAATGAAAACTTCCAGTGATATGATAGCCAAAATCCACAACTTCCAGGTCAAAGAAAAAGTACTGCAAGCATCCAGAAAAAAAAAAAAGAATTCAAGTACTGAGAAGCCACAGTCAGGATCACAAAAGTTTTAGCAGCCACCACTGTAAAGAAGCAGAGAGCTTGTCATATGATATTCCAGAAGGCAAGAGATCCAGGCTTACATCCAAGAATAACTTGCCAAGTAAAATTGAGTATAATCCTACAGAGAGAAAAATAGGGATTTTTAATAAAACAGAGGACTTCCAAGTATTATTGATAAAAAAGACCAGAGCTGAGTAGAAAACTTGACAAACATAGGAGCCAAGAGAAGTATAAAAAGGTTAACATGAGTGAGCAATCAACATGGACTAAACAAGATAAAATTGTTTATATTTTTCTGGAGGGAGATGATACATGTAGTCGCTCTGATCTCTATAATTATCAGTGGTCATAGAGGGAGTATAATTAGACAGAGGGCTTAAAAGTAATTATGTTATATTTTAATGATTGGGGAAAAAAGAATAGAAAGGCCAGAAAAGAGAAACACATTGCAAAAAGGGAGAAAAAGAATGGGGAAAATTATCTCACATAAATGGAATGTACAAGTTGAAGTCTATACAATAAAAAAGATGGAATTGGGGGGTGGTATGGGGAACAAGCAACATTTGAACCTCACTCTCATCTAAATTAAGCAAAGGAAAGAAAAATATATGCAAGTACATGCATGCACACATACACACTGAGCTGAGTACAAAAATACATTTCACCTGCTTGGGAAACAGAAGGAAATTTGAAGCAGACTTAGACAGAAGGTAGATTAAAGGAGAAGTTAGTTAGAAGCAAAACAAATGCTTAAAGAGAAGAAAAGAAACAAAAAGAAGGAAAAGTATAAGATAATAAGATGGAGAGAAATGAGTTATTAACAATCACAATTTTGAATATGAATGGGATGAACTCACCAATAAAATGGAAGAGTTTAGCAGAATGTAGTAGAAATGAGAATCCAACAATAGAGCGATGACAACAAATACACTCAAAGCAGAAAGAAACACACAGAGTTAAATTAAGGGACTGGATAATAATCTATTATGCCTCAGCTGAAATATAAAAGGGCAGGGGTAGCAATCATGATTTCAGACAAAACAACAGGAAAATGTAGACCGAATTAAAAGAGATAAACAAGGAAACCACATTTCCCTGAAAGGTACCATAGAAAGTAAATATAGTAATAGCCACTGTACCACCCAGCCAGCCCTGTAAATACAAAATATACATGCACCAAATGGCATAGCATTTAAATTCTGAAAAAGAAAAGGTAAATGAGTTACAGGGAGACATAGACAATAAACTTACAATAGTGGAATACTTTAATTACTCCCTCTCAGGCCTAGATAAAGAACCCAAAAAGAAACAAATTACCTGAATGAAATTTCATAAAAGATAGACATGATAGACCTACGAAGAATATTGAGTGTGAATACAAAAGAATTTACCTATATTTCAGTCACACATGAAACCTTCACAAAAATTGACCATATACTAGGGCACAAAAATCTCACAAACAGATGCAGAAAGACAGAAATATTAAATGCATCCTTCTCAGATCATAATGCAATAAAAATTACATTCAATAGAAGGCCTTTTGAAGCATAGATTAAAAATTAATTGGAAACTAAATGATCTAATCCTAAAGAATGAGTGGGTCAAAGAACAAATCATAGAAACAACAATTTTATTAAAGATAATGACATCAATGAGACAACATACCAAAATTTGTGGGATGCAATCAGAGGAGTACTTAGAGGAAAATTTACATCTCTAAAACACATCAATAAAAGGGAGAAAAAGCAGATCTAGGAACTGAGTGTACAATGAATAAAACTAGAAAAAGAACAAATTTGAAACTTCTAAACACCAAGATAAATTCCTTTAGATCAAAGGAGAGATTTAATAAAATTTAAATTTAAAAACTTATTGAACAAATAAAATTAAGAGCTGGTTTTGTGAAAGAACTAATAAAATAGATAAGCCACTGACTGATTTAGAAAAAAAAAGAAAGAAGTAAATTAAATTACTAGTATAAAAAATGAAAAAGATGAATGCATAACCAATGAAGATGAAATTAAAGCAATTGCTAGGAGCTATTTTTTTTCTAACTATATGCCAATAAAACTGGCAATCTATGTGAAACGGATGAATGTTTACAAAAATTAAAATTGCCTAGATTAACAGAAGATGAAATAGAATATTTACATAACCCTATCTTACAAAAAGAAATTGAACAAGCCATAAATGAGCTCCCCTCCCACCCAAAAAAACCCACCCAAGGATTTACAAGCAAATTCTCCCATACTTTCAAAGAATAATTAATTCCAATATTATATAAACTGAAAAAATAGGTAGACTCCTACAAAATTCCTTCTGTAACACAAATCTGATTTTGATACCTAAACCGTGGAAAAAAAGAAAACTATAGACCAATTTCCCTAATAAATACTGATGCAAAAAAAAAATGTAAATGCTATAAGGAGATTACAGCAATATATCACAGCGATCATTTATTATGACCAGGTTAGATTTATAACAGGAATGCAGGGCTAGTTCAATGTTAGGAAACTATAATTATTAGGAAATGATTGACCATTTTAATAACAAAAATAACTAAAATCATATGATTCCATCAATAGATGCAGAAAAAGCTCTTGACAAAATTCAACATCCATTCCTATTAAAAACACTGGAAAGCACAGGAATAAATGGAGCTTTTCTTAAAGTGATAAATAATATCTGTCTAAAACCAAAAGCAAGTACTATCTCCAATAGGGATAAACTAGAAGCCTTTCCATCAAAAATGAGGTTGAAATAAGGATGTCTGTTATAACCTTTATTATTCAATTTTGTAATGAAAAGGCTAGCTATAGCAATAAGACATGAAAAAGAAATTGAAAGAATAATCATAGGAAATGAGGAAAGAAAATTATCATTCTTTGCAGATGATATGATGGTATACTTAGAGAACCTTTGAGAATCAACCAAAAAGCTAGTCAAACTTTAGCAAAAAACTTAAGCAAAGTTGCAGGATATTAAAAAAAAAAGCCCACACAAATCATCAGCATTTCTCTACATTATCAACAAAACCCAGCATGAAGAGATAGAAAGAAAAATTCCATTTAAAATAACTGAAGGCAGTATAAAATACTTGTCAAGACACATACAGGAACAATAGGAATACAATTATAAAATACTTCACACAAAGAAAGGTCTAAAAAATGGAGAAATATTCATATTCATTGCTTATGGGTAGTCTGAGCCAATGTAACAAAAATGACGATACCACCTAAATTAATTTACTTATTCAGTACCATGCCAATCAAACTACCAACAAATTAGTTTATAGAACTCGGAAAAAATAAATTCATCTGGAAGAACAAAAAGTCAAAAACATCGAACGTGGAAAAAAAATGTGAAAAAAGGAGGCCTAGTACTATCAGATGTCAAACTATATTACAAAGTGATAATCATCAAAATACTTCAGTATTACATAAGAAATAGAATGGTTGATGAATGGAATCGATTATGTGTACAATATACAGAAGCAAAAGAGTGCAGTAATCTAGTGTGTGATAAACTCAAAGATCCCAGTTATAGGGGCAATAACTCACTATTTAATAAAAACTGCTGGGAAAACTGGAAAGTAGTCTCACAGAAACTAGGCATAGACTAGAATCTCACACCCTATACCAAGATAAGCTCAAAATGCTTGATGAATAGGAAAGGGGTGAAATAAGCAAAGTAAGGGAGCATGGAAGAAACAATTTGCCAGATCTATGAATAGGAGAAGAGTTTATGACCAAATGAAAGTTATAGATGTCCATGGAAGGTAAAATGGAGAATTTTGATTAAATAAAATTTAAAGGTTTTTTGCACAAACAAAATCAACGCAGCCAAAATTAGAAGAAAAGTAGGAAACTGGGGAAGAGGGGGAGGGACTTACACATTTCTCTGATAAAGGTCTCATTTCTGAAATATATAGAGAACTGTGTCCCATTTGTAAGAATACAAATCATTCCCCAAATGATAAACAGGCAGTTTTCAGATGAAGAAATAAAAGCTGTCAATAGTCATGTTTTTTTGGGGGGAGGCAATCAAAGTTAAGTGACTTGCCTGGGTCACATAGCTAGTAAGTGTCTGAGGTCACATTTGAACTCAGGTCCTCCTGACTTCAGGGCCAGTGTTCTATCCACTGCCCTACTTCACTATCCCTGTCATACTAAAAACATTCTCTAAATCATTATTGATTAGAGAAATGCAAATTAAAACAACTCTGAGGCACCACCTCACACCCATCAGATTGGCTAATATGGCAGAAAAGGAAAATGACAAATGTTGGAGATGTGGAAAAATTGGGACATTAATGCATTGTTCATGGAGTTGTGAACTGGTCCAACTACTGTGAAGAACAATTTGGAACTATGCCTAAAGGGCTATAAAACTGTGCATACTCTTTGAACTAGCAATATCACTACTAGGTCTATATCCCAAAGAGATTTTTTTTTAAAAGGAAGAGGACCTATGTGTACACAAATATTTATAGTAGATTTTTTTGTGGTGGCAAAGAATTGGAAATTGAGGGGATGCCCATCAACTAGGGAATGACTAAACAAGTTGTGGTATGTGAATGTAATGGAATACTAATATGCTGTTAGAAATGATGGGCAGGATGCTTTCAGAAAAATATGAAAATGCTTACATGAATTGATGCAAAGTGAAGTGAACAGAACCAGGAGAACATTGTACACAGTGACAACAATATTGTATGATGATCAATTGTGAACGACTTAGCCCTTCTCAGCAATACAATGATCTAAGACAATTTCAAAGGACTTATGATGAAAAATGCTATCCACCTCCGGAGAAAGAACTGATGGAGTCTGAATGCAAATTGAAGCATACTTTTTTAAACTTTCTTTTTCTTTTCTTTTTTTTTTTTTTTGGTTTATGTTTTCTTTCACAACATGACTAACGTGGAAGTATATTTTACATGACTGTACACGAATAACCTAGATCAGATTGCTTGCCTTCTCATTGAGGGCAGAAGGAAGAAAGGGAGAGAGAGAATTTGGAACTCAAAATTTAAAAAAAAAATGTTAAAAGTTGCTTTTACATATAATTGGAAAAAATAAAATATTTGAAAATAGAAAATAAAAAAAATTCTATTATGTAGGATGCCTTTGATACTAGGGATAACTATGATGATGTAAGAAACAGAAGCTATCATTAAAAACTTTTTAAAAAAATTACAAATAGTATAAAATTCTTACGAGTCTACCTAGAACTATACAAAAAAAAGATACAAAGGAACTATATGTACACAATTACAAAACATTTTTTATACAAATAAAGACAGATTTAAATAATTATAGAAATCTTAATTGCTCATGGGTTCATGGGTAGGCCAAGTCAATATAATAAAAATGACAATACTACCTACTTTAATTTAACTTGCTGAGTACCATACCAATTAAACTTTATATATAAATCTTTATAAATAAAGATTGCTTTATAAAGCTAAAAAAATAATAAAATTCATCTAAAAGAACAAAAAATCAAGAATATTAAGAGAATAAATGAAAAAAAGTAGAAAGGAAAGGGGCCCATCAGTACTAGATCTCAAACTTCACTCCAAAACCATAATGATTAAAAACAATTTGGTACTGGATAAGAAAAGGAGAGGTTGAGCAGTGGAACACATTAGGTACAAAACTTACAGAAGCAAATGAACACAGTACCCTAGTGTTTGATTACCCCAAAGATCCTAGCTTTTAGGATAAGAACTCAGCATTTGACAAAAATTGCTGGGAAAACCGGAAAACAGTCTGACAGAAACTAGAGGTAGATGTTATGTCTCATACTGTATATCACAATATATCACTATATATCACAGTAAGCTCCAAACGCATATATGACATAAACATAAAGGATACCATCATGAGCAAATTAGAGGAGCATGGAAGAAATTACCTGTTAGATCTATGGATAGCAGAAGAGCTAATGACCAAACAAGAGAGAGATGTTAATCAGAAGCAAATTGGATATTGATTATATAAAATTAAAAAGGTTTTGCATAAGCAAAACCAAAGTAGCTAAAATTAAAAGAAACAAGATTGGTAGAAAAAAATCTGTGCAACAATTTTCTCTGATAAAGGTCTCATTTCTTTTCTTTTTTTTTTTTAAGGCAATTGGGGTTAAGTGACTTGCCCAGGGTCACACAGCTAGTAAGTGTCAAGTGTTTGGTCTGAGGCCACATTTGAACTCAGGTCCTCCTGATTTCAGGGCCGGTGCTCTATCCACTGCACCACCTACCTGCCCGTTAAAGGTTTCATTTCTAAGATACATAAGGGAACTAAGTCAAATTTATAAGAATAAGAGCTATTGGGGGCAGTTAGGTAGCACAGTGGATAGAGCACTTGTCCTGGAGTCAGGAGGGCCTGAGTTCAAATCTGGATCAGACATTTATTAGCTTTGTGACCCTGGGCAATTGCCCCCCCCCAAAAAACATAAAAAAGAATAAGAGCTATTAACCAATTGATAAATGATCAAAGAATATGAAAAGGCAATTTTCAGAGGAAGAAATCCAAGTTATTAATAGCTATGTGAAAAAATGTTCTAAATCATTAATAGAGAAATATAAATTAAAACAATTCTGAGGTACTACTTCACATCTATATAAAACTGACAACATTGACCAAAAAAGAAGGAAAATGACAAATTCTGAAGGGGATATGGAAAATAGGTACACTAATGCATTGTTGCTGGAGTAGTGAACTAGTGCAACATTATAGAAAGTAATGCTTTCTAGACATGCCCAAAAGCCATTAAATTGTGCACACTTTTTGACCTAATGACACAGCTACTAGGTTTATACCTCAAAGAGACTTTTTTTAATTTTTTCTATTTTATTTTGATTTATTTTTAAAAATATTTCCCCATTATATATTTTTTGGTTTTTTAATTACTTTATTTTTAGTTTTCAACAATCATTTCCATAAGCTTTTGAGTTTTAAATTTTCTCCCCCTCCCTCCCTATCTCCCTCCCCAAGATGGCATGCAATCTGATATAGGCTCTACTTATACATTCCCATTAAACATGTTTTCACATTAGTCATGTTGTAAAGAAGAATTAGAACCAATAAGAGGAATCACAAGAAAGAAGAAACAAAACAAAGCAAGAGAAAAAGAGCAAATAGTATGCTTCAATCTGCATTCAAATTCCACAGCTGTTTCTCTGGATGTGAATAGCATTTTCCATCATGAGACTTTTGGAGATGTCTTAGATCCTTGCATTGCTGAGAAGAGCTAAGTTTATCAAAGTTAGTCATCGCACAATGTGACTGTTACTGTGTACAGTGTTGTCCTGGTTTTGCTCACTTCACTCAGCATCAGACCATACAAGTCTTTCCAGGTTTTTCTGAAGTCCTGCTCATCATTTCTTATAGCACAATAGTATTCCATTACATTCATATACCACAACTTGTTCAGCCATTCCCCAATTGATTGGCATCCCTTCAATTTCCAATTCTTGGCCACCACAGAAAAAGCTACTAAAAATATTTTTGTACATGTGGGTCCTTTTCCCATTTTTATGATGTCTTTGGGATACAGCCCTAGAAGTGCTGTTGCTGGGTCAAAGGTCAAAGAGATTAAAGAAAAACAATTAATGTGTACCAAAAAAAAATTATAGCAGCTCTTTTTGTGATGGAAAAGAAGTGGAAACTGAGGAAGTACCTCAAGTGGACCCTCACTGCTACAAGGCAATTCTTCTGCACCATTCTTATCAACTCACTATTCCACTTTCCACAATAGCTCTTCCAAACATTTTCATCCATCTTCCAACCTCCCATGGCTCCCCCTCTTCCAACCCTCTCACCTGAGAACTCTGTCTTATATTTTATGGGAAAAAATTCAAGCCATTAGCTGAGAGCTCCCTCTTCTCCCTTCCCCCCCCACCCCACCTCCTCATCTATCATATCACTCAGATCACTATGTCTTTTCCTTTCTAACATGGAGAGGTGGCCCTACTCCTTACCTAGGCAAACCCTTCTATCTGCACAAGCAATTCCATTCCATTCCATCTCCTCCAACAGATTACTCTCTCTGTCATCCCCACTCTCTGATGACTCTTACACTCTGTCTACTGCCTCCTTCCTTACTGCCTATAAACATGCCTGTGTCTCCCCTATCCTCAAAAAACTCACATTTGATTCTTCCATTCCCTACTATTATCCTATATCTCTTCTGCCCTTTGTAGCTAGACTCCTTGAGAAAGCTGTCTACAATAGGTACCTCCACTTTCTCTCCTCTTGGTGTTGATGGGATCTAGACCCCCAAAAGGAAAAACCCTGGACTTTCCCATGTGGCCAAATCTGGGCGTTAGCCTGAGGCTATAATCCCATCAACTGGCCTTTCTTTGTGGCTACACCCAACCTCCCAATTCTCTACTACCCTTAACCTAGCCTAACCTTCCATTGTTTTACCTCCCTAAATCCCCAGCCACTTCCCACCCTTAATCCTATCTAGGCTCCATTCTCCTTTGGCCACCCCTGGAGTTCTATTACCTCACAGACTACTTGGCCATTCCTAGATCCCTCCAATAGTCTTTCTGCATATAAGGTCCATCTTGTCTCCATTAAGATGCTCAGATTCTTATAATCTAGCCACTGCTCAGATTCTGATAATCTAGTCAACAATTTACTCATGTTCTAATGTTACTAAGAGTCTGCCCAATATGACAGATGTTCTAATAAACCTTGTCTTTGGCTTAAAGAAGGCTTGGGTTGAATTCTTTCGGACAGCACCCACATATTATGATTTTGGGGACCCAGCACTCCTAAACTTCATCACTCTGTCTTCTTAACCCTTCATAATCCAGCTTCCAATCTTATCATTCCACTAAAACTCATCTCTCCAAAGTCACTGAAGGTCTCTTAGTTGCCAAATCCAATGGCCTTTTCTCAAACCTCATTCTTCTTGACCTCTCTGCAGCCTTTGACACATTGATCACTCTCTCTTCCTTGACACTTTCTTCTCTCTAGGTTTTCAGGTCACCATTCTCTCTGGGTTCTTGTCCTACCTATCTCACAGCTCCTTCTCTGTCTCCATTGGATCTCCATCCAAATCATTTATACTTACTTTGGGTGTCCCATAGATCTCTGTCCTGGCCAGGGTTATCTTCTTCTATACTACTTCATAGTGATCTCATCAAAGCTCATCGACTTAATTATCATCTCTATGCTAAGGGTTCTCAAATCTACCTATACTGCTCTAACATATCTGCTGACCTCCAATTTTACTTCTCCAACTACTTTTAGGACATCTTAGGCTATATATTCAGTAGATATCTTAAACTCAATATATCTGAAACTGAACTCATCTTTCTCCCTAATAAAACATTGTCTACTTTTTAAACTTCTTTTACCGTTGACTCCACCATTCTCCTCTTCCTGTAGACTCACAACCTAGGTGTCATTCTCAACCCCTTACAATTTTTCAGCCTCCATATCCAATCTGTTGTCAAGGCCTGTTGATTTCATTTTTGCAATATCTATTGAATATTATGCTGTCTCTCCACTCACCCCCTCTACCTTTCTCCACTGATACTGCCATCACCCTGGTACAGACCTCACCACCTCAAGCTTGGACTATTGCAATAACCTGCCCCCTGGACTCCAATCCACTCTAATCCACTCTCCATTCAGTTGCTAAAGTGTAGGTCTGAACATGTACACTCCCTACTTAATAAACTCCAGTGCCTTATCACCTCTAGCATCAAATATAAAAAAGCCTCTATTTGGTATTCAAAGGCCTTCATAACCTCACCTTCCCCTCCTCCTCCTGCACCTTTCCAGTCTTCTTCTATCTTACTCCATCTCATGTATTCTTCAATCCAGTGAAAATGACCTCTTTGCTGTTCTAGGAACAAAATGCTCTATCTCTCAGCTCCCGGCATTTTCTCTCACCATTCCCCATTCCTGAAAAGCTCTCTCTCCTCATCTCTATCTCCTGGTTTCCCTGATTTCTTTCAAATCCTAATTAAAATTGCATCTTATATTGGGAGCCTTTCCCAACCTCTCTTAATTGTAGTGCCTTCCCTCTGCTAATCCTTTCCTATTTATCTGGTAAATAGTTTGTTTGTGCATGGGCGGGTTTTGCTTCTTATCTCCCCATTATATTGTGAGCTCCTTGAGGGCAGGGACTGTCTTTTGCCTCTTTTTGTATCTAAAGTGTTAAAGCACCAAGCCTTGAACATAGTAAGCACTTAACAAATGCCTTTTGACTGACAGACGGATGGATGAAAGATCATCTGCCAGGATCTGAGGAAAAGGAGAGGAAAGGTGGTAATTGGTAACTCCTGGGTGAAAAGTCATTTTTAATCTGATGACATTATCCTGGCCCAGCTTGTATCTAATATGTGATGGCTTCTCCAACTTTGTCAAATTGGATGCCTACTACCCCCTTCTGGGGATTTACATGGATATGCAAATTCTTACCCATGTGATACTATAGCCAATTCAATGTCAGAAGAAACTCAGAAAGGATTGTTAAATATTAATAAATCTGAAGCAATAAATTGAAGACTTTGGGGGCACAGGTGGTATTTCCTTATTGTTACCTATTGAAGACAAGTGATTCAGAAAGAAAGAAAGAAACACTTGTTCCTTGGCTTCTATGTGGCAGGAACTTTCCTAAACACTTTAGAAATACTATCTCATTTGAGCCTTACAATAAACCTGGGAAGTGGGTGCTTTTATTGGCAAACTGAGATTAAATGACTTACCCAGGGTCAAGCAGCTAAGTATCTGAAGCAGGATTTGAACTCAGGCCTTCCTGAATCCAGGCCTCTTGCTCTATCAAATGTGCTACTTAGCAGATCTCAGAAGGGAATGGCTGGTTAAGAAGATTAATCTGAATACAGATGGAAGAAAGCAGAGTCCAAAGAACAATATCCACAGTGACTACAACAATGTAAATGAACTGAGCAACCATGCTCTGGTCCAATTTAATGATCAATGTTAGTATCATATTGTCAAAGTTAAAGGATAAATTGTTCTGGGTCTCATTTTCCTCCTTTGTAAAATGAAAGAGTTGGGCTAGAGGATTTCTAAGGTCCCTTTCAACTCCAAATCTATGATCCTATGACCTTTTCTAATAATAATTGATAGTATCACTTTTTTTCAGGGAATATACATTGCACAGAGGTTTGCTTAGATATTTGATTTTGTCATTATCGAATTGACAGAATGTAAACTCCTTAGAATATAAACTCTTAATAGCAGAGACTGTCTCATTCTTATATTTATATACCCTGAATCTAGCTAGCATAATGTCTGGCACAAAGTTGCTGCTTCATAAATGTTTGTTTGTTTATTAATTGATTGAATTTTATGGTGTATAAAAACAAAAATGCGTTAATAACTTTTTGAAAAGATGGCATATGGGAACTAACCAGCAATTGCTACTTGGTACCAAAACACAAAGTCCTTTCTGCTGTTTAACTCTCCCCATTACATCTATATAATTACTATATAATCTACTATAATATAGTATCTATATAATAAGCCTCAGAATAATTCCCAAAATATGATATCTTTACTGAGTTCTCTTCTTGACTTGCCATTAGTTGGCTACCTTTGTCACTGAAGCACATAGAGGTTGGATGACTTTCCTATGGTCACAACTAATAATTGTCAGACACTAGATTTGAATCTGGGTTTTCCTAACTGTAAGCCCACCACTAACCACAATGCCATATAGTTTTCATAGAGGATAGGTAAAATTCTGTTACAACCAATTTTATCTTACATCAAAATTTCCTCATGTAAATTCAGAATTTGTTGAAAAGAAACCTTGTTGTTATAAGTTATATAGAGGAAGAGGTCTTTTTAATGGCATACGGTGTACTGCTGCTTATGGTTGATACATTGATATGCTTAACTATAGTGTGTGATATTTTCAAAATAAAATTTGTAAGTTTTCATTTAAAAAGATGGTATATGAGAAGGGGATTTTAGTTTCCAGATCATGCCTTAAAATACTGACAAGACAGAGACAGAGCACATCTAACAAGGACTGGTAAGAATATATTTGCTGAAGAATTGGAAATTGAGGGGATTGATGAGCCCATCAACTGGGGAATGGCTGTACAAGCTGTGGTATATGAATGTAATGGAATACTATTGTGCTATAAGAAATGATGAGCGGCAGATTTCAGAAAAAACCTGGAAAGACTTACATGAACTGATGCTGAGTGAAATGAGCAGAACCAGGAGAACATTGTACACAGTAACAGCAACATTGCATAATGATCAACTATGATAGTCTCAGGTCTTCTCAGCAATACAATGATCCAAGACAATTCCAAAAGACTCGTAATGGAAAATGCTGACCACATACAGAGAAAGAACCATGGAGTCTGGATGCAAAGCAAAGCATAGTATTTTCACTTTTTTTTTTTTTTGCTTTTTTCTTTCACATGGTTTTTCCCTTTTGTTCTAATTCTTCTTTCACAACACGACTAATGTGGAAATATGTTTAACATGATTGTACATGTATAACCTATATCAGATTTCTTGTTGTCTTGGAGAAAGGAGAGGGAAGAGAGGGAGGGAGAAAAATTTAGAGCTCAAAATTTTACAAAAATGAACGTTGAAAACTATCTTTACATATAATTGGAAAACAAATAAAATACTATTAAGAAAAGAAATTAGTTTTTTTTTAAAAAAAAGAATATATTTGCCAACAGTCTTACAAATCTGTTCAAAGAATCTTGAGTAGAAAGGAAAGGAGATAATTATTTATGACTATCCAGCAAACTAGACAGCATTAAATATAGCTACGATGTAAGAACAACAAGTATAGACACCTAGAAATTCACAGGAAACAAAATTCTAGAAAGTAGCTAGCAATGAAACTGTGGCTTCAAATGTACAATAATATGTACAAATGCACAATATATAAATGCCAAGCAAAAGATATTGGATATCCTACTGCATAGAAACAAATTTGACCTCTTAGGAATCATTAAGACTTGGTAGGATGAAACTACTTATTGGAATATGGTTCTGGAAGGACCTACTTTTGTAAGGTACGGTATTTTTACACTTCACAGGAACATCTGCCTTGAATGGCTTTCAGGAGATTAGCAGGTGGACAGGCAGGAAGTTTATTCAGCATGCAGTTTCTGCATATGTCACCAGGTGGAGCACCAAGTTTTAGCTACAGGGTTTCTCAGTTCTTGAGCATGCATGGAACTTGGTAGCCTGCCAGGACTTCCGTGCAAGTCTGAGAGACTAGCCTGGGTTGCCCCAGCTTCTAGCCTGCCCAGCCTACTAGTGGCTTAGAAATAATCAGGTTCTATGTTAGATTCTATCTTTTTTTTGTGTGTGTGGTAAATCTAGGGTGGAAAGTTTGAAGATGATCATCAATTCTAAACTTTATCAAAATTGCTCAGCCCCCATCTAATGGAATCTTAACTCCTTCCCATCCTCAAGGACCATACATTCACATTGTAGTTTAAAGTGAATTTATTGAATGGAACAAACAAATTTTAATTAGCACATTAAATCTTCTTGGTAGCTGGCAACCTGCTGCTTCTAGGGAATTCTGACTGAATACCCCAGCATTTGTAGCCATTAAGGACTAAGTTTTCAACATCTCTTTTTCCAAGGGAGAAGATGCTCCCAGATGGCATTTGTAGAGGAGGATGACAGGCTTGCCCCAATATCAAAGTCACAAAGAGAAGAAAGGGAATAGTCACACTGGATGGTAGATATTGGTCCTCCACCAAGTGCCATAGGAATAGCACTCACTTCTTAGCTGATAACCTGGCATCCTATGGTAATCGTAGGGGCAGAGAGAGACAAAGAAAGAGAAAGAGACAGAGACAAAGCAGAGACAGAGATAGACACAAAAACATACAGACAGAGATAACATTTTACATTACTGATGGAGCTTATGGCCTGTTGAAATACAGATCTGGTCCTTGGGGATAATTGAATATATCCACCCCCACCTCCATCTCTTTGGTAACTAATAAAACTGAAGAAGAACCCTGAAACTCATTGCAACTATGTTTGTTACAGTTTATTCAAAAAGAATAGGTAAAAGGGATATGGGTGGCTTTACATATTAAAAAAGATATACTCACGTGAAGAAATTTGGGAATCAGAGAAGGGAATGTGGATCAAGAGGTGTTCATAGCAAAGGAGGTCCATTGGGAAGGAAATTGCCTGTCCAGCAGTCTCAGAGTGTGTTTGCCTTCTAGGGACATAGGCTAGGACTAACAGTATGGGAGAGACTATGTAGAATACTGTGAAAGAGGGATTTCACTGCAATTTCAGGGTATTGCCCCATTCACTACCCCCAAGAACTTATGAACTACAGTGAGTACTTTCCCTGTTGCGGGTTTTTTTATTTTTTATTTTTAGGCAATTGGGGTTAAGTGACTTGCCCAGGGTCACACAGCTAGTAAGTGTCAAGTGTTTGGTCTGAGGCCAGATTTGTTACTCAGGTCCTCCTTACTTCAGGGCTGGTGCTCCATCCCCTGCGCCACCTAGCTGCTCCTCTGCTGTTGTTTTTAAAATCTGTTTGTGGATTTCCTGAGGTCTTTGTCTTTCACATTTTATATATCAATCAATAGACCTGTAAGTGTTTACTATGTGCCAGGCACTGTGCTAAGCACTGGGGATACAAAAAGGAGGGCCCTCAACAAACTTACAATCTATTGGGAGAGATAATATGCAAACAAATATACCCAAAACAAACTATATATGGGATAAATAGGAAATAATTAACTGAGGAAAGGCTCTAGAATTAAGAGGGGTTGGGGAAGGCTTTCTCTAGAAGATAGAATTTTAATTGGGACTTAAAGGAAGCCAGGGAGGTCAGTAGTCAGACTAGAGTGGGGGTGGGGGTAGAGGAAAGAAAGCTAAAAAAAATGATCAGAGACAAGAGACAGAGGGTCTTGTTCTTAGAACAACCAGGAGGCCAGTGTCACTAGATTGAAGAGTACATGTTGGGGAGTAAGATATAAAAAGACTGGAAAGGTAGGAGGGCAGTAGGTTATAAAGAGCTTTGAATGCCAAAAAGGGCATTTTGTATTTGATCCTAGAGACAACAGGGAGTCACTGTAGTTCACTGAGTGGGGGAGAGAGGGATATGACATGAGCAGACCTGTGTATAAGGAAAATCACTTTAGTGACTGAATGGAGGTTGGGTTGGAGTGGGAAGAGAGATAAGACAGGTAGCCTCACCAGCAGGCTATTACAATAATCCAGGTGCAAGGTGATAAGGTCCTGTACTAGAGCGTGGCAGGGTCAAAGTAGAGAAGGGGGCATATTTGAGAGATGTTGCAAAGGTGGAATCAACAGATTGGATAGTGGGAGCAGTGAGAGATAGTGAAGAGTTGAGGATGACCCTAGGTTATGAGCCTGAGAGATGGGAGGATGATGTTGCCCTCTACAGTAATAGAAAAGGTAGGAGAAGTAGCAGGAGAGGGTTTCGGGGAAAGGTAATGAGTTCCATTTCGGACATATTGACTTTAAGATGCCTACAGGACATCCAGTTTTTGAGATGTCTGAAAGTCAGTTGGAGATGCAAAATTGGAGATCAGCAGAGATTGGAGCAGGATAAGTGTATTTGAGAATCATCAGCATAGAGATGGTAATCAAATCCATGGAGGTCTGCTGACCTCAAATCCTGCAAATGTATGTGGTAAAATAAAGGTTGCCCTCTACCTAGAATGCATGTTACCTTAAGTGCTTATATGGGAGCTGGGATACTGTTACCCATACTTGTAGAAATATACATATATACACAAGCTGTATTTGGATATTCCCCAGAGTAAGCTCTAAGTAGAGGCATATTAGACAAAGAAAAATACTGACCTTTTCAGAGAGGTCAATGAGATTAAACCCAGTGTTTTTTTAGCCCAGAGTTTGGGGAGCCCTGGGTCATAGGTTATTAGGGGTGGAGAACCTGCGGCTTCCAGGCCACATGTGGCCTTCTAGGTCCTTGGGTGTGGCCTTTTCACTGGGTCCAAATTTTGCTGAACAAATCTTTTTATTAAGGAGATTTGTTCTGTGAAGTTTGGATTCAGTCAAAGGGCCACAATTGAGGACCCAGAGAGCCACATGTGGCCTGGAGGTCACAGGTTCCCCACCTCTGGAAACATTTTGCATCTGATTCAAACCAACAAGGAAGAATTGATTTCAGGGCTGGAAATGATGGGAGCTTTAAGGGGAAGTGACCATTCCATATTAAAAGTCACGATAGAGGAGAGGAAAGTTGGAAAATAATCTCACATTCACTCTAGATTTGGAGAGAGCAGGATGTCGAAGGATTTAGATAAAAGATATATGGAATCTCATGGATTAAAATTCTATAGAGAAAGCCAACCCAAGATGAAAAGGAAGCTTTTGAGAATCAAAATCTGAAGACACAAACATAAATAATTCAGAGAAATTATCTAAAGAGTGATGTGGATGCACAAAGAACTGGATTTTTAAAAAAAGATATTTACAGAAGATAGAGGAAGGGAAGCTAATGGAGGATGAATACAAAAGCCTGACACGTTACCATAAGAAGAGCATCACTATTACTAGAGTTCCCAGCACTTAGCACCATGCTTAGCGAATAATAAGTGCTAAATAAATGTTGATTGATTGATAAGTAGAGGTTGCTGAAGATGACAGCTTGGGCCAACAAAGATGTTTGTGGATTTGCTGCTGTTGTTGTTGTTCTTACAGAGTTTGTTGATTTGTTTGTTTGCTATGTTTCCAAAACAGAAGCATCCAGAGGGGGCCACTTGGACCACGACTTGGGTTAAACAGGGCAATGACAACCGGAAGTAGAAAGAAGGGCAAGCTTTCATCTCTCACTTTGCTTCTGTTTTCTCTGCTTAATTATCTGGTTTGGAAAGGACAGGACAAAAATAGGAGGTTAAAATCCAAGATTAAGTAGGAGGTGGTAGGAGATCATGTGGTTGTCCTTGATGAGTCCAAACCACCCAGCGCAGATGACAGATATGATTACAGAGCCATAGTCAATGATTTTTAAATCTTTTGCAGAGAAAAGGAAAGATACCTCAGGACTGAAGAAAGAGAAATTGTTCTGATTGTCACTACAGAAAAGAAGATGGAGTCTGCAAACTAAAGGCCAGTGAGCTTGAATTTTATTCCTGAAAAAATTCTATTCTTGAAGGGTTGGTTAGCGAGCCTCTAGAAAAGGAAGTAGTGATTCCAAAGCACCAATATGGCTTCATCAAGAATAGGGTATGCTGGACAAAACACATCAAACAGTGGGGTGCCATAGAAAGGGTGCTAAACTTTGAATCACAGGGACTGTATTCAAAATCCAGATCTGCTACAAAAATACCCAAAAAGCCATGGGCAAATCACTTAACCTTTCTGGGCCTCAGTTTCCTCATCTTTAAAATGAAAAGTGTAGACTAGATCACCGTCAAGGTCCCTTTTAGCTCTAGATCTCTAACTTTATTTCCTTTCTTGACAGTGGTAGACCAGGGAACATTGTAGATATAATTTACCCATGCAGAACTACAAAGACCTTAGTGGACAGCCAGTCTGACCCCTTCATTTTACAGATGAGATGAGCCCAAGGAGGTTTCATTATGTACCTTGTCCAGTCACATAGCTAGCAAGCATCAGAGGCAGGATTTGAACCTGAGTCCTCTGACTCAAGCCAGTATTCTTTCCCCTTTGTCACAATGTCCCTTTGTGCCTTTCCCTGTGTATTCTCCCCTTCAATTTTCCAAATCTTCAGGCACCAAAGAGAGACCCAAGTTTGGAGCAGAATAATCTCAGGGCTATCTTGAAGGGAAGTTGTCCGGGTCATGCTGTAATGGAGTTTTCTGGGTTTGTTTGTCTTTTTTAAAGGTCTAGCCAGTGCTTTCTGGCATCTCATTCTGGCTAACTTAGACCCCCAAGAAACAGTATCAACACTGAGACAAGGTATATGGCCTTGAATCCATGCAATATGAGGCCATAGAGAGCCAGATCCAGGAAGTTCTGAGTGACTGATTCACTCTTTGGTATCTGGCTGTTTGGGAAACTTCAGGAGGAGATGGAGAGAAGCAAACCAAGCCATGTGAGCAACCAAGAAGAATCTCTTTCTGAGACCATTAACTGATGTAATGGCTAAAGGTTATAACTGTGTCCAGTAAGTAGAATCAACGATCACTACCAACCAAACAGGGGGCAGGACAAGATGGATTGCAGTAAAATTACTCTCCTTTCCCACTATGACCTTGAGGTTGAGAATGCTTGATAGTACCCTACTATCCTCTACTCACTTAGAGAGCAAAGAAGCCTGACACCAAAGACACAGTGGAAAGATCTAGAAATTCAAACTATTCTAGAAGTAGCACCAGTGGCTTACACTCAACCACTCTGGTACTAATAATGTGATACTTTATTTTCTTTCTAATAGTAGAAAATGAATATTAAGCTATATGCATCATGAACAAGTTCTTTGGTGGATTCACTGAGAAGAAAGATGGGAATCCAAATGAGTGAGGGACATAAACATGAAGAGAATTGCTTATTTTTTTAAATGTATTCATTCCCCTCAGCCTTAAACATGAATCCCAAGGGTACTAGGGACACACAGTTGGCAGTGAGCTAGTACCTTAAGGCTAGGACAACTAGCCTTAGGTTATATTTGGGCATGCTCCATTGAATGACCTGAACTAACTCAACCTTTGAGCACCACCTGGTGGATTTCCCAAACATAGCACCCCCCCCAAGGGGGATTCAGTCATCCTCTAAAGCTAGTGTAACACCTCTTCTGGGGCTATTTCAACAACTTCTATTAGGGTTTGGATTCTGAGAAGGGAGCTAATTAATCCTCCCCTTTGGGTTGTAAGAGTTAACCTTAGGGATTGGGGTTTCTAATATTATTGTTTATAATTCTTAATTTGGTTTGCTCCCTAATATCAACTGGTTAACACCAATTAGCTTTTCCATAAAGGATGTTTACTGAGAAAGTATAGCAAGGATGGTTGTATCAAAACCTCTGCCCAAACCAGGGAATAACTTTTCTCTTGCATATAAGGTCCCAGGAGGAGACAGGGCTCAAACTTAGAGAGCCAATGTGGCCAGAGGGTAAACCCCAGCCCTAGTTAGTGGAAGCCCTTTTCAAACTCCCTTCGCAGAGTCCTCATGGAGACCTTTGAGGTCTAGCTCCCTGCTGACATCCAAGGAGCCAGTACCCTTGTAAAGGCCTGAAGGCACCTTTCCTGTGCCTAATTTTTCCTCATTGTGTCTCTCAATTTCTAATGCAGAGGCTGCTGCTAGCCACTGAATTTGAGGGTATGTTACCACCCATTAGCAACAGGGACTCTCAATCTTCTGATATTTTATAGTTCACAAGGTTGACATCTGGTCAATGAGGGCCCAGAGTATGCACCTCCTGGGTGCACTCCAAGCCTGGAATTTCTTAAAGTTGCCCTGCTTAATGATGGACTATGAACTTCTAAAGTGGCTTGTTATATTGTCCATAGCTCCACCGGACATGGCTGATTTTCTTCAAGAAACACAAAATATTTCCTGTGGGGGCTATCTGCTTTTGTTTAGTGACCAAAGTATTTTAGTCTCCCACACACTAGTTAAGGACTTTGTTTTCTTTTTGGTGAAGCAATTGGGGTTAAGTGACTTGCCCACGGTCACACAGCTAGTAAGTGTCAAGTGTCTGAGACCGGATTTGAACCCAGGTCTGATCCTGACTCCAGGCTCAGCACTCTAGCCACTGAGTCACCTAGCTACCTCCTTCAACTAGATTTAAGCAAAGCATCTGGCAGGTTCTCACCTGCTATTATTAAGAGAGAGATGAAGACACTTGGACTCAATGATAGTACAATTAGCTAGATTTGGAACTCATTGAATAGCTAGATCCAAAGAGTAGTCATTAATGGTTCAATATCAAGTTGGAAAGAGGTTTCCTGTGGGATACCACCACCCAGCTACCAGTGTTTGGCCTTGTGCTAATTAACATTTTTATCATTCGTTTGGATAAAGACATAGATGGGAGGCTTGGGAGATTTGCACATGGCACAAAACAGGGATGACTTAGTAAGGATTCAAAACAATCTTGACAGATATGGGGGCCTGCCAGTAAAGATTGGGTTTTGAAATATTATTTTAAAATAAAAATAGTAGATTTTTATTGTTAAAATAAACATCCATCATTCTTAACTCATGTACAAGCAGGCTATAAGCTGGATTCAGTCCTCCTGCTAGCTGTACTTTGCTGGCCTCTTGGCTAGATTGTAGAGCCAAATCTAAAAGGATGAAATGTAATGAGGATAAGTGTAAAAGTGTTGTACTTGGCTTAAAAAATCAACTTCACAAGTACAAGATGGGGGTGAGGGGGAGAGAAAGATGTGGTTTTATAGTCTAAAACAGATCTGGGGTTTTTCCTGGATTATGAACTCAACAGGAGTCAACAGGGTGATCTGGTAGCCAAGAAAGTGATGTAAATATAAGACTGCATTAAGAGAAGTCTTTTGTTTAAGATTGGGGAGGTGATGGCCCACTGTCCTCTGTCCTGTTCAGACCACATCTGGAATGTTCAGTCCTTTATAATACATTCTAGGAAGGATAGATATTCATGTGCTGGAAGCCATCCAGAGAAAGGGAAGAAAGGGTCTCAAGTCAAAACCATAGGAGGATCTATTGAAGAAATTAGAGATATTTAAGCCGAGAAAAAAAGAGATCTAGGAGGGGCAGGATAGTTGTCTGCTGGACCCTACACAGAACTAGGAACAGTGGGTGGAAGTTCAGAGGTAACATATACTCTGATAAAAGGTAACCTCCCTACAGGCAGGGCTCATTCCGTTTTTGCCCTTGGAAACCCAGCAGGTTCCTAAATGCTTGTCAATTGTGTGCACAGAGCTGGTGGCCTAGGGTGCCCCGGTAAGGTTACAGGGAAGAAGACTGCCCTTGAGGATTCAGTATGCCTTGAGTGGAGGGAGGTGGATGGGGGCTGGCTTGGGGGCCCTCAGCCCAAGTCACTCAATTTAGGTCCAAGTCACTTTTGGCCCAAGGATTCTTGGAGTGCCTGGGCTCTGGCTGGGGAGCTGGAGGCCCTGCATCTTGTGCTTTCTCTGCTTCGCATCCCATGCCTGGCTTCATTTGAGGGCCTGTCGCCCCAGACCACGTGCTCGAATTCCCCTGCAGACCCCAGGCGTCAGAAGATTCCTAAAGCGCATAAGAGGGTAAAGAGCTCTTTATCCCATTGGTCAGCAAAGCAGTCAGTCACTCTCCTTCAGCCAATTCTTGCCTGCCGTCTGGAGGTTTGGCCGCCGTGATGCAACGATCCCTCCACGGGCCCTCATCAAAATTGATTTTCCTTCTGTCTCTTTGCTACTTGTTCGGAGCAATGCCAATCAAGCAAGTCCCGCCTCCGCCACTTAACCTTTGACTTTGTTTGGCAGTGTGAGTGCTGAAAGGAGAGTGGTTATCGTAGCTATCAATCGTGAAAAAGACCCGCCTCATCAAGCCCTTAAATCTTAAGAGTTTGGTTTATATTCATGGCAGTCATTACACCAACTTGCCCCCTACTCTTATGTGAACCTGATTGGATCTTGTAAATATCAATCATTTTGGGAGCCAGTCCCCTCCCTTCTGGCGCTCACGGGAGAGTTCACTTTGGACGTCCTTCCCGTCCGTCGTAGTTGTCAATCTTCTCTCGAATCTGCCTCCCGATTCTGGAATGCTCGCCTAATTGGCCCCCTCATTTTCTCTGGCGGCCCGGAATTCCCCACCTTCTCACGGAGCATTCACCGTCGATTGATTCTGCAAACTGTCCATCTCCCTGCGTCTCCCGCCTTCCCCTCCCCCCACGTCCCCGTCTCCTTTGGATTGGCTGACCGTGTGCCCCCCCCTCCCCCCCACTCCACCCCCTCCCTTCCCCGCCCTCCCGATGTGCCGACCTCCACTGCCAGATCCAGGGCACTCTATTGGCTCTACAAACGTCGAGACTCCTGGCCATTGGCTGGGTGCCGCTGTCTTTCGCACCATTGACAGGCCTACCTCCCTCCCCCTTTTCCTCCCCCCCCCCGGTCTCGCCCCGCCGCCTTTCCCCCGCCCTCCTCCTCTCCCCAGCCGCTCTGCTCCCAGACTCCTTTGCGGCTGTGTGGAGCGAGGCCTTGTTCCCGCGTTGAGCCGCCGCCGCCTCAGCCCGGGCCCAGCCGCGTCGCTTCTGCCCCGTTCGCCCCCCCGCCCCCTGAGGGGAAGCCCTGCCCGGCCGCCATGTCGGACTACAGCACTGGGGGGCCGCCGCCGGGGCCGCCGCCACCTGCCGGAGGAGGAGGAGGCACCGGGGCCGGAGCCGGAGCCGGGGCTGGCGCCGGGGGAGCCGGGGGACCGCCGCCGGGAGCGCCGGGCGCCGGGGACCGGGGAGGTGGAGGGGGCGGAGGGCCGGGCCCCGGCTCGGCCCCGCCACCTGGAGGGGGAACCCCGGGGATCCGCAAGGACGCTTTCGCCGATGCTGTGCAGCGGGCCCGGCAGGTGAGGAGGAGGAGGCGGCGGTGGCAGCGCCGGGGGGCGGGGGGAGGAGGGAGCGCGAGGCCGGGGTCACGTGGGGGGCTGAGGAGGGGGCATGTGCGCGCGCGCGCGGGGCTTGGTAGGGGGGCACGTGGGGGCCGCGGGGTCTGGGGACCGGAGTTGGGAGCTGGATCCTCGAAGGGGGCCTGGCCACTGGAGTCTGGCCAGGCGAGGGCCCGGCAACCCCGGGCCCTCCTCATTCCTGCACTTTTGGAGGAGGGGGAAACTGGGGAGGAAGAGAGTGCAGCGATCCTCATTAATTGCCCCTTCCTCCCAAGGGTGAGAAAAGGGGGAGGGGGCAGTAACCTCCCACCCCTACCCCATTGAGCACCCCGGGGGGGAAGGGGTGCTCGCACCCCTCCATTCATTGTGTCAGTGCGAGGGGGGCAAAAGTGAGATGTGGGAAGGGGCACTGTGACCTTCTCTCTTACATTGTGGCACGTGAGGGGAGTGGGAGTGGGTGCAGTGACTCTTTCCCATTCATTCTTTCTCCTCTGTGGGAGGAGGAAGAGACTTGGGAAGGGGCACAGTCCCGCCTCACCCCTTCTTCCTTTTGGCGTTCACTTCTCTCATAGCTCCCAGGCTTTCTCTGCAGTGTCTCTGTTGGGTTTACAGAATTTAGGAGCTGGGCATGGGTGGGGCCCACCTATAGGGCTTTGGGACCCTAGGATGGGATATCTGGTTTGAAAGTCTTGTAACTCCGACTTGGAGTACCCAGCTGCTTCTAATGTTTTGGGGGAGGCATTGTTATGGTTAGTTTCTGCACAGTAGAAACACGTTTGACTTTTTTTTTTTATTTGAAGAATGAGTCCCTTCTTGTTTTTCATCTGGACTCTGTGGAGGGAATACAGTATCTGTGGATCATCTGAAATGGGCCCCTTACATGTGATGGGGGTGTGGGGTTCATATTTACAAAAAGTGGCTGCTGGGGAAGATGGCCTTGTCTGCTGAAAGTACATTTTAGCCTTCGGATCCTTGCAAGCAGCAATCTAAAGCACTCCCAGATGGGTCACCCATTCCTCTTACCCCCATCCCCGTTCTAGCTTGGTGTTTTGGGAAAGATGTGACAACATCTTGTCTTGACAGAATCAACCTTGTCTTCCACATGGGACTAAGTACCAACCTCTGGGAAGGAAATGGGTTCCAGAACTAATGAAAACTAAGGGCTGTCCCGTTAGGGGTAACGCCCACATGCCTGCCTCTGTGGTTTGTGGGCATAGCCAGTGGTAGGAGGAGGATTAGGTGCTACCAAGCTTTGCCTGAGTGGGATCTTGAAGGATTTCAAGGCCTGAGGCACAAGTTTAAGCTGTGTGAGGAGTGGCTAACTGAATGACCAAAGCTCTGGGTTCTTGCTCCTTGAAATGCTTGACAATTATTCCCACAAACGGAGCCTAGAATGAAGGTTAGTAAGGTTAAGTTTGTCTGAAGTGGTTTTTTTCTTGGTTGTGAACCAGCCTCTGGGAAGCTTTGTGGCCATACAAATTGGAATCCTAGGAGCATAGGCTTCTATGTCAGACTTCTGAACTGAATATTTGAAGGTGAAAGTAAACTGAGGAAGAGCCTGCTCTTGAGCACCCTAGGAGAACTGGGGGCAAAAACTGCTACCTGCTTTGAAATTTCTAAGACTGATTTATGGT
>NW_020951396.1:0-1264 GCF_900497805.2 Vombatus ursinus | reverse complement strand
GGAGTAGGAACACCACCTTTGAGGAATGAAAAGAAATATACATTTAGGTTGGCCACCCATTCAACCTATAGAGCAAGTAATTCTAGTTCATATATTTGTTGTTCAGTCATTTCAGTCATGTCAACCCTTTATGAGGCCATTTGGGGTCAGTTCAGATATACATTGGACTAATTGAACAGTGAGATAGTAAGGGAGTGAGGTTTAGGGGTGTGTGTGTGTGTGCGTGCGCACTCGCGCCTTCTCTCAGAGAACTGCATGACAGAAACTAGAAAATGGGGACAGCCAACCAATGTAGTTCCAAAAGGCAAAACGCTTGCATTCAATAGAAACCTGGGTTAATGCACTCCTTGACTACAGAGTTGGTAATCAATGAACTAGTTGTAGATCCTCACAAGGAGCCTTCTCATACCTGGTGAGATCTGTACTTTGCAGCCTGAGTCCTGCTGGATCTTGTTGATCTGTTCACCACCTCTGCCAATGACTATATTGGGTAAAATTAAAAGGAAAAAATGTAGGCAATAACTCAGGGAACCTAGAGCTTGTGAGGGTTTTGTTTTGTTTTGTTTTCTAGAAGGTATTACCCTCCCCCATCTCACATCTTCAGGAAAGAGGGCAGCAGTCACTCCTAAGAGCTACAGTGTCCAGAGAAGATTAGAGTGGAGTGGGGGTGAAGGTGGGGGAGGGTAATACCTTCTAGAAAACAAAACAAAACAAAACCCTCACAAGCTCTAGGTTCCCTGAGTTATTGCCTACATTTTTTCCTTTTAATTTTACCCAATATAGTCATTGGCAGAGGTGGTGAACAGATCAACAAGATCCAGCAGGACTCAGGCTGCAAAGTACAGATCTCACCAGGTATGAGAAGGCTCCTTGTGAGGATCTACAACTAGTTCATTGATTACCAACTCTGTAGTCAAGGAGTGCATTAACCCAGGTTTCTATTGAATGCAAGCGTTTTGCCTTTTGGAACTACATTGGTTGGCTGTCCCCATTTTCTAGTTTCTGTCATGCAGTTCTCTGAGAGAAGGCGCGAGTGCGCACGCACACACACACACACCCCTAAACCTCACTCCCTTACTATCTCACTGTTCAATTAGTCCAATGTATATCTGAACTGACCCCAAATGGCCTCATAAAGGGTTGACATGACTGAAATGACTGAACAACAAATATATGAACTAGAATTACTTGCTCTATAGGTTGAATGGGTGGCCAACCTAAATGTATATTTCTTTTCATTCCTCAAAGGTGGTGTTCCTACTCC
>NW_020951395.1:0-1264 GCF_900497805.2 Vombatus ursinus | reverse complement strand
GGAGTAGGAACACCACCTTTGAGGAATGAAAAGAAATATACATTTAGGTTGGCCACCCATTCAACCTATAGAGCAAGTAATTCTAGTTCATATATTTGTTGTTCAGTCATTTCAGTCATGTCAACCCTTTATGAGGCCATTTGGGGTCAGTTCAGATATACATTGGACTAATTGAACAGTGAGATAGTAAGGGAGTGAGGTTTAGGGGTGTGTGTGTGTGTGCGTGCGCACTCGCGCCTTCTCTCAGAGAACTGCATGACAGAAACTAGAAAATGGGGACAGCCAACCAATGTAGTTCCAAAAGGCAAAACGCTTGCATTCAATAGAAACCTGGGTTAATGCACTCCTTGACTACAGAGTTGGTAATCAATGAACTAGTTGTAGATCCTCACAAGGAGCCTTCTCATACCTGGTGAGATCTGTACTTTGCAGCCTGAGTCCTGCTGGATCTTGTTGATCTGTTCACCACCTCTGCCAATGACTATATTGGGTAAAATTAAAAGGAAAAAATGTAGGCAATAACTCAGGGAACCTAGAGCTTGTGAGGGTTTTGTTTTGTTTTGTTTTCTAGAAGGTATTACCCTCCCCCATCTCACATCTTCAGGAAAGAGGGCAGCAGTCACTCCTAAGAGCTACAGTGTCCAGAGAAGATTAGAGTGGAGTGGGGGTGAAGGTGGGGGAGGGTAATACCTTCTAGAAAACAAAACAAAACAAAACCCTCACAAGCTCTAGGTTCCCTGAGTTATTGCCTACATTTTTTCCTTTTAATTTTACCCAATATAGTCATTGGCAGAGGTGGTGAACAGATCAACAAGATCCAGCAGGACTCAGGCTGCAAAGTACAGATCTCACCAGGTATGAGAAGGCTCCTTGTGAGGATCTACAACTAGTTCATTGATTACCAACTCTGTAGTCAAGGAGTGCATTAACCCAGGTTTCTATTGAATGCAAGCGTTTTGCCTTTTGGAACTACATTGGTTGGCTGTCCCCATTTTCTAGTTTCTGTCATGCAGTTCTCTGAGAGAAGGCGCGAGTGCGCACGCACACACACACACACCCCTAAACCTCACTCCCTTACTATCTCACTGTTCAATTAGTCCAATGTATATCTGAACTGACCCCAAATGGCCTCATAAAGGGTTGACATGACTGAAATGACTGAACAACAAATATATGAACTAGAATTACTTGCTCTATAGGTTGAATGGGTGGCCAACCTAAATGTATATTTCTTTTCATTCCTCAAAGGTGGTGTTCCTACTCC
>NW_020951394.1:0-1306 GCF_900497805.2 Vombatus ursinus | reverse complement strand
TCTAGAATTAGGGAGAGCAGATTGAAAAGAGTTCAGAGAAAGGAAGGAAGGAAGGAATTATTATTTAATAGGTACAGACCACATGTACAGGGGGCTATCAGGGGAAATCCCTAACTTAGCACATGCATATATTTTTCAAAAATAACTGGAATTTGATGAAAATAGAGTTCTTAACAACAACTCAAAAATTTTAGACATAAAGCTATACCTGCAAGGAAAATGGTAATGGCTTAACAATTGCTCAAGTCCAGTGGAGCTTGCCAGGTGGCCCTCGGAGAGGGTAGCACAAGAATCAGACAGAGCTCTTTGGCTCCCCAGGAAGAGGAGAGACCAGAGCCCCTCTCTACTAACCTGCCAGAAGAGTGAGTCAAAGTGACTGTAGAGCCCTGATGTCCAGAAGCCTCCACCAGTTGTCAAGCCACACGCTAGGATACAGAGCTTCCCATCAGCTCCTTTTCTCTATGGGTTAGAGACAATATTATATCTCTATTCTAACCTCAGGCAAATCTAAAAATCAGTAATGATATCCCCACCTTTTCCCAATGGACAAATTGATTTTTACATCCATAGCATCCTGTCCTATTCATAATAGACAATTTCCTCCTCCGCACAAACAATATAATCTGCAGGGGGCAAATCTATTATATGGTTTGGGGCCAAGGGAGAGAAGGGTATAGTATGTTACCTACTGCTCCATTCCAGGAAATTCCATCTTCACACCGAATAGGAATTACCAATTTTGAATGAACCAGCTCAGCCCAATGAGCAAACCCTTGAAAGTTGAATTTTCCTTCTCTTTCTTACTGTGGTCTGTTGTCTCAGTGACTGACTACTTGTGAACAGTTGTATTTCCAGGCTTTGATGTAATTAGAGTCGTTGTGGCTGGTAAGTAGAAAACTGTGCTAATACTAGGGAAAAAACCCTAGAAGATGGCAGTTGTTAATCATTACGTGCCAAACATGGTAAGCAAGTTGACTCTTAGCAGACTGGTTGATGAAGTAAATATAAAGACATGGTCACACCCCCAGCTCTTGGAGCATAGAGAGCTTGCTAAGGGAGAGCAAAGCCAACACAGACAATGTTCGAACAGCTGAGCACACACAGGTGACATCCAGGGTAAGCTGGAGGTGGGGAGAGGGGAGATCTCCTTCCCTGGAGGTCTGCAAGCAGGCTCTGAACTATGATGAGGGTTTCTTTCAGGTGCAAATTAGACCAGATCCCTTCCTATCCTCAAGTTCTGTGTTTCTACGATTTTATTTTCTAGAATTAGGGAGAGCAGATTGAAAAGAGTTCAGAGAAAGGAAGG
>NW_020951393.1:0-1330 GCF_900497805.2 Vombatus ursinus | reverse complement strand
ATCTGCCCAGGGTTACACAGCTAGCAACACAGAAGGCCTTCTTTTGAATCCTGCCTCTGACAGTAACTTCTTGTTTGACCTTGGGCAGCATTTCACTTTTCTGGACCTCCTTTTCCTCATCTTTAAATTGAAGGGACTGACCAAGATGGCCCGAGGCCCCGTCCAGCGCTCAAGATACTATCCCATGATTTTGGGTCTCTGGTCAGACTCCTCCCATAATATTGCGTAAGTTTCAGAATGGATATTTCAGGAAGGATACTGACAACGGGATGTCGTACAAGAATCGGTTGAGGGAACTAGGTATGTTAGGCCAGTTTGAGAAATGACAACATAGATGGGGCACAAGAAGTGTTCTCAGACATCTCCAATACTCTCATGTTTATGTAGCACCTACCATGTGCCAGGCACTGTGGAAGAGGAAGCGGATTTGTTCTTTAGCTCCAAAGGGTTGGTGGAAAAAGCATTGAATCCACAGTCAGAAGATCTGGTTCAAGTCCTTTTCTCCCCGTGTGACCTTGGGAAAATCATTTGCTCCTTCTGGGCTTTGATGTCCTCATTTACAAAGTAGAGTTGAGTTACCGCAGGGGTTCATAAGTTTTCAGCATGTTGTGGTCCCCTTTGGCAGTCAGCTGGTGAAGCCTGTGGAAATACTCTCAGGATTCTATTTTTACATCCACAAAATAAAATGCAGAGGATTACAAAGGAAACCAATTATATTAAAATGCAGTTATCAAAATATATATATTTTAAAATTCATAGGCTAGATATCTCCAAGTGCCTTTGTAACTCCAAATTCTATTATCCAATGTTTCCTGTGCTCCCCATTCTTCTGAGCCCACTAAAAGCAAGGTCTGTTTCGTTGTTGTCTTTGCGTTTCTACTGCCTAGCACGGTGTCTGGAGCATAGCAGATCCTTATCACCTGCTCCTTAACTGATTCCTGATACACATCCCTAAAGCTAGAGAGGACTTACGAGGATGTCTGGTCCTAGTCTTTAGTCCTATAGATGAAGAAATAGGTCTGGAGAGGTGAATGACTTTCCCAAGGTCATGTAGGTAGTAAGCCTCAGAGATGAGGCTTGGTCACAGGTGAAAAAGGCAAAGACAATTTACAGAAGCATAGGCTCTAGAGCTGTGAGGTAGGTGTTATTATAACTCCCATGTTACAGACGACAGCAGCAGCAGCAACATGCAATACTTTTATAGCACTTTAAGGTTTCTATAGCACTTGACATATATTATATAATGTCACCATTCCACCAACCCTGCGAGGTAGGTGCTATCATCACCCCCATTTTGCAGATGAAGAAACTTTGATCTGCCCAGGGTTAC
>NW_020951392.1:0-2882 GCF_900497805.2 Vombatus ursinus | reverse complement strand
AACAGGGTCCGGTGGGGTGCCGGGAAGGGAACAGGGTCCGGTGGGGTGTCGGGAAGACAGATCAGGTCATTTACAGAACAGGATGTTGCACCCCACCCTTGAGGATTTCACCCAGGGTGTTGTAACAGCCGTTAGGGGAAGCTGAGCCAGAGGCCCCGGGGCGTGGAGACTTCCCTGGATTCCCTAACGGAGGGTCTATCACATTCCCCCCTTTTCAAGAGCAAGTTATACAGAGGACTCAACAGAGTCCAGGGGCGCTAACTCTTCCAAATCCGGGGGTGTATAGGATTTGCGTAGGACAAACAGTTTCAGAGACTGTATACGCTGCTGGATGTAGCGGGAGAGACAATTCATGATGCAAGGGGCGACCAATAATCCTAGGAGGAGAAGAACCAAGGGGCCCATTATAGCAGAGAGTAGAGTGGTGAGCCAGGGGGACCAGTTATACAAGTCCTGGTACCAGGAGGAGCTGCGGGCTCGGATCCAACAGGAGGGACTGGTAGTGAGTCAGACGAGAATTAGAGATCCACCGAGTGGGAGGGGTGTGCAGCAACTGCTCCAGGTGGTGAGATGCAGAAATCTCAAGGGGCTGGCCGAAGGTCAGCTTTGTTGCCTCCCTGACCAGGGTCGCGACAGCCGCGACAGTTCGAAGACATGTAGGCCACCCAGCAGCGACCGAGTCAAGCTGCTTGGAAAGATAGGCCACTGGGCGATTCCAGGGCCCCAAAGGCTGGGTTAGCACTCCCTTGGCCACTGCCTGAGATTCTGAGACATAGAGGCGGAACGGCTTAGTCAGGTCTGGCAGGGCAAGAGCGGGGGTGCTAGCTAACGCTCCGCGCAGTTTGTTAAAAGCCTCCTCCTGCCTTGGTCCCCACAGGAACTTGGCAGGCTCACCTGACAGTGCCTCATACAGTGGTTTAGCGATTTCCGCAAATCCTAAGATCCACAGTCGGCAGTACCCGGCCATTCCCAAAAATTCGCGGAGCCCGCGGCGGGTTGCTGGGGCCGGCATGCCCAGGATAGCTGACACACGTTCCCGCGAAAGCAGCCTTTGTCCGGACTGCAGGGTGAATCCCTCGAATCCATCCAATTTTTGCAGTTTTCTCCGGATGTCAGGAGCCGAATTAGACACAAAGTCTATCACCACTGCTCTCCGGTTGTTAGGATCCTCAGGGTCAATGGGGGTGTAAGTGCGGTAGGCCTCATACAATCTTTCCAAATAAGCAGCTGGAGATTCACTTTTCCCGTGCTTGATCTCACTAACCTTAGACATATTGGTGGGCTTCCGCGCTGCTGCCCTTAACCCCCCTAACAGTAACTGGCGATACCTGTCCAAAGCCTCTCGCCCCCGATCAGAATTTGGGTCCCAGTCAGGGCGACTTTCGGGAAAAACATGATTCCGGCGGCCCGGATCAGTTGAGGGGCGGCCGTCGGGGTCCATAACCCTTTTCCTGGCTTCCAATATGATCTTATCACGCTCCTCAGTGGTGAAAAGAACCCGCAGGAGCTGCTGACAGTCATCCCAAGTAGGCTGGTGTGTATAGAAGACTGTCTCCAAAAGGGAAATCAGACTTTGGGGCTTGTCCGAAAAGGACGGATTCTGTTGTTTCCAATTGTATAAATCACTGGTTGAAAAGGGGACATAGACCATGAAGGGTCTCCCCGACTCCCCGGGGGTCGTGGGGACCTGTCGCAGGGGAAAGGCAGATACAGTGGAGTCGGGGGAAAACCCGGACCCGGAGGAGCCATAAGGCGTCCCTGTTCGAGTATGAGGAGGACTTGTCAGAGGCGGGGCCGAGGGGTGGCTCGACCCCTGAACAGGATATGGTGGGGGTCGGGGCTCAGCCGGGTCCAGGGGGTCAGGATCGGAAGGGGGTAAGACCTTGGCTCCTATTTGCGTAGTCCCGGGAACTTTTTGACCGGATGTTGGCCCCGAGTGCACCCCAACTTTGGACAAAGCTTGAACCCGGAGTGGCTTTGATGGGGGTTTAAAATCTATCCATGCAGTTATATATGGGATCTGATCGGGATGGCCAGGGGTCCCATAAGCAATCTTCCTGACCCTCCCAGTAATGGTCATGTCAAATGTCCCTTCTGGGGGCCACCCAACCCCAAATGTAGGCCATTCTTGTTGGCAAAAAGTGGACAAATTTTCTTTGGTAACCTGAAACTCATATCCCTTGGCAATGCGCCGAAACTGTTTAAAATTCTGTAGGACAACTGAGAGAGGGGTCCCCGGTGCGGGGCTTGACGGCCCCTGACCCATCACGGACGGGAAGAGGCGAATCAATTAGGACAATCACAGACGGATAAAACATATAAGACAGACATAAACAGTTAAGGCAACACTCCAGACATTAACATGTGGCGCCAGACTGCAGATAATCAGGACTCTCACACGGCGTCCCGTGGAGGTCAGTAAGGGCGTTACAGCTGCGTCCAGCCAGGCCACTTACTTCCGTTGAGTACTCACCGATCAGACTGAGACCAGAGCGCTCGGTGCCCAATTAAGAAATTTAGAGGAAGAATACGGGGCGGGCTGGTTCGCACGGGATAAGTCAGTGTTCGGGGCCGGGGCACATCTTCCCGGTGGCCATCCCCTGAACACGTCCCACCCCGGCCTTCCAGCAACGCCGAAGCAGCTGGCCCAAAGGGCAATCTCGGTGGGACCTCCAAATGAACTGGACGCCCGAGAGAAATCAGAGCATCACACCCAATTGACTTTAATTGAGAGCGCGTTTATTTGAGCCGGCCGGCGACGGACCCCAGGCGTGCATCCCAGGGGCCGTCCCACCGAGGGTTTCATCTGAGATATTTATACTGTCCGGTTACAAAACAGGGTCCGGTGGGGTGCCGGGAAGGGAACAGGGTCCGGTGGGGTG
>NW_020951391.1:8671289-8717793 GCF_900497805.2 Vombatus ursinus | reverse complement strand
ATCTGGAAATGGGGATGATTATTGCACCTATGTCACAAGACTATTAGGAGGATCAAATGAGACAATAATTGTAAAGTGTTCTGCACTATGTAAATTCTAGTAATTTATTGTTCAGTAGTGAAGATGAGAAAGGAGAAAGAGAATAAGAAAAAAAATGTATGGATGGAATGTGAAAAGGGTAAAATAAAACACTAATTTTATAAGGAAAACAATCACAACGAGCTCTCTAGGACACCCAAACTATGTTACTGGAATGCAGTTTCTCAAGGTCCTTATGTTCATAACTTGTTGATCCAACAACATTGGATTGGTTTTAACCTTATGGCAGCTCAGATCCTCCAAACTCAAGCAATCCCCAATCTTCAGACGCCTATTGGTAGGGGTTACAGGTATACGACACCAAGCCTGACTATGTGGTGAATATATGCACAGGTTTGAAATGCCCTAGCCACTATCTGCCCCCAGAGCTTGCAGGTCTTAGAGACAAGAACAGCTGAGTTGAAGGCTTACTCAGACACTTCCTGTGTGACCCTGGGCAAGTCCACTTCCCTGAAGTTGCTCTCTTAAGTCTTGCATCTGTAACTTGAGCCACTCAATACCATACCCAGATAACTTGGGAGGCCATGTGGGAAGGTGGACAAAGCCTTGGATTTGGAATCAGAAAACTTTGATTTGAATCCTGGGTTTGCTCCTTACTATTGGTCTGATCTCTGGCAAATCACTTAACTACTCTGGGCCCCATTTTCCTCATTTTCCTCATTTCCTGTTAAATAAGAGCATTGCACTAGATGATCACCAAGGATATCTTGTCATTATAATATCATTTCCTGTAGATGAGAAGATTGTGATAAACCTCCTATAGATACTCCTTTTTAAAGTGCTATTAGCTTAAAAAGCACTTTCCTCCCAACAATCACATAAAGTATGTAGACTATTATCCTTTATTTACAGATGAGAAAACTTAGAGTCAGAGAAATGGTATCTTGACTAGGACCAGGTAGTTATTGAGTCATGAAACCAAAGCTTTGACTTTCCTAAAGTGTTTCTAGCAATGGGAATCTCTGGGACGAAGGGTATGGATATCCTAGTCACCTTTTTATTTTAAAGCTTTTTTTGGAATTGTTGGATCAATTCACAGTTCCATCAAACAGTGTGTTAGTGTGCCTGTCTTTAGGCAGCCCTTTCATTACTGACTTTTTCCTTCATTTGTCATCTTGGCCCACTTGTTGGATATGATGTGAAACCTTCAAGTCATTTTGATTCATGTTTCTCTCATTAATGATTTGGAAAAATCTCTCATGGGGATATTAGTAGTTTGCAATTTGTCTTTTGAGAATTTTTTGTTCCTATCTATTCAACAATTTCTCCACTTACATAATGAAACCTTTAGACAATTTTTCATGAAATCTTACAACAAACAATATTTTTACAGGTACACATTGAACTAGACAGAAAGATGACTTCGAAGGTTTGTTCCAAGAAATTTAAAAGAATCTACTTAGATAGATATCTGTGTTAGTAATTTGAAATTAGATGATCTTTTCATGTAATTTATGTACGTTCAGCTCTGGAAAGATTTCGGAGATTTGGGTGGAAAACGTTAAATATGAGTGAATTTGTTTTGTGAAAAAATAGAGAATTGAATTGTTTTCTCAATGGAAGGATCAGGATTTCAACATTCATTAATAAATATGCAATATTCTCAATTTACATTGACTGTTATTTTTCTTCTGTGAGTGAAAGATCTTAGAGATAAGTTCTGATCTTAATTAGACAACAGCTGGGTCAATATTGTCAGCATAAATATAAAGTTCCAGATGCTTGATATGTCTAATATTCTCTGAAAAAAACAAACAAAAAAACCCCACTAAGTCCTTAAAGGTTACCTATCATTATGATCCTGGGAAATTTTACAGGCTATTTTCACCTTGAGTTTTAAACTATTAGTAATATTTTTTTCAGAATACAAATAAGTCTGTGCTCCAAGTGGGCATCTATTCAAATTAAAATTTGCTAATTTGTTTCTTAAAGGAGTATAAATAGTTGCTGAAAAGAGGGCTAACTACTTCAAAGCAAAATGAAGCTCTTGCTGTTGCTTTCAGTCCTTGGGGTCTGTTGGGCACAGTATGATCCCCATACCAAATATGGCCGAACATCTATTGTCCACTTATTTGAATGGCGCTGGGATGACATTGCTCTCGAATGTGAGCGTTACCTAGCTCCCAATGGCTATGGAGGTGTTCAGGTATGTACACTTCAAAATTTATTTGATATTCATATTCTAGGCACAATAAATAATTTTAATTTATGCCTGTAACTACAAAGAAAAGAGGATAAAATGAAGGGGTTGACTAGATGATCCTGAGGGACCCTTCTAGTTATAAGTACTAGGCAGTGTAGTGTATAGAGTCTGGGACCTTGAATTAGGAAGAGCTAAGTTCAAATCCAGCCTCAGACACTAGGTGTCTGACTATGAGCAAATTCTTTAACTTCTCTCTGCCTCAGTTTCATCATCTGTAGAATGGGGATAATAATAGCAGGTTTCATTATTACTTATCTCCCAAGGTTGTTGTGAGAGTAAATTAGTTAATATTTATGAAGTGATTTGCAACTTTTCCTGTGCTATATAAATCGCTAGTCATTATTATTAATTCCTATCTGAACAAGCAGTGTCATACAGAGGCAAAATCATTGGTTTTGTTTTTCAGTTGTGTCCAACACTTCATGACCCCATTTGGGTTTTTTGTTGTTGTTGTTTTTATCAAAGGTACTGGAATGATTTGCCCTTTCCTTCTCCAGCTCATTTTGCAGAGGAGAAACTGAGGCAAACAAAGTTAAGTGACTTGCCCAGGGTAATAGAGCTAGTAAGTGTCTGAGGCCAGATTTGAACTCAGGAGGATGAGTCTTCCTGACTTCAGGTGCAGTGCTCTATCCACTATACCACCTAGGTTACCTGAAAGCACTGGACCTGGGATTTAACAATATGAGTTCAAATCCTGGTTCTGTCACTTACTACCTTTGTAATCTTGGTAAAGTCACCTTAAAGATTTGTGTCTCAGGTTCCTCATCTGTAGGTGGTTGTACAGGATGACCTTTCTGTCTCCTTCTAGTTCTAAATCTGATTCTACAAGTTAATGTATGTGAAATGATCTTTAAGAACAGTTATGATGCTATGCAAATAAGGGTTTCCACCAAAGTAACTCATTGATCCCTTGTTTGAATCTTTAATACTGTATCACAATTCATTGCGTTAATGCATTTTGAAACATTTTAAAATATAACACAAAATATGAATTACATATTACTAACCCCTTACCCTTCCCAAAATATAGGTCTCACCTCCAAATGAGAATGTAGTGATCAATAACCCTTCAAGACCTTGGTGGGAAAGATACCAGCCAGTTAGCTACAAGATATGCTCACGGTCTGGAAATGAAGATGAATTCAGAGACATGGTCAAGAGATGCAACGATGTTGGAGTAAGTGGATTACAAGTTATTTAATTCAAGGGTTCTTATTCTGGGGTCCACAAATCCCCTTGAGGTCTGTGTACAAATTTCAGGTGGGTCCATGAACTTGGATGTCATAACATTATATTCTTATTTTCACTAACTCTAAGTGAGATTTAGAATTTCCTTTGGTTATTGAAAAATTTCTTTCAGAGAAGGGGTCTCTTGGTTTCAGCATATTACCTAAGGGATCAATGACACAAGAAAAATTGAGAACCCCTGTTTGACGGTTCAGGAGATTACATTGTTAACTTTTCCTGCCTTATGCATGCTGCTTCCATCTAAATTGTGATTATTGTGATGGTAATTTGATTGATGTCCCTGTGATCAGTGTCCCTATGATCTCCCTGTGATCTATTAGAGATTTCTTCTAATAGAACAGATTTGACCTCTATCTACTCCTCCCTATCCCATACAACTTTTGTCTCTGTCCTGTAACTCTTCCAACCACTTAAAAAACACACACACATTCACACACATGTGCATACCTTCTAGTTCAAAGTTAGTAGCTATCTAAAAGTCATCATTTCTAAATCATCTTTTGGAGTTCATTTATGTGTCAGAGAGAATTTAAGTCAAATAAACACAATGGTAGTAGAGTTGACCCGTGCTTTTCTGAGGAAAAAACTAGTTAAACTAGGAAAAAATGCATAATTTCAAAGGCTATCCCTGTTTCCAACTAAAACTGGATGTTGCTCATCAGTCCTTGAAGTTTTAATTTGCTTCTCCTACAATGTATGCAATATACTAATGAATGCATTATGCTTTTGTGCACAAATGATGTATTATTCACCAGAATTCATAATCTAATCTCTCGTGATCAACTTTTATTTCATGTACAGATGAGATGGCAAAGGGGTTGTGCCATAATAAGTCTGCCCACTTTGAAACCTTTTGCTCTCCCAATCAACATGTTCACAGGCAGCCTAATGGACTGCAATAATGTTTTAAAGATGCTTGTTAGAGTGAGACTCTCACATGGGCAGCAAACACACTATAATGAACTTGTTTACAACACACATGATCAGTTTAGTGAGTTTATCCAAACTGATTTAATGAAGTAATTGGTTTATTTCAATTGACCAGTGAGTTCAGTCAAAACAGTTGGATCAGTTGTGTGTGGGTATAAATACATTCTTAGGAAAGACAAATAAAATATGTTTAATCTGTTCTTTTGGGAAAGAGTTCCATTGGAAAAGGTAGTACATTTGAGAAAAGAGAATATTAGCTCCTTGAAATTAGGATTGTTTGGTTTTGTCTTTGCATTTTCAATGACTGACTTTAAAAAGTGCCCTGCAGGGGTATTTGTTATATTATAATATAAGAGGAAAGAAGGAGAATATATTAAGTTAGGTTCATTACCTGATTTAATGTTCAAGGTTCTATCTTCTAAAAGGAACTAAGGGTCTTGTCAAGACTTTATTAGTATCTGCCATCTCCTTGACAGCTGATGGCTCAGAGAGCTGGACCTAGAGTCAGGAAGACCTGAATTAAAATCTGGCCTAGATGATTACTAGCTGTGTGACCCTGGGCAAGTCATTTACCCACTGTCTGTCTCAGTTTCTTCATTTGTAAAATGGGACTAATAATAACACCTACCTCCTAGTTTTATTGTGAAGATCTAATGAGATAATCATTGTAAAGTGCTTAGCACAGTGCCTGGAACGTGAGAAGTGCTACATAATTGTTAGCTTTTTATAATTATTATCATCCTGCTAGTTTTATTTAGTTGTAAATCTCTTATTTGCTGTATTCATCTGGTGTTCAAATGTGGATCTTTAATGAGAGACAATATGGTATGAGGGGAAGAATGTTTTTGAGCCCTGACTCTGCTTTCCTCTAACCAGATGACCCTGGGCAGATCATTCATCCTCCCTAGGGTTTACTTTCCTTGCCAGTAAAATAAGGAGAGTCCTGTTTGCCCTGCCCGCTTTATAGGAGGTTTGAAAGGATTAAATGAGACAATACATGTAAATGGGCTTTGTAAACTGTAATGCATAATATAGATAGAAGTTGTTATTCTTGTGGGTGAGTAAAAATGGGGGAAAACAGTGACTTTTGTCCCCTTCAGTGAGTCCTCCCTTCTCTTGTTATAATGAAATAAAGTAAAAAAGAGCAAAGCAAAACCATCTGACACAACGGCCCTGTATGATAGCACATGCCATATACTGTACCTGTAGTACCCCACCTAGGCTAATATTGGTCATTACAATTAATTAGTATCTAGCTTTGCTTCAGTCTTCTTTTAGTTGTATCATTATAATGATTGTGTATATCCTTCTCTTTTTTCTGTTTACTTCACTCTTGGATAGTTCCCCCTATTTATGTCCAACTAGTGACCACTGAGTTTTAGTCTCAGCCTGATTTATTGAAGGTCCAGAGAACAAAGACAAAGTTTCATGGTTTAATTATAAAGCACCTGGAAGACAGATTTATAAACTAATTGAAAGAGATGTTGTCTAACAGCATTGACATTCACTAGACTTCATTAAATGATGGGGAGAAGTAGCATCCTGAGGTAGAAGGAGTGCAGAAGGTGGAGTCAGAAGCTGAACTCAAGTCCTTTCAGTGATGTTCCATCTGCCACCTTGCTTTTGCAGGTCAACATTTATGTGGATGCTGTAGTGAATCATATGTGTGGGAGTGGCGTGAGTGCTGGAACAAGTAGCACCTGTGGAAGTTACTACAATCCTGGATCAAGAGACTTTCCTGCTGTTCCATACTCTTCCTGGGATTTTAATGATGGTAAATGTAAGACCCGCAGTGAGGAGATTGAAAGCTACAATGACATTTATCAGGTAAATTTTAGATGTTATTAATTAATAATATGTGGTTTATCTGAACCCAATTTTTCTCCCTAGCCTGGCTTCCCTAGCTGCCTTGCACAGTCCCATGTTCCTACCCTCTGCTGCCTAGATGGTTTGTGTACATGAATACCAATGTCCTCCTCTCCTGGACTATTGCAACAATCTCTTAATTGGTCCCCTGCTTCCAGTCTCTCCACTATTTAATCCATATCCCATACAGCTGCCAAAGTGATATTTCTAAACCACAGGTCTGACCATGTAACTCACTTGCTTAAGAAGCTTTAGTGGCTCCCTAGTACCTCTGGGATCAAATAAAAAAATCTTTCTTTTGGCATTTAAAACCCTCTCCCATTTGGCTTCAGCCTATCATTCCAAACTATTACATATCCCTTGCCCTCCCCCACTCTGTGCCAGGCACACTGACATGCTTGCTGTACCTCGTACATGACATTTTCTTTCCAAACACTTGCCTTTGTCTGGAATGGTCTCCCTTATTGCCTTCAAAATTTAGGTTAAGTACTATCTCTCACATTAAATCTATCCTGTTCCTTCCAGTTTTTAGTGTTTTCATACCCACTCTGCTCCCCCAATGATATATGTCCATGTTTTATTACCCCCAATAGCATGTAAGTTCCTTGAGGACTGCTTTATTTGTGTATCTTCAGCTCGTAACACAATGCCTCACACAGAAAATTCTTTAAAAAAGTATTAATTGGGGGCACAGTAGATAGAGCACCAACCCTGGAGTCAGGAGGACCTGAGTTCAAATTCCATAGAAGTTATATGACTTGTTTAAGATCAGGATTTGAACTTAGTCTTCCCGACTCCAAACCCAGAACTCTATGCACAATACCAATCTACCTCTAGACAAACATGAAATCATAACATCATAAGATATCGACCTGGAAGGAGCCACTTTGACCATATAATCCAACCTTCTCATTTTACAAATAAGGAAACCAAGACCCAGGGAGGATAAGGGACTTGCCCAAGATCATACCATCAAGATTTCAATCCAGGGTCCTCTGATTCTGGAGTTAGTGCTCTCTTCTTTATATCACACTAAAGGGAAACTAATTTTAAGATTACCCTAGCCAAAAATGCTTAAGTGCATTGTGCCTCAGGTGTTTAAAAGGAACACTTCAAAACTGGGAGCCCAAAGATGCTGCTGCTTATGCATCACGTATATTATTATTATTTTTTTTTACAGGTTAGAGATTGTCATTTGTCTGGGCTTCTTGATCTTGCCCTGGAGAAAGATTATGTGCGTTCCACGATTGCTGCATATTTGAACCACCTGATTGACATAGGTGTGGCAGGATTCAGAATTGATGCTTCCAAACATATGTGGCCTGGAGACATGAAGGCGTTTCTGGATAAACTGCACAATTTAAATACAACCTGGTTCCCTCAAGGAGCCAGACCTTTCATTTACCAGGAGGTACTAAGATAAAATGTGCGTAAATGCTGGGGACAGAGGTTGAATGATAGGGTATAGATGCAATGATTTTATTTGTTGTGAAAAATTATAATTTTGTTTAAATATGTATTTTCTATAGGCTAGCCAAATTGTGTGTTAAATCTGGCTTATGCAGTCCTGTATTGGGTCAGCATTTTCACAGGGTAAAAATAAAAATTGCCTAGATAATTTGAGACTTTTTTTTTTGGTGAGGCAATCAGGATTAAGTGACTTGCCCAAGGTCCCACAGCTAGTAAGGATCATGTGTCTGAGACTGGATTTAAACTCAGGTCCTCCTGACTCCAGGGCCAGTGCTCTATCCACTGTGCCACTTAACTGTCCCAATTTGAGGCTTTTTAATAGCATTCCTCCATAATGGAAAAATTCAAGTCTTCTTTTAAAATGAGAAAATTAATGTGAATATTTTAATAGCATATAGCACTAGAATTGTGGCATAAAATGCTACTATGATGACTACAGTATTTTGAAAGTTTCTATGCAACATTATATTCTTTTTCTGATTTCTACTAGGTAATTGATCTAGGTGGAGAACCAATTAAAAGCAGTGAATACTTTGGAAATGGTCGGGTTACAGAATTCAAATTTGGTGCAAAACTAGGCACGGTTATACGCAAGTGGAATGGAGAGAAGATGGCTTATTTAAAGTAAATGAAAAAGGGGGTTCACCTTTAGACTACTGCCCAATGAGTGTGCAACAATTCTACGCACTTGTTTATATGTTCCCAATGTAAACTGGGATCATTCTGAATTGATATCATTTAAGCATTTTTATTACACATAGAAGTCAATTTGAAAACATGAACTTTCAGAACTGTAAGAATCACTAGGTTTTAATTCAATCATGAGAAGATAGAACTATATTTGGCTAAGGCTTATTTTTATAATGTACTAAAACCATATGAATATGAGCATTTAAAAATCATTGGAATATAAAAATAACATGGAGCCTGACTGTGACACCCTTTGCTTTAATACAGATTCTATAATACTCTTTTCCTCTACAGAGAGTATATAAATACTCCAGTAAGTACTTAACATATATAGGGCCCAACTGAGTTTCACCTTAACTCTGAAATGTTAGAGCTGAAAGAAACCTTAGGAAGTAAAACTCATTTTACTGATGTGGAAATTAAGACCCAGAACGGTGAGGTGACTCATTCGAGGTTAAATTGTTAATAAGTGATTAATTCAGAATTGGATCCCAGTTTTTCTGGCTTTCAGTCCAGTTCTCTTTCTAGTATAATATGGGCATTCTGGATAAAGGTTACTGTTTATTTAGGAGTACCCTACAGGGAAAGAAGAAAGGAGGAACCTGTGAGCCATAAGTAAAACACTCCTTATTTCTTTGTACAGGAACTGGGGAGAAGGTTGGGCCTTCATGCCCTCAGACAGAGCACTTGTCTTTGTGGATAATCATGACAACCAGAGGGGCCATGGAGCTGGAGGAGCTTCCATTCTCACCTTCTGGGACGCCAGGTAGGTGGTAGAGTCCTTCATCTTTTTTTTCAAATCTTACTAATGGTTTCCAAAATTTTCTTCTTTTCTTTGATGAACATACTTTATCGCTTTCAGATTGTACAAAATGGCAGTTGGATTTATGCTTGCTCATCCTTATGGATTTACACGAGTGATGTCAAGCTTCAGGTGGCCGAGATACTTTGAGAATGGACAGGTATTTTTAATTTTATATAAGGGTCCTGTGGGAAGGCAGTGGGCAAAGATATAATCAATCAACAATCAATTGATCCATAAGCATTGATTGTTTACTATATGCCTACTGTGCTAGGTTTCAGGGACATAAAGCGGTATCAAAAATTAAATAAGGCATAGATCTTCCCATTATCAAGCTCACAGTCAATTGGAAGGAAACAGTGAATATACTGATAAAATGAAATTATACTCAGTAAGTATGAGAGAAAGACAGCCAAACCAAGTTCTTTGTGAGACCTGAAGCAGAAGAAAGTTTGTAACTTACTGGAAGAACCAGGGAAGGCTTCATGATGGGGTGACATCAAACTGAGCTTCAAAGCTGGATAAAGACGGATTGGATTCTAGGTACAGTGACTACTATTGAATTCTCCACCTAATTCAGAGAATATTGAAAATATTCAAGAGGTGGCAATTAGTGCAGTTTGGCTAAAGCATAGATTATGCGATAGAGAGTAAAAAGAGATAAGATTGGGGAGATATAATGGTCTCAGACTGTAAAGGTTCTGAATAATAGGCTGAGAAGCTTAAATTTTGTTCAATAGGTAATAGGGAGTTACTGAGGAGTTTTGAGCAGAAGATGATAGAATCTGTGAATAGGATCTTAGATTTAGAGCCAGAAGAGACTATAGGCCATGTACGTGGTTTTCAGTTGAGGATATTGTGGCCCAGAGTGATCTGTCCAGGTTCACATGAGGAGGAAATAGCTGAAGCAGGACTCCAATCGAGTAATAGAGAAAGAGAGAGGGAAGAACCAAATAAATGAATTCACTGAAGCTCATGTCTCTGTTTTGACAAATTAAGGATGTAAATGATTGGGTCGGACCACCCAATGACAATGGAGTGATTAAAAGAGTAACTGTCAATGCAGACAGTACTTGTGGCAATGACTGGGTTTGTGAACACCGATGGCGTCAAATAAGGTAGGAAAGCTTAGTTGTACCTGCCTGACAGCACTGTCTCAACAACTGATACACAGGTGTCCCAAAATTTTTAGTGCATATTAAAGTTTAATATCTTAATACTGCACCAAGGCTTTTGGTCTGTAATCAATTGTGTGTACACATACACACATACACACACGCACACATCCACATACACACATACACATACACACAAAGAGGGGAGAAAGGAGAATGCTCCAATCAAATGCGTGTATTAATATTTTGTATATTTTGTTTACAGGAATATGGTTATTTTCCGTAATGTAGTTAATGGCCAGGATTTTACAAATTGGTGGGATAATGGAAGTAACCAGGTGGCTTTTGGCAGAGGGAACAAAGGATTCATTGTATTTAACAATGATGACTGGTAAGTAGCAGTGCATTTTTTCAAAGTTTTATTTAAACATATTCTTGTCTGATTATTTTTTCTGACCCCTGACACTTTTATTGACATTCTGAAGGATGCTTGTATAGATTAGAATAGGTGCTGCTAAGTAAAGAGAGGAAAGAGGAGGAAAGAAGATGAAAGGGAGAGAGGAAAAACCTCTCAAATTAAGACTTCGTGAAGTACATTCTCAGATCACTTCTAACTTGAAGGAATTCTCTCTTTTTGCCTCTACATTTGAAAACAACAAAGTGAGCATTAGTAAAGAAGACATTACTATGCATCTTCTATTCTCTCTACCAAAACAATTCTCATATTTTTTTAGCAGGTTTTGGGCTTCATATTTACTCTGAAAATTTCTAAACTTACTAATTATTTTTTGTTTAAATATGTTTTATTTATGCCTTTTTATGTCCTAATTATTTTTTTATTATTCCCATCCTGTAGAACCATCCCTTGTATCAACCACAACCACAACCACAACCACAACTACAACAAACACAATACACAGTTAAGAAAAACAAACTGCATCCATGACCAATACAGTGAATGTGTTGGACAACTTGATGCAGTGGTTCCTTACCTCTTTATGTAGAGGTGGGAAATGTGTTTTATTTCCCAGATTCAGAGTGCTCATTAAAATTAGTCATAGTGTGTCTTGCTTTTAGAGTTCTTTTCATTTACATGATTATAATTGTGTTTATGATTATCTCTATATCACTTCATGTAAGTTTCCCACGTTTCTTGAAATTCTTCATATATGTCATTTCTTATGGTCCTTTGGTACTCTATTTTACCCATGTGCTACAATTTATTCAACTGTTCCCCCATGGATATGAATTTACTTGGTTTTCAGTTTTTTACTACCACAAAAAGTACTTTCATGAATATTTTGACATATTTGAAATCTTTCTTTTTGTCTTTGACCTCCCTGGGGCATATAATCATGGAGTCTCAGGATTAAAAAGTACAAACAGTGTAGTCACTTTTTTCACACAATTCCAAATTGTTTTCCAGGATAGTCAGAACGCTTCCTGGCTCCACTAACAGTATTAGCATACTTGTCTCCAATACTGAATTTTTCTGGTTTTGTTACCTTTGTGCCAATTTTCTGGGTGTGAAATAAAACCTTGAAGTTGTTTTATTTTGCATTTTCTTTTTATTAGTAATTATGAGCAACCTATGCTTAGTTTGTAATACTTCCTTTGAGAACTATTTGTTTATATCCTTTGCCTTTTTATCTACCATGGAATGACTCTTGGTTTAAAATTCCCAAAACATATATGATAACATATTTCTCTTGGAGTAATTGGTACAAAGATTTTTCCCCAGTTCATGGTTTCTCTTTTTATTTTAGTTGCATTGGTTTTATTTGTGCATAAGCTTGCCAATTTCATCTAATTTTTTTTCGTTTAATTTTGTGATCTCACCTATCTTTTGTTTGGTTGGGAGTTTTCTTGCTAACCATAGATGGCGATTCCACTCTCTTCCATTTAAAAGAAAAAGAAAACTTCAGTTTTTATTATAGTAGGGATTCCTTTCATATATCAATTGTACTAAAATGACCACTGGCTTTCCTCCTAATTCTCAAATTCTGGTTTCTTTTTCTTTTCTTTTATATGTTGCCTTTTGTATTCATCCTTTGAAACCTGCAGTAGTACATGGTATAAATTACTTGTCTAAACTTATTTTTGGCCAAAATGTGTTCCAATTTTCCCAGCAATTGTCATTTAACTTTCCAGTTTATCTGACTGTTTGAACCCTGTGTAACAGTTAGATGTTCTTCATTCCTGTTCACTTACTCTATTCCACTGATCTACTGTTTTATTTTTTATGCTGTACTTAATAGTTCCATTGATTACTACTTTATAATACAGTTTGAGGTCTAGATCTACTATTTCTGCCTTTTTGTCATCATTGTCTTTGAGACTGCAGCTTCAAGGAAAATATTTATATACATGGCTTTGGAACAATTTGGTTAATAGGTGACATTTTGGTTGGGGGTGATGGTGGTGGTGATTTTCATGGATAAGGTAAGAAGATAAAGTTATTATAAGAGATTAATGATATCTTTACAGATATAAAAGGTGTTCAAGATCCTGAGAAATCTCTATATAAATCTTGAATTCCAAAATGAAGCAGAGTATTGTAGGAGGCCTACTGAATTTTGAGTCAGGGGTCCTGGTTTTGTAATGTTGGCTCTATTACTATGTGATGTTGGTCAAGTTACTTAATGGTTAGGACTTATGCAGCGTGTTAAGATTTATATACAAAACACTTTACACATTATTTCATTGAACTGCACAACAAGTTTGTAAGGGTGTTGCTATTTTTATTCCCACTTTGCAGATGAAGAAACGGAGCTACAAAGCAGTTTAGTGACTCTCCTAGAGTCACACAGTTAGTGCCTGAGGCAGAATTTGAAAGCAGGTCTTCCTGGCTCCAAGTCACACTCTCTATCCACTGCACCACCTACGTTAATATCTCAGCCTCAGTTTCTTGATTAATCAAATGAATGGGTTTAACTAAATAAACTCAAAAGACACTTCTAGTTCTGCTTTGTTGTCCTCAATGAAAAACTATTTCTAATGCTGACAAGTGATCCAAAACCCTTATGTATATTCCAGTTGTACACTTTTAGGAAGGTAATGGATTTGTTAAACAGGTAGAAAATGCTGAGGGAGTAGGGATGCTGCATCATCATCATCATCATCATCATCATCATCATCATCATCATCATCATCATGCTAATAGTAACCCTGGTAAACAACATATCAGTGCTATATGTGAAGCTTTAAATGTATTATCTTGTTAGATTAGAGGGAGAGGGAAGAAATAAAAAGAAATTAAACTAGGAATAGTACTTAACAGATTATACAAAATGAGGAGGGAGGGGTGAAAAAAAGGAAGTGGTAATGGTTAATGTAGGAGTTGTAATAACACAACGTAGGGTTGGAAAGTTCTGGCTTTTAGTTCTGATTTAAGTTTTGGGAAATATAGATTGAGTAAAAAGATCTTCCAATTTACTTTCCAACTTCGCACACCACTTGTTAAGAGTGAGTAGGTCAGCAGCAGAAATTTACAAAGGGCATGTTAAACTTTTGTGGTCTTCTGGTCAGGTGGTTATGCCTTAGCATTTTAGATCCTTTAACAATCCTGTGTCAATTAACCTGCCACACCTGGAAATGAGTCTTCAACCTCCAACACTTAGTCTCCCAGTCTACTTACTGAAATAACAGAAGACAAAAGTGAACTAAGTGTGCTGCCTTGTCATAAATTGCAGATGTTTGTCTTTTTAATTCATATCTTCCATGCACAGTGACATCAACGTGCATTGACAATGGATGACTGACTTTACAGCTCAATCACTGAGGCACCAGATGATTTGTTTTTTTTAACTTTCAGTCCAAAACATTTTTTGCTACCTCAAGGAAAATGGTAAAACGATCAGATTTAAATTATTGAAAGCAACCAGTCTTTCCAGAATGGAAGCAATTAGTGCATAGATTTGAAGTGCTTCCATTTATCAAAAAAGATCATGATGAAAATCTATTGTAGATACATCTTTTCTGAAGTCTCCATTCTTGTCATTCAAATCTTCATCTTCAGGTATCTTTGCTTTGTTTGAAGACTGCCCATATTCATCGGAAACATTTCTCATTCTGGAGCCTCTCCATTTAAAGGATTTTTATTTATGGAACAGAGATACTTGTAATCTAAGCATCTAGGGTAGCCATGCTTGCATGTTTTTCAAAACATATTTCATATTCTTACTTTATAGTAATGGTTTGTTTTTTATTGTATAGGGCATTGTCAACAAATCTGCAAACTGGTCTTCCTGCTGGTACCTACTGTGATGTCATTTCTGGAGATAAAATCCACAACCATTGTACAGGAATTGAAATCTATGTTCGCAGTCATGGTCTTGCTTACTTCAGTATTAGCAACACTGCTGAAGATCCATTTATTGCCATCCATGTGGATGCTAAATTATAATCAATTACTGGATAAATAGCATTTCCTGACATAATAAGCAAAGTCAAACACATAATGATCAATTCCCTTTTCTTAGATATGGAATTGTACTAAAAATCAAGACATTCTCTCCTATCTAATATTAAAAAACTCTAACATCATGACATTTAAAGCATATGTTATATAATAATTAGAATGGAATGATTATATCCTCTATTTGATCCAATAAAAAGTGATATGGAGAGAACAGCAAAAATATTTGTGTTTATTATGAATCCTCTGTTATTCTCTGTTTTTATTCCTCATTAATGGAAAACATGGGACTTTATTTTGTTTGTTTTATTTCATGGACCACTTTAATGGGGGCAAAATACATCAGAATTGTTTCCACTTTCATCTTCAAAGGAATTTTCCTTCAATTAGCAGACAAAATGGTTATGCTTTTAATGAAATGGTATATAGGCTTATGAATATCATCTGAAATATAATTGTAAAGGTTATCTAATCCAAATTCTTATGCAACACATGAATTTCCCCCTAAGTGGTCCTTTAGCTTCTGCTTATTTCTTTCAGTGATACATTAGATGTCACTTCCAGATTAGAGTCATGTACAAATTTAATAAATATGCCTTCCATGGCTACATCTAAGTAGTTAGCTGGCCTTATTTAAAGCTTTAAGGTTTGTAAAACAACTTTGCAAATGTTATCATCAAAATAACCCTTTGAGTTAGATGATATTATTATCCCCATTTTACAGATGAGGAAACTGATATGAATAGAAGTTAAGTGACTTCCACAGAGTCACACAGTTACTATTTATCTGAAGTCAAATTTGAACTCATTTCTTCTTTACCTTAAGCCTAGAACTCCACTGAATGTGCCACCTAACTGCCTAGTACACATTATTGAGTAGGACATGGTAGAAAACAGTCAAAATATCATAAAATACATCCCTCAAGTGTGATATCAACAATCAGTCAATCAACAAATATTTATTAATGGTCTGTTATATATTAGATATTAAAAAATACTGTTAGGGTCCAGTATTTGACCACATGTGTGCATTGATCTATACTGTCGGTCATGCAGCATACAGTTAACCATCTTGTCCCCAAGCTTATCATAAACTATTAATTCACCCTAGAAACAAAATTATATCCATATTAATATATAACATATGTTATATATAACATATATGTTATATAACACACACACACATATAATCCTCCTAGAGAACAAATGGCCAGTCTGGAAAGAACAATTTGAAAGACATTGCTCAGTATAAATAGTAACAGCTTATATGTGTATGGATGTTAGCTCATTATTTCATTTGAGCCTCACAATCCTGTGCGGTAGATAGTAGTGTGATATTATCTCCTCTATTTTACAAATGAGGGAAGTGAGGTTTTTAGAGGGAATCTAGTTGCAAGGAGGGCTAGCTAGGTTGCACAGCAGATAGACTGCTAGCCTGGAGTCAGGAAGACTCATCTTCCTGAGTTCAAATTTAGCTTCTCACTTACTAGCTGTGTGATTCTGGCAAGTCACTTAACTGTGTTTTCTTCAGTTTCCTCATCTGTAAATTGAGCTGGAGAATGAGACAACATACCAAAATTTATGGAATGCAGCCAAAGTATACTCAGGGGAAATTTTATATGTCTAATTGCTTACCTCAATAAAATAGAGAAAAAGCAGATCAACGAATTGGCCACTCAAGTGAAAAAAATAGAAAAAGAACAAATTAAAAACTCCAAATTAAAAACCAAATTGGAAATCCTGAAAACCAAAGGAGAGATTAATAAAATTGAAAGTGAGAAAACCATTGAACTAATAAATAAAACTGGAAACTGTTTTTTAACAGAAAAATCCAATAAAATAGAAAAAAGTTATTGGTTAATTTGATTAAAAAGGGGGAAAAATCATATTACTAGTATCAAAAACTAAATGAGGTGAAGTCACCACAAATGAAGAGGAGCTATTTTGCCCAATTATATGCCAATAAATATGACAATTTAAATGAAATGATGAATATCTACAAAAATATAAATTACCAGATTAACAGAAGAAGAAATAAAATACTTAAATAACCCAATATTAGAAAAATAAATTGAACAAGCCATCAATGAACTTCCTAAGAAAAATCCCCAGGACCAGATGGATTCACAAGCAAATTCTACCAAACATTTAAAGAACAATTAATCACAATAGTATATACACTTTTTAGAAAAATAGTGAAGGAGTCCCACCAAATTCCCTTTATGACACAATTATTGTGCTGATACCCAAACCAAGAAGAGCAAAAACAGAGAAAGAAAATTATAGACCAATTTCCCCAATGGATACTGATGTAAAAATTTTAAATAAAATACTAGAAAAAAATACAACAATATATCACAAGGATCATACACTGTGACCAAGTGGGATTTATACCAGGAATTGCGGGACTGGTTCAATATTAGGAAAACTATCAGCATAATTGACCATATCAATAAAAGAACCTACAAAAATCACATGTTTATCTCAATAGATGTATAAAAGCCTTTGACAAAATACAGGACTCATTCCTATTAAAAACACTAGTGAACATAGGTATAAATGGAATTTATCTTAAAATGATAAATACTATTTATCTAAAATTATTAGCAAGCATCATATTTAATGGGGATAAACTAGAAGCCTTCCAAATACAATCAGGGGTGAAGCAAGGATGCCTATTATCTGCTCTATTATTTAATATTTTACTAGAAATATTAGCTTTAAGATAAAAAAAAGAAACTGATGGAATTAGAATGGGCAATGGGGAAATAAAACTATCATTCTTTGCAGTTGATATGATGTTATACTTAGAAAATCCCAAAGAATTAACTAAAAAACTACTTGCAATTATTAACAACTTTAGCAAAATTACAGGATACCAAATAAACTCACATAAATCACAAACATTTCTCTCTCTCTCTCTACATATATACATATATAAATATATATACATATATATGTACATATATATGTATATATATATATGTATCTCAGCAAATTCCATCAGCAAGAGGTAGAAAGAGAAATTCCATTTAAAATAACTGTAGACAACATAAAATACTTGGCAGTCTACTTGCCAAGACAAACCCAGGAACTCTATGAACGCAACTATAAAATGCTTTTCACACAAATAAAATCAGATCTAAAAAATTGGGAAACTATTAATTGTTCATGGGTAGGCTGAGTCAATGTGATAAAAATGACAATTCCACCTAAATTAATCTAAAGTGCCATACCAATGAAACTATCAGAAAGTATTTTATAGAGTTAGAAAAAAGTAACAAAATTCATCTGGGATAAAAAAAGCTCAAGGTTATCAAGGTAATCAGTGAAAAAAATGCAAAATAAGGTGCTCTAGCTGTGCCACATCTCATATTTATTTATATAAAAATAATTATAGCAGCTCTTTTTCAGGTGGCTTAGAGTTAGAAACTAAAGGGATGCCCATCGATTGGGGAATGGCTAAACAAACTGTGGTATATGATTGTAATGGAATACTATTGCACTATAAGAAATGATGAGCAGGTGGATTTCAGAAAAACCTGGAAAGAGTTAAATGAACTCATGCATCATGAAGTTAACAGGACCAGAGGAATGTTGTACAGTAACAGCAACATTATTTGATGAAGAATTGTAAATGACTTAGCTATTCTCAGCAATACAATGATGCGAGATAATCCCAAAGGACTAATGATGAAGCATATTATCTGCCTACAGAGAAAGATTTGCTATTTATTGAATATAGACTGAAACATTATTTTTTTCTTTCTTTTATTCATTTTTTCTTTCATTTGTATCTAATTTCATTTGAGACTAATATAGAAATGTTTTACATAATTGCACAGGTAAAACCTACATCTGATTGCTTACTATCTGAGGAGAGGTGGAGAGGAAAGGATAGAATTTGGAACTCAAAATTTTAAATAAAAATATTTAAAATAATAATAAAAAAGTTTCTAGGGAACTAACATATTTTATTAAGTAGAAACCAAGTTTGAAGCTTTCTTCCTGACTTTAAATTTAGCACTATATGCAACACACTATGTTGCCTCTCCATTGTTATTTTAAAAAAATATTTTAAACAAATTATTGATAAATTTTGTTTTTCCATTACAAATATTTACAGATTCCTCCTACTTTGTGAGAGGTCTCTTGTAACAAAGTAAAACAGTTGAGTAAAATTAATAATGTAATGATCTCATATGAAAATGTATAAATATTTCCCATCTGTAGCACCCACCTTCTACTTCTCTATTTTGTTAAGTTTACAGAAATCTATTTTCTCTCCCTCACACATGCCACCACATAAAAAAAAAACTATTAAAGCTTTATATAACAATTATGTGTAGTCAAAGCAAATATGTAACATATATTATATTATAACCTATTCTTGCATCATTCTGCATCCTAAATCCATCATCTCTCCTCTGGAATCTTGGTCATTGCACTGATCATAATTCTTTCAGCTCTTAAAGTTGTTTGTTTTTACAATGTTGTTGTTATATAAAATTATTCCCCTAGTTCCACTCATTTCATTCTTTAGTAATTTACAAAAGTTCTCAGGATTGTTCATTTTTGTAATATTGATACTATGGTATAAATTGTTATGGTTCTCTTTCTTTCACTCTGTATCAATTCATATGTGTTTGTACATCTTTTTGAAATCACCCATTTATTATTTCTTATAACTCATTTCTTATCCCCATCACATATTCATATGCCACAGTTCATTCAGCCATCCCTCAATTGATAGGCAGCCTTTTAGTTTCCAATTTTTTTTGCCATCAAAACACAAAAAAGCTTCTATAAATATTATTATATATAAAGGATCTTTTCCTCTTTCTTTAATCTCTTTTGGGTAGGGGTTTAGAAGTGGTATAGCCGGGTCAAAGGTATGCACTATTTAGTACCTTTTTCTATTTATTTCCAAATTGCTTTACAGAATGGTTATACCCCGTCACAGGTGTACAATAATATGTCTGTTTTCCCATAGCCCCTCCAATATTTATTATTTTCCTTTTTTGTCATCCTTGACACTCTGAAGGGTGAGAGGTAGAATCTTAGAATTATTTTAATTTGTATTTCTTTAATTCAGAATTCAAAATCAATTTGAATGATTTTTTTTTATATGGCTATAGATATCATATGTTTCTTCTATTGAGAATTGTCTTCATATCCTTAGACACAATTGAGTTATAGTTGTTTTTCTCACAAATTTGAATCAGTTTCTTATATATCTTGGAAATGAGACCTTTATCAGAGAACCTTGTTGCAAAGATTTTTCCCTGTTGTTTCCCTTTTAATTTTTGCTATATTAGATTTGTTTGTGCAAATATAAATTTTAATTTATGTGATCAAAATTATTCATTTAATCTTATGTTATTCTCTCTATCCTTTGTTTGGTCATGAGCTTATATGTAGGAATCAAAAGTCAAGGATCTCATGAGAAATAACTAAAAGAATTGGGAATGAAGGAAGCCTAGCAATGTTATATTTCAAAGCATACTAAAAAGGTGCAATTATTAAAATAATTGATATTAATTAAAAATAGAGATCAATCACTGGAACAAACAGGTTAGGTAAACAACATAATGAAGCAAATGTATCAAATACCCTAGTATTTGATAAACACAAAGACCTCGGTTATTGGGATAAGGTCTCACTATTTGACAAAACCCCCCAGGAAAATTTGATCGCAGTATGGAAGAAATTATATTTAGACCAATACCTCTTATCTTATACAAAGACAAGCTCCAAATGGATATGACCTAGATATAAAAACCCACATCATAACCAAATCATAAGATGTGAAAAAATTAACTATTTGATCAATGGATAGGAGAAAAATACATAATTTGTGACTTTGGGTGAATTGCTTAACTTTTCTGTGCTCTGTGCAACTCTCTAACATAAGTGGCAAAGAAGGTGATGACCTTCATGGATAGAGGACTTTCCCCCGACTTGGGTTTTCTCATACCAATGAAATCACAATTCCCTAATTAAAATGATTAGCCTTTTGCTGACAAGTCAAAAGTTATTTTTCCCCTTCACATAGAGATTACAGATTTTTTTTTTCTGAGGACAGGTACCAGTCCCTTGGCACAACTGTCAGGTAAGTTGCAGGTGCGCTGTAGACATATAAGACAAAGGGTTGTCAAAGGACAGAAGTACTTAATAAGCCATGCTGATAAGTGTATCATCTTTTGTGCTGTAAAGAGAAAAAAAATGCCACTGGAAATGCTTTAAACACAAATAGGATGCCTTAAATAAAAATTTGTAGACAATTTTTGGTGGTGGTCTATGTGGCTTGACTAAACACACCAATTTGGTTTGATGAAAGTTCTAAGAAATTAATGAACCTGTAATAAAATTCTAGAATTGGGAGGAACTGTAGGGGACAACTCTTTCAGTGTCCAATTTTCTCCTTTCACAGATGAATAAACCAAGAACTAAAGACAGAAAGAGAACTTCCCAATTCACTCAGGGAATGGCAGAATTGGGACTAGAATTTAATCTCCACTACTATACTCTGTCCCTTGGCTTAAGTAGCTCAATTTTTCTACTACTTTTCTATACTTCAAGTCACTTTACAGGGACAACAGAATTTTTAAGTATAACAGATGCCATTTCCACTTTGGCATCAAAAAAGGGAGGAGGACAAAATTTAAAGAAAAATAAGAGCTCCAATTAAAAGAAAGAAACAATTTTTTTTATTTTAACTGAAGGGAAAAGTGGTTTAAAGAAAAGATTTTCAAAGCTCTTTTATCAGAAATTGAACAGATGGGCAAATACACAATCTGTTTGCCCTATTTGCCCTTTGCCCTTGAATATATACTCTGAGGGGAAAAAAGATGGAGTATGGCACAGGGTCACTAGCACAATTTGTTTTTGAGTAGAAATAGGTTTATAGAAGGGGTTCAAGTACAAAGTGCAGTAGACTCAGATTGGAATTGGAACTGGAATTCCTCCCCACTCCTCAAACTGGAAATCCACCATATGCAACTAACTTTGTGTTCTTTGACTTCTTTAGGAACATTTTGTGTTTCATATCCTCATTTCCTGCTAGTTTAGCTTAATATTCAGTTTAAGTCATGGCCCTTGATTTTTAGTTTGGCATTATACTACACAGAAGGCCATCTGCTATTCTTTACTCTTACTCTCCCCAAACCCACGTTTTGAAATCTCTAAGAGATATAGGATATTAGAACTGGAAGGGAATTTGGAATAGATCTAGTATTAATTACTTTTCCACAGAGTTATCCTAGAGAAAGGTCCCTCATTTTTCTCCTCTCCCCCATTCCCATCTCACTCACACAAAGGATCAGGCAAAAAGGCATTATAATAGAAACTAAAAAGCTCTTTTTGTGAGGCTGGTTGAAAAGAATGCTCAAAGACTTTTACTTCAACATGTTGCATAGCAGGATATTTCTCTCTCATCCCATGAGAATGATGCCATTGAGGATAGCTATAGATTGTCATTTTCTATACAGCATGATATATATTTATAGTAATTCTTATTTATATTCTGTTACGAGGCTTACAATAGGTTTTCTTCACAACTACTGAGAAGTGGGCTGTGCATGTCTATTAGTATGCTTCCCCCTGCTCTACCCCATGAATTTATATAAGTCCTCTATAATTGATACTGAAATATATTAATGCTATATTCTGACAGTGACTATACCAGAACACCAAGCATCAAAACAATTAATCAGTAACATAGTATTACAATTAGGTGCAATCCATTGCTCTCTCTTCTTTCAGTGCCTTCCATGAAAAATTGGGTAATGAGGTAGTAAGATCCTTTCCCTCTTATTTCTGAGTTTTTTTCAAAATTTGTTCTAAAGGTTTTCAATTTGTAGGATTATTTCTACTGGGAGTTTTAGACCTAGACACATGTTGCTGTCATGTATTCTGTGTGTGATCCTTTGCAGGTGTTGCTGGACCAAAAGTGAAGGTTAAGCAAGTTTGGATGATGTAATGAAAATTTATATATTATCTAGCATAGTCAGGGCACCAGGTTAGCACTGTCAAGCATTTAAAAGAATCATAAGAAATAGTTTCTGATCTCAAGCAGAAACAATCTAGTTTTTGAGACATGATGTAAATACCGCTGTAGTACTGTGGTCACTTTTGGTGTGGGCACTTCTTTCCCCTGTGCAGATTGCCATTCTTTCTTATATTCTTACCCTGAGTGGTTCTTTTGATATTTTTACTTCCTTAAGTCCTTAATCTACACAATGTAGATTAGAAATTATCTGCAGCATGAGAAGCTAATCTGGAGTGATAGGGAAAGAATTGGAGAGTAAGTAAAGTAAAAAAAAAAAAGGAAAAAATTGAGCTTTTCAGGATTTTAGCTATTTCACTTCAGAAATAGTTATCAAAAAAGATTTTCTTTTTTCATTCTATTTCTTACTCTCCTTCCTTCTTCATCTTGTATTAATTTGGAGCATGTAGCCAAAATAAGTTCCCATCAACTTGACCAAGAATTTCCTGAACAGGAATATTGAGAAGGGAGGGACTCACTGGGCACTTCATAGGCATATGCTAGATATAAATTATGTTGCCTTCAAAATCCTGGATCTTTAAGATACTTTTATCATATGTGATAGTCTGCTAAACATAGTTAGAGATATATCATTTAGGACATGAATGACTGACCAGAAAAGGTTGTGCATCAGTCATTAGTCATCAATTGGTCAGTCAACAAGTGTTTAAGTGCCTACCATGTGCTAGTCACTGCACTAGGTGTTAGGAGGGAGAATTAGATACTAAGAGATCCTCCAACTACTATACATGTTAATCTCAAGAGGATGAAAGAACCATATATCAGATTGAAGAATATAGGGAGGAAGTCATAAAGGAACATATTTAGACTTGATGTAAGGAAAAAATTCTTAATAATCAACTATCCATGAACAAAAAATATTAATCATCTTGAGCATATTTACACAGCTAGTAAATGGCAGAACCAGTATTAGAACTTAAGTCTTCTGACCTCTGGAGTAGCTACGAGACTCAGTGAATAAAGATCCTGGACTTCTTGAGTTCAAATCTGGTCTTAGACACTTAGTAGCTGTGTGACCCTGGGCAAGTCACTTAACCCTGTTTACCTCAGTTCCTCATCTGTAAAATGAGCTGGAGAAGGAAATAGCAAACCACGCCAGTGTCTTTGCCAAGATAACTCCAAATGGGGTCACGAAAAGTTGGACACAACTGAAAAATGACTAAACCACAACAACTGAGGGAATCTTCCCTTCCTGTTTCTCAGGCTTTTATTACTCTTTTATTGTCAGTTTTATTACTGACACTGTACTTACTGAGATGTAGGGTGTGTTTAAGGAAGACTAGTACCTCTGGTGTGAGGGCTGCTGAGCCCTTTTCAAGATTGCTTTTCATCTCTGGTGTCCACTTGATCGACCCATCTCTTATCTGTGGCTCCAAAAAACTGTAGCATGCTTAGTGACTGTGCCTCAGTAACCATTTCAGCAGACAGACTAAACCAGGTTGAGGGTAACCAAGGGGTCTCAAACCCTTTGGTGAGCTAGGAGTATGTCACTCTAAGCATGTGAAGACTTCCCCCAGTGGAATGGGCAGATGAGAACAATTTGTTACAACAGCCATGAAGGTGGCTGAAGCAGGCACTGTAGAGTGCTTAGAGCTTGGTTAACATCAAAGACACCAAGGTCATCCAATGCATCCTGAGCCATCACCAGTCATCTTGACTTTGTCTTGCCACTGGATGGTGATAACTCTGGAAGAGAGAGTGAGGCTAAGTTTACACAACTCTGCCTCACTAAAATCCCATGTATGTGTCAAAAGAGATTACTTATACCATTTTACCATTTTTACCTATCTCAAAGTCCTGTGGCAACAGGCAAGTGATGAAGCAGCAGATATGGTTACAGGGGTAGCTATAATCACAACACTGCACACAGGTGGCCCAAGCCATAGAGTTGTCTTGTCACTGGAAGCAGCAGTGGAATCTGACAGTCTCTTGGGTGTCTGAGTAGCCTTTTAAGTACTACATTGCACACTTCCTGGTGTGAGGAAGGGGCTAGAAAAGATGCCCTAAAAATTGCTTTCACAACCCTGGCCTGTAGCAGGTGGGGATCTCACCTTGTGGTGGCAACACAAAAAAAGTACAAGAACTTTTTTTGCGAAGATGATTCCACTCACCATTGATACATGAAATGTGTGCATACTTATGGATAACACAAAATCCAACAGGCATGAAAGATGAACAGCTCTTGTTGCAAGAGAACTCAGCAGGTATTGCATCCAAATAGCAGTCCTAATTGAAACAAGGCTGGCAAAGCAAGGCCAGCTTACCCAATTTAGAGCTGGATACATGTTTTTCTGGAGTGGACTCAGTGAAGCAGAACACCATAAAGCTGGAATAGGTTTTGTAATCAAAACTAATTTGATCAACAAGCTTGTATGCCTACCCAAAAGAGTGAACAACAGACTCATGATAATGTGATTGCCACTTGCTCAAAAGCACTGTATTACCATGATCAAGGCATATGCTGTTACCATGATGAACCCTGAGGAGGTCAAAGAAAAATTTTATGAAGACCTGGAGACACTTATCATCAATGTGCCAAAAGAGGAAAAGCTTATAATTCTTGGTGACTTTAAGAGTAGACACAGACTACCAGTCATGGCAGGGAGTTCTTGAGAGTAATGGAGTTGGAAACAGCAACAGCAATGGTCACTTATTAGTTAAGACTTGTGCATCTCATGACCTTCTCACCACTAACACTTCATGGATGCACCCTCGCAGCAAACATTGGCATTCAATAGACTGTCATTGTAAGGAGAAGAGACAAACAAGACATGAAAGTGATAAAGGCAATGTGTGGAGTGCAAGATTGATCACAGACTTATACTCTCCCAGCTAAATATTCAAATTCAATTAAAGCAGTGGCCCCACATACCAGAAGACTTAATGTCAACAGATTAGAGCACTTCTCGGGGCATGAACAGTTCCTTAATAGCTTGGAGGGAAAGCTGAGCCAATTGATGGTTGGCAACAGAGGAGCAGAAAAAGAGAGGGCAGCTTTCAGAGATTTGGTGTACAGTACTGTATTTACTCATCTGGGTCAGAACACTCACAAACATAAAGACTGGTTTGACAAAAATGATGGAAAATTCAGAAACTGCCAAATAAAAATGAGAACTCCAGAGGGTTTACCAGCAGGATAATTCATTCATCTCTAAGAAGATAACATTTAACTTCTATCAAAATTAAAGTGAAAGCAAAGCCTAGAGAGATAAAAGATTATTGGCTCAGTAAGAAGGCAGATGAAATTCAGTGTTATACTGATAGTAACAACCCAAAGCATTTTTATGATGCCCTGAAGGCTGTTTATGGGTCAAAGACTTAAGATGCATCTGAACTACTTAGTGCTGATGGAGCCACATTGATTAGTGATAAGGACATAACCCTGAAGAAGTGGGCTGAACACTTCCATAGTGTTCTCAACAGACCATCTTCAATCAATGCTGAAGTCATTGATCAGATACCTCCAATTGAAGTCAATCCCCCTCTAGCTGAATTTCCAAATGAAGAAAATATTTTGGATGTTATTTTACTCCTCTCCTGTGTCAAAGTTCCTGGTGTTGAGTCTATTCCAGCTGAGATTTACAAGGCAAGAGGTCCACTACTAATACAACAGCTGACTGAAATTTTCCGTGTTATATGGCAAGAGGAAGTTATTCCCCAGGAGTCCAAGGATGCCTCCATTTTCCATCTCTATAAAGGTAAAGGAAATAGATTGTTTTGTGGAAATCACAGGGGAGGAGGGCACTCTCTCTTGGTCTTTGCTGACAAGATTCTTGATAGTATCCTTATTAATTGGCTGATCCTTCACCTGCAAGATGGTCATCTACCTGAGAGCCAGTGTAGCTTCAGAATGGGTGGAAGAATGGTTGCTACGGTGTTTGTTGCCTGACAACTCCAAGACAAACGCTAGGAGCAGAACAGAGGTCTGCACACAATGTTTATCAATCTGACTAAGGCCTTTGATACTATCAGTCACTAGGACTTATGGAAAATTATGTCAAAATTTGGTTACCTGGAGAAGTTCATCAGTATTGTATGTGAACTTTATGATGGCATGCTTGCCCATGTTCTGGATAATGGACAATGTTCTTGCACTCTCCCATTCACCAGTGGAATGAAGCAAGGCTTTGTGCTTGCTCCCATGCTTTTTAGCAATGTTTTCAGATGCTTTCAATTAGGATGAACATGGCATCAAGGTCAACTACTGCACTGATGGTAAATTATTTACCTTGAAAAGGTTATAAGCCAGCACTAAAGTGGAGGTAGAGTTGGTGCATGATTTTTTGTTCTCAGATGATTGTGCACTCAATACAGCCTCTGAAGCTGAGAAACAAGAAATGGATTGATTCTCTGCTGCTTGTGCTAATTTTGGCCAAACAATTAACACCAAGAAAACCCAGGTTCTACTGTGCAATGACCAACTTTATGGATTTAACTCTTCTCAGCAATGCAATGATCTAAGACAATTCCAAGGGACTCATGATGGAAAATGCTGTCTACATCCAGAGAAAGAACTACGGAGTCTTAATGTAGAGCAAAGCATACTATTTTCTTTTTCTCTCTTTTTTTCTTTCTTGTGGTTTTCCTTTTGTTCTGATTCTTCTTTCACAACATGACTATTATGGAAATATGTTTAATATAATTGTACATGTATAGCCTATATCACCATCTTGGTGGGGAAGAGAAGGAAGGAGAAAAAAATTGGAACTCAAATTCTTGTAAAAGTGAATGTTGAAAACTATCTTTGCACGTGATTGGAAAAAAATAAAATACTATTAAGTGGAAAAAGAAAACACAGATTCTCCATTCATATGTGGAATCATTAGTCACAACAAATGGAGAAACTGAGTGCTGTGGATAAGTTCACTTACCTTGGAAGTATACTTTTGAGGGATGTGAACAAAGACGCTGAGGTTGACATACACATTGACAGAGCTAGCTCAATGTTTTGGAGGCTCTGAAGCAAAGTGTTGTATAAAAGTGGTATCCATCAAACTGAAGGTCTACAGAACTATAGTGCTGACTTTATTTTATGCCTGTGAAACCTGGGTAGTCTACCTGTGCCATGGCAGGAAATTGAATCGCTTCCATTTCAATTGTCTTAGGAAGATTCTGAAGATCATCTGGTAAGATAAGTTACCAGACACTCAGATTTCTCGAGCCAAACTGTCAAGCATTCAAATACTACTGCAGAGAGCACAGCTCAGATGGCCCGACCACATTGTTAGAATGACAAACACACATTTGCCTAAAAGGCTATTACTTTATAGAGAAGTCACACAAGGCAGGCACTCACATGATGATCAGAAGAAGCAATACAAGGACACTTTCAAGGTCTCTCTGAAGAATTTTGGAGTTGATTGTGTGACACGGGAGATGCTAGCAAAAGACCAGCCAGCATGACATGCCAGCATCAAAGAAGGTGTTATGCTCTGTGAGTGAAACAGAATTGCAGTAGCTTAAATAAAATGCTAGATGCACAAATTTAGAGACATCTCCATCCCGAATGTTCATATGAAATATTTGTGCCTGACCTGTGGTAGAGTCTTCTGAGCTTATATTGGTCTGATCAGCCAAAGTCACACTGTGTCTTGTCTCCAACATAGTGATGCCATTTTGGTTCTCTTAGAGAATATAGGACAACAACCATTCAACCAACCAACCAGTGAATGAAGTGATAGAGATGGAGTCAGGGAGACCTGAATTTGAATTTTGCTATGGGCATTAACCTGCATGACCTAGGCAATTCACTTAACCTTTCTGTCTCTACATTTTCTCATCTTTAAAGTGGAGATAATAAAAGCAACTATTTCTTAGTATCATTGGAAAGATCTAAAGGCATAATGTATGCAGAGCCCTTTGTAAACCTTAAAGTGCTATATAAATAGATGCTGTTATATTTATTATTATTGTTATTATTACAAAGCTCTTTATGCATCATCTTATTTTATTATACCATTATCTACATTTTACAGATGAGGAAACTGAGATTCAGAAATATAAAATGACATGTCTGAGGTGGCAAAGCTTGTGAGTGGTAGAGTGACTACTTGAGCCTAGGTCTTCTTACTACAGATCCCATGAACTTTTCAGTCCACCATGAGTATCATTCGAAATCAGTGGTGCAGATAATGGTATTTTGAATTGAGAGGAATGCAAGATCACTATGGATTGGTTTGGGAAGATTTCAAGGAGGAGGAAGGACATAGGCTAGAACATGAAAGATGAAGAGGATTGGATTAAACAGAGGAGATGGTAGAATTCCTCCAAAAGGGAAATGCTTGAGCAAAAGAATGATGGTTGGAAAAGTTCAATCATTCTTTAAGATCAGTGAGTAAGCCAATTGGGCTATATACAGGCTTATGTAGCAGCATGGTAGGAGATCATAGAGCAACTCACTGAATCACAAATTTAGTACTAGAAGGAACCTTTGAGGTCTTAGAGCCTAACTTCCTGAGTTTACAGACAAGGAAACTGAGACACAGAGAAGTTATGACTTTACTAGGGTCACACAGCTAATAAGTGCTTTAGGAAAATTTAGGAAGACCCTATGTCTACCACTCTATTCACTATGCCATGAGCTAAGGCTGGAAATGTAATTGGTGGTGAACACCAATGGAGTCATCATTTTACAAGTGCTGCTATCATTTCTGATAACATAGAAGGTCTTTATCTATGGTAGATATCCACTTACTCAGAGTGCAACATCATCTTTCTATAGCCTGGTTCTTTCTCTACTTTAGAATTTAAGCTCCCTAAGGGCAAGAACTATCTCTTTCCTTGTATTTGGATCTTGTACTTAGCACAATGCAAGGCACACACACATGTTCTTTCATTTTTAGTGTCCATTACATTTCTTTATTATTTCATTTCTTAATTAATTCCTTTGCTAATGGCACTTTTCCAAGCTGCAGGTTAAAAGATATATAGTGCATTTCTTAGTATACCACTAGCATGCCTGCCAATCTTTTAGCTCTTTAGATTTGCACAAAGCTATATTTGTCAGCTCTTCCTTCTAGATTTGGATTATCATGGTTTGAAATGATACGTTTTGACTGACAGACTGGTTCCTGGGTGCTATTTTTATACTAACAGTCATAGGAATAATGAAACTATCCCTCAATTGAACCGTCTGTCAAGTGAAAGCTCAGGCACACTCTAAAATTAAACAAAGCCCCACAATATGCTAGGAAGCCATGTTGTCAGGAATGGTGCTGGCTTTGTAGGAGAAATCTAACACTTCAGATTTTGTTCAAACTTGAAAAGAATATTAAAGCATCTTTAAAAAAATAAACAAGGTAAAAAATAATCTGGCAAGGTGCTAGATACTGTAAGCTAAACTTTGAATATATATATATATATTTTTCCCCCCTGAGAGATATGCAGTTAGGATCATTACAAAAAGAAAGTTTCCATCCTCTAAAGTGATTAAGTATCATCTATTGGAAAGGTTGATGGACCTGGAGTCAGGGAAGACCTGAGATTGAAACCTGATCTTATACTTCCTAACCCTGTGACTAAAGGCAAATCATTTTATCTCTCTTATCCTCACTAATTTCTACCATAGGCATTTCTTTGGTTCAACATTGCTTCCCCAAGGAACAGAGTGAGGCACAGAAGAAAAAAAATGGAGGATTGAACAAAATCTGCTAACAGAATAGCGCAGAAATTATATTTTTTATTTTTTTTTACCCCATAAAACTTTTCATCTTTGCTATTTAAGGAGCTCAGACTCATTACTTCAGAAATAACCTCATGAGGAACATAGAGAATAAATTAGGAACGATAACTGTATAGCTCATGAATCAGAAAGCAAAATTCATAATAGACTAGAAGAGAAGTAAAGTAATGAAGATGGCAAAGCAAAGAAAACCTTTTTGAAAAGGAAAATTACTAATAATAAGAAGCTGGAGGGAAGAGGGAAAGGGAAATTTTGAACTTATTGCTTAGCTGAATTGGGAAAGCAAAAGGACAAAAGAACTAAAGAAACAGATAACCAAATAAATTAAAGAAAAGTAATTAATAATTTAAGTAAAATCAAAATACCTAGGAAAGAGTAGGCAAACAGGAGCAGGAGACTGAGAAAGAGAGTGTGTGGAGAGAATAGAATCAAAGTAGTTTAAGCAAAATTAATCTCAAGGAAAAAGTACAAACTTAAAAAAGGAAAGAGATTAAAAAACACTGAAGAAATAAATAGAAAAAACCCCACAGGCCTTAAAGATATAACTTAAAACATGAATGTGTCTTACAATCAAAAGATATGAGAGTTCAAGAGATCCTAGCCCCTTTCAAATTAAAACTAATTAGAGACACTTCTTGTGGGATTATGTGATTTTTAAGGTTAATTTTGATCATGTGAATTATGTTTTGATTTTTGAAGGTTTCACGTGAAGTATTTACTTTAGATGACATCCTCATGCAAGACCCTGTTTTACTGGAGATGACACAGCACTGGCAGGAATAAGTAACCTTTGTATGTTGGAATCGAACTAAAAAAAAGAATCTTGATAGGCTAAAGCAATGGCAGGAACCTGACAGGATAGATAGGTAGACAGATCAATAGAGTATTTATTAGGCACTTACTAGGTGCCTAATTACTAGGTGCCAGGCACTCTGCTAAGTACTGGGAATACAAATATGGGCAAAGGAGGACTTTCTTTCAAGGAGCTTGCATTCTAATGAGAGAAGATAGCACATTAAAGGAGCTTCAAAGTAGGGAGAAGGAAGAAGGTACTACCTCTTGGGGGAATGATGGAAAAGTCTAGAACATTAGGAATGGAGTCTGAAGGGAAGTGAGTATACATGACTTGGGCTTTTCATGAAATAGTGATGCCATGCAGGAACTCACTAATCAGAGGAGAGGACAAAGAGATGGAGGAATCTTCAGAATTATAAGGCCATTGGAAGGAGGTAGAAGAGACTGAAGATCAAATGAAGACATTGTTGTTGTTTAATTAGAAAGGAGTGTCCCAAGCTATATCCAAAGACTTCATTCCTTTTCCACCAAATGCCACAAAGACCACCAAACAAAGTGAAGAGTAAAAAAATCAATTTATCCAACTGGATATCAAACAGATTAGAATATATAAAAATTCTTCCAAATGAATTTTCTTATAATTTTTTTCTAATTCAGTAATTTTTTTGTAATTTAATTGAAATGACATTGAATATACAAATTAGTTTAAGTAAATTTGTCATTTGCCATATATTGGCACTGCATACCCATGAACAATTAATGTTTATTATCTGAATCTGGTTTTATTTATAAATTATATTTTTTATGATTTTGTTTATTTAACTCCCATGTTTGTTCAGGTGTGTCTGATTCTTCATGACCCTGTGGGCCATAGTATGCCAATACTGTCCACAAAGTTTTCTTAGCAAAGATACTAGAGTGCTTTGCCATTTCTTTCTCCAGTGGATTAAGGGAAGCAGAGGTTAAATGACTTGCTCAGAGTTATGTAGCTAATAAGTGTATGAGACTGGATTTGAACTCAGGTCTTTCTGGCTCCAGACCTAGCACTCTAACCACTAAGCCACCTAGCTACTTTCAGGGGCAGATGTAGGAACTGGAAGTTAATACATATAAATGTAATATCCTACAATGGGACCAATTGCATAATTCTAGGTGGGCTAACTTAATAGTAAGTTATCTGGGGGGATCTGATCAAGATGTCTAACTGATACAAGCAAACTACCCAACTATCTCATGCCTACTTTAGAAAAATGAACTAACTAACTTGATGGTCATATCAAACCAAATATAACATAGGATCAAACCCGGTTTTTGCATAAGACTCTCTTCATCCATTGAGAGAATAATTATTCAAAAATTTCCTTGACAGATAAGGAATTCATTTTTGGTCAAGTTGACATATCTTGCATCTGATGGAAGAATACATTTACTTTGTGTATTGTCTGATGTATTTGAATCTCTACATATTCATTTGAAAGTATAGGCATAAATGTATTTTTCCTTAAATTGGTAAAAAAATCTATCTAAAACCATCAGCAAGCATTATTTGTAATGGGGATAAACTAGAAGCCTTTCCTGTAAGATCAGGTGGGAAACAAAGCTGCCCACTGGTCACCAATATTATTCAATATTGTATTGCAAATCCTAGCAATAGCAATAATAGAAGAGAAAGAAATAGAAGGAATCAGAATAGGGAATGAGGTAATAAAACTACTTCTTTTTGAGATAATATGATGATATACTGGGAAAATCCCAAAGACTCAGCTAAAAAGTTGAAACAATTAGCAATTTTAGGAAAATCAGATACAAATTAAATCCACATAAATCTTCAGCATTCCTATATATCACAAACAAAACCCTGGAAGAAGAGATAGTAAGGAATACCCCATTTAAAATAACTATAGGGGCAGCTAGGTGGCACAGTGGATAGAGCACCAGCCCTGAAGTCAGGAGGACCTGAGTTCAAATTCGGCCTCAGACCAACACTTGACACGTATTAGCTGTGTGACCCTGGGCAAGTCACTTAACCCCAATTGCCTAAATATATATACATATACAGATATATAATAACTATAGACAGTATAAAGTACCTATACAAACCCAGGAATTAAATAAACAAAATCATAAAAATATTTTTATATAAATAAAAACCAGACTCAAATAATAAATATTAATTGTTCATGGGTAGGCAGTGCCAATATAATAAAAAATGACAAATTTACCTACATTAATTTATATATTCAATGCCATTTCAATTAAATTATAAAAAATTAACTAGAAAAAATATAAGAAAATTCATTTGGAAGAATTTTTTAATATGCTAATCTGTTTGCTCTCCAATTGAATAAATTGATTTTTTTTGCTCTTCACTATGTTCTATGGTCTTTGTGGTATTTTGTGAAAAGATAATCAAGTCTTTGCATATAGCTTGGAGCATGCCTTTCTAATTAAAGGATAATAAGAGTGACTTGAACATAAAAATTATTTCCATAAGACCAGGATTTGGCAAACTATACAGTGGGCCACATCTGGCCCACTGCCTGTTTTTGTTCAGCCAGTGAACCATTATCATATTCAAAAATGTAAAAACCATTAGCTTGACGGAGGGATACAAAAACAGGCAGTGGGTCAGATTTGGCCCTCAACTTGTTGCTTGCTGAACCCTATCTTAAACTAACATTATTCAGAAGGGCAAATATAATTCTACTCCTGTACCCATTTTCTGAGGAGAGAAGAGTGGGCAAGACCAATGACCCCAATCTCTTGCTTTCTGACAGACAGGAATCCAGGTACATGTTTTCTCCTTCTTTAGAATGCAAGCTCCTTGAGAAAAGGAACTGTTTGACTTCTATCTTTATGTCTGTAGTATCTGACGTATAGTACGTGTTTAATAAAGGCTTGCTTGCCTGATGAGTTGAATGGTTGATTCAAACAATTGATTTTTCTAACATTAAAATATCTCCATTTATAGAAAATAATATTAAAAAGTACTTCTTATTGCTTTTATATTGTACCATACTAACGTACTCTTCTAAGTATGGGATAACCAGCTGTTAGACATGCTGCAAAAGATTATAAAGTGCAATGAGGTCAGACCCAATGATCTATATGGTCTTCAATAATTTTCAGAGTTTATGATTCCATTATGCCATTTAAGTATAATTAATTAGCCATAAAAATAATAGCTAACATTTATATAGCACTTAAAATATGCCAGGCACTGTGCTAAGCACTCAGCAAATATTATTTCATTTGACCCTCACAACAACCCCAGGGGTTAGGTGCTATTATTAACCCCATTTTACAGATAAGAACACTGAGGCAAACAGAGGTTAAATGACTTACCCAGGATCACATAGCTAGTAACTGTTTGAGGCTGGATTTGTTTTTGTTTTTTTTTTCTTTTAAAAATCTCTCTTATTTTATTTTTTCTCAATTACATTAACAAAATTTAACATTCACTTTTTAAATTTTTGGGTTTCAAATTCTCTCCTTTTCTCCCTTCACTTGAGAAAACAAGTGATTTGATATAGATTGTACATGTGAAGTCATGCAAAACATGTTTCCATATTATCCCTGTTGCAAAAGAAAACGCAGACAAAAAAAAATCAAATCCAAGAAAAATAAAGTTAAAAAGATTTTTTAAAGCACCCTGTTCATTTTTTACAGCACAATGATGTTCCATTAAGATCATATACCACAACTTATTTAGCCATTCTCCAATTGATGGGCACTCCCACAATTTCTAATTTTTTGCCACCACAAAAAGAACTACTATAAATTTTTTTTGTACATGTAAGTCATTTTCCTTTTCTTTAATCTCTTTGGAATGCAGACCTAATAGTGATATTACTGGTTAAAGGATATGCTGAGTTTTGTAACCCTTTGGGCATAATTCCAAATTGCTCTGCAGAATGGTTGGATTGGTTCACAACTCCACCAACAGTGAATTAGTGTCCCTATTTTTCCACATCCCCTCCAGCATTTGTCATTTTCCTTTTCTGTCATATAAGCCAAACTGATGGGTATGAGATACTATCTCAGAGTTATTTTAATTTTAATTTCTCTAATCAATAATGATTTAGAACATTTTGTTTTCTTATGACTACAGATTTGATTTCTTCTTCTGAAAATTGCCTGTTCTAATCATTTGATCATTTATCAATTGGGGATTGACTTATATTCTTATATATTTGACTCAATTGTCTCTATATTTGAGAAATGAGGCCTTTATTAGAGACACTCATAATTTTTTTCTCCCAGTTTCCAGCTTTCCTTCTAATCTTGGCTGCATTGGTTTTGTTTGTGCAAAACCTTTTTAATTTAATGTAATCAGAATTATTCATTTTATACAAATTCTTTCCTTTTCCATAGATGTGACAGGTAAAATTTTCTTTGCTCCCTTAATTTGTTTATATTACCCATTATGTCTAAATAATGTACTTATTTTGACCTTATCTTGGTATACGATATAAGATGTTGGTCTATATTTAGTTTCTGCTAAACTGTGTCATAGTTTTCCCAGCATTTTCCCATCAATAAATAGTGAGTTCTTCAAACTCTAGATTACTATGCACATTTACTATTGTGTATCGCATTCTATTTCACTGATCAACCACTCTATTTTTATAGCCAGTACTAGATTGTTTTGATGATTGCCATTTTGTAATACAGTTTGAGATCTGGTACTGCTAGGCCATATTTCTTCACATTCCCCCTCCCCTCACACACACACTTGACACTTACTAGCTGTGTGACCCTGGGCAAGTCACTTAACCCCATTGCCTAGCCAAAAATAAATAAATAAATGAATGAATGAATGAATGAATGAATGGATGAATAAAATAACTGCAGACAATATAAAATCCTTGGGAGTCTACCTGCCAAGACAAACCCAAGAACCATATGAACACAACTATGAAACACTTTTTACACAAAAAAGTCAGATCTAAGCAATTAGAGAAATATTAATTGTTCAAGGGTAAGCTGAACAAATACAATAAAAATGACAATTCTATCTAAATTAATTTAATTATTCAGTGCCGTACTAGTCAAACTACCAAAAAATTATTTTATAGAGCTAGAAAAAAATGAAATCCATGATTAAGTCACTCATAAGGTCTGCTCCTGATTTGCTGGGGCCAGGATTGTACTGGTGGAGCCCATGCTGGACCATGCTCCTCTCTCACCCAGGTCCAAAAAACATTTCCTGTTGACCTTCTAAGTTGTCTTTGGCATCTGTGGGCTGGGAAGTCTGGAAACTGCCACTGCTGCCAGTGATTCAATCCCCTGAGGCCTGCTTCGGGTTTGCTGTGCCTCATCTGTGCTGGCACAGCCTGTGCTGAACTGCATTTGTCTCTTACCATGGTGCAATAGACCTTTCCCGTTGATCTTCCAGGTTCTCTTGGGCTGGAAATTTGTTTTACTCTGTCTTTTTGTGGGTTTTGCTGCTCTAGAATTTGTTTAGAGTCATTTTTAAAGGTATTTGGAGGGGTTTGGAGGAGAGCTGGGGTGAGTCCCTACCTTTACTCCACCATCTTGGCTCCACTCCCTCATTGTCTATTCTAATTCTTTCAGTTTATTTTTCTTTTCTTATTATGATAGCTAGCATTTCTAGTGCAATATTGAATGATAGTAGTGATAATGAGCATTCTTACTTCACCTCTGATTGTATTGGGAATACAATCCTAGTTTATCCTCTTTAGTTTATCATCTCCTAGTTTATCATCTTTAAAGTTTATCATCTCCTAGTTTATCATCTCTTTAGTTTATCATCTCCTAGTTTAGCATCTTTAAAGATAATGCTTGCTGATGATTTTAGATACTACTTATAGTTTTAAGGAAAGCTCCCTTTATTCCTATGCTTTCTAATATTTTTAATAGGAACAAGTGTTTCATTTTGTCAAAGATCTTTTCTGCATCTATTGAAAAATCCTATGATTTTTGTTTTTTGTTATTGATATGGTCAATTATACTGATATTTTTTCTAATATTGAACTAGCCCTGCATTCCTGGTATAAATCCTACCTGGTCATAGTATATAATCTTTATAATATATTGTGGTAATCTCAGGGGTGAGGAATCTGTGGCCTCAAGGGCACATGTGGTCCTCTAGATCCTCAGTTGTGATGCTTTGACTGAATCCAAATTTCATAGAACAAATCCTCTTAATAAAAGGATTTTTTCTATAAAACTTTGACTTAATCGAAAGGCCACCTCCAAGGATCTAGAAGGACACATAGGGCCTTGAGGCCACAGATTTCCCACTCCTGTACCTAGCTAGTATTTTATTTAAAAAATTTTGCAGTTCTATTCATTAGGGAAATAGATTTCAACACCATATTTGTGTCATTAAAAGAATTTAGTAGGACTCTGCTTATTTTTCTAAATAGCATATTGCATTGGAATTAATTGTTCTTTAAATGTTTGCTAGGATTCACTTGTGAATCCATTTGGTCCTAGGGACTTTTTCTTAAGGAGCTTATTTATGACTTGTTCAATTTCTTTTTCTAAGACAGGGTTATTTAAGTATTCCATTTCCCCTTCTTTTAAGTTGGGAAAGTTATATATATCTATATAGATATATATCTATATATGTATATGTGTGTGTGTGAGTGTGTACTCATCCATTTCACTTATATTGTTAGATTTATTGTCATATAATTGTGCAAAGAAGCTCCTAAAATTGCTTTAGTTACATCTTCATTGGTGGTGAATTCACTCTTTTCATTTTTTGATACTGGCAATTTAGTTTTCTTCTTTTTTTAAAAATCAAATTAACCAATTATTCATCTTTTTTAATCATAAAACCAGCTTCTATTTACTAGTTCAATGGCTTTCTAATTTTCAATTTTATTAATCTTCTTTGATTTTTAGGATTTTCAATTTGGCTTTTGATTAAGGATTTTTAATTTGTTCTTTTCCTAGTTTTTTTAATTACAACCCTAATTCATTGATTTGCTCTTTATTTTATTGCTGTAAGCATTTAAAGACATACATTTTCCCCTAATTCCTGCTTTGATTGCATCCTATAAATTTTGGAATGTTGTCTCATTATTCTCATTTTCTTTAATGAAATGATTTACTGTTTCTATGATTTGTTCTTTGACACACTCAATCTTTAGGATTTTATTTAGTTTCCAATTAATTTTTAATCTATGAATCCATGATCCTTTATTAAATGTAATTTTTTATTTCACTATGGTCTAAAAAGATGCATTTATTATTTCTGTTTTTCTGCATTTGGTTGTGATTTTTTTTATGCCCTAACAATGGTCATTTTTTTGTGGGGCATGCCATGTACAGTAGAGAAAAGTGTATGCTCCCTTCTTTTCCCATTCAATTTTCTCCAGAGTTCTAACATAGCTACCTTTTCTAAAATTCTATTCAACTCCTTTAATTCTTTCTCCTTTATTTTATGGTTATGTTTATCTAGTTCTGTGAGGGGCAAGTTGAGGTCCCCCACTAGTATAGCTTTTCTATTTCCTCTTGCAATTAATTTGTTTTTCCTTTAAGTATTTTTTTTATAATTAATAAATTTATTTTTAGTTTTCAACATTCACTTCCATAAGATTTTGAGGTTTAAATTTTCTCCTCATCTCTCCCCCCTTCCCCAAAATGGCATGCAATCTGATGTAGGCTCTACTTATACACTCATATTAAACATATTTTCACATTAGTCATGATGTAAAGAAGCATTAGGACTATTGGGAGGAACCATGAGCAAGAAGAAACAAAATGAAACAACAAAAGAAAAAAAAGAGAGCAAGGAATAATTTACCTATCAGATCTATGGAGAACAGAACAATTCATGACCAAACAGGAGATAGAGAACATTACAAACAGCAAAATGGATAACTTTGATTACAATAAATTGAAAAGTTTTTGCACAAAGCCAATGAAACTAAGATTAGAAGGAAGGTAGAACATTGGCAAAGAATTTTTACAACCAGTCTCTCTGATAAGAGCCTCATTTCTAAAATACATAGAGAATTTAGTGAAATCTATAAGAATACAAGTCATTCCCCAATTGATAAATGGTCAAAGGATATGAAAAGGCAGTTCTCAGATGAAGAAATTAAAGCCATCTATAGTCATATGAAAAAATGCTCTAAGTCACTATTGATTAAAGAAATGCAAATCAAAACAACTCTGAGGTACCACATCACACCTATCAGATTGGCCAATATGACAAAACAGGAAAATGATAAATGTTGGAGAAGATGTGGGAAAATTGGAACACTAATGCATTGTTGATGGAGTTGTGAAATGATCCAACCATTCTGGAGAGCAATTTGGAACTATGCCCAAAGGGTTATAAAAATGTGCATACCCTTTGATACACCAATAGCACTTCTAGGGTTATATCCCAAAGAGATCCTACAAATGGGAAAAGGACCCACATGTACAAAAATATTCATAGCAGCTCTTTTTGTGATGGCAAAGAATTGAAAATTGAGAGGATGCCCATCAGTTGGGGAATGAATTAGCAAGTTGTGGTATATGAATGTAATGGAATACTATTGTGCTATAAGAAATGATGAACAGGTTGACTTCAGAAAAACCTGAAAAGACTTGTATGGTCTGATGCTGAGTGAAGTGAACAGAACCAAGAGAACGATGTACACAATAACAGCCACATTGTGCTATGACTAATATTGATAAACTTAACCTTTCCCAGCAATACAAGGATCTAAGACATTTCCAAAGGCCTCATGATGGAAAATGCTATCTACATCCAAAGAAAGAACTATGGAAGTTGAATTGCTATTTTTTTCTCTTCTGTTGAGTTTTGTTTCCTCTTTCTGGTTGTTCCTCCTATTGGTTCTAATTTTTACTTACAACATCACTAATGTGAAAATAAGTTTAATAGAAATGTTTATGTATAGCCTATATCAGATTGTGCATTGTCTTGGGGAGGGTAGTGGGGAGGAAGAGGGAGAACAATTTTAAACTCAAAAGCATATGGAAGTGATTGCTGATAAATCAAAATAAATTCATAAAAATTTTTAAAAAAGAAAGAAAAAGAAAGCAAATAGTATGCTTTCATCTGCATTCAGACTCCAAAGTTCTTTCTCTGGATATGGATAACATTTTCCATTACAAGACTTTTGGAGTCGTCTTTGATCCTTGCATTGCTGAGAAGAGTTAAGTCTATCAAAGTCAGTCATCATACAATATAGCTGTTACTGTGTACAATGTTCTCCTGGTTCTGCTCATTTCACTCAGCATCAGTTCATTTAAGTCTTCCCATGTTTTTCTGAAGTTTGCCTGCTCATAATTTTTTATAGCACAACAATAATCTGTTACATTCATATACCATAACTTGTTCAGCCATTTCCCAATTGATGAACATCCCCTCAATTTCTAATTCTTTGCCACCACCAAAAGAACTGCTATAGATATTTTTGTACATGTGGGTCCTTTTCCTGTTTTTATGACCTCTTTGGGATACAGACCTAGAAGTGGTATTGTTGGGTTGAAGGATATGCACTATTTTATTGCCCTTTAGGTATAGTTTCAAATTGCTCTCCAGAATGGTTGAATCAGTTCACAACTCCACCAACAATGCATTGTTGTTCAATTTCCCTACATCTTCTCCAACATTTATCTTTTCCTGTTTTGTCATGTTAGCCAATCTGATAAGTATGATGTGGTACCTCAGAGTTGTTTTGATTTACATTTCTGTAATCAACAGTGATTTAGAGCATTTTTTCATGTGACTATAGACAGATTTAATTTCTTCCTCTGAAAACTGCCTATTCATATCCTTTGATGTTTTATCAATTGGGGAATGAATTGTATTCTTATACATTTGACTCAGTCCTCTATATATTTTAGAAATGAGGCCTTTATCACAGACACTGGCTGTAAAAAAATGTTTCCGGTCTGATTCCTTTCTAATTTTGGTTGCATTGGCTTTGTGCAAAAACTTTTTAATTTAATGTAATCAAAATCATCCATTTCACATTTCATAATGTTCTCTATCTCTTATTTGGTTATAAATTCTTCCCTTCTCCATAAATCTGACAGGAAAATTATCTTTTTTTTGCTCTCCTAGTTTGCTTAGAGTATCAATATTTATATGTAAATCATGTACCCATTCTGACTTTATCTTGGTGTAGGGTGCAAGATGTTGATCTATGCCTAGCTTCTGCCATACTATTTTCCAGGTTTCCCAGCAGTTCTTGTCAAATAGTGAGTTCTTATCCTAGAAGTTGGATTCTTTGGATTTATCAAAGTAAATTACCATAGTCATTGAGTTTTGCATCTTGTGTACCTCACCTATTCTACTGATCCACCACTCCATTTCTTAGCCAGTATCAAGTAGCAATCCTTCCTTTGCATTTCTTTTCATTAGTTCTCTTGATAGTCTGGAACTTTTGTTCTTTCAGATGAATTTTGTTATTGTTTTTTTCTAGTTCTATAAAATAATTTTTGTTAGTTTTATTGGCATGGCACTGAATAAGCAAATTAATTTGGGTAGAATTGTCATTTTTATCATATTAGCTCAGTCTACCCATAAGCAACTAAAGTTTTTCTGATTATTTAGGTCTGACTTTATTTGTGTGAAAAGTGTTTTGTAATTGTGTAATTGTTCCTGGGTTTGTTTTTGCAGGTAGACTCAAATATTTTATAATGTCTATAGTAACTTTAAATGGCATTTCTCTTTCTATCTCTTGCTGTTGGGCTTTGTTAGTGGCATATAGAAATGCCAATGACTTATCTGGGCTTATTTTATATCCTGCAACTTTGCTAAATTTGCTTATTATTTCAAGTAACTTTTTTTACTTGATTCTCTGAGTATGCCATCATATCATCTGCAAAGACTGATAGCTTTGTTTCTTCTTGCCTATTCTAATTCCTTCAATTTCTTTTTCTTCTCTCATTGCTAAAGCTAACATTTCTAGTACAATATTGAATAACAGTAAAGATAATGGTCAGCCTTGTTTCACTTCCAATCTTATTGGAAATGTTTCTAGCTTATCTAATCCTATTTAATGTCAAATTTTTCTATGCCCTTTTAAAATCTGTTGACTTTATTCTTTATTTCATTACTTCATCTTTAATGATGAAACTTGAAGGAAAACAATTAAACAACAGATGAAAAGTTCTGCAAAGATTTTTTAACATTTTTTTTCACCATCAAAGCCAGTAGAGCCATCTTTTTAATGTTACACTACAAGATGTGCTTAGAGAGTCAATGGAAAGGGCACTAAACAAAACAATTGTAGCAAAAGTAACTGAATTAGATCAAGTGCACATAGTGGAGATCTAAGTCAGGGCAACACAATTGTGAGAATGTTTAAAGTTCTATTAACAAGCTATGTGTAGGTAGGGAAAATATAAAAAGGGTAAAAAAATCTCAGTTTTACTGTAACCTAAAGAAAGTGAAGGACAGACCCTCAAAATTATTGCCTTATATGCCTACTTTCCCACCAGTATGAATTTTTATGAGAATAATTTATGCATGCACTGAGGGTATCCTTAATGAAGATAGTTAAAAGGGATTTCTTAAGTGATACAGTCCATAGTAGATACATCTTTACATACATATATACATACATTTGACTGAAAGTTATACAGAATGCAAGATATTACTCTGTTTATTGACCACTAAAGAGATTTGTCTCAGTGGAGTCAAACACTGATTCTCTTTTAATAAAATGTTTCCCATTCACACATCAAAATTATATATGATTACTTGAAATCTATAGCAATAGTGAAATCTTGTTTGATGGCCCCTCTTATCATTAATATCATTTGAGACTTAAAATTGGGAGACGTATACTTGCCAAAGACAAGTATGTCATGATGCTCTAGATCTGTGACCCTGTTATCCTGGGTTGGCTTAACCAAGCAAAATGACAAAAGCTGATACCCTATAATATTGGATACTGTTCAAGGTTTCATTAAGAGGGGCGTTAGTGTCTAGAACAAGGAAGGCAATAATCCATTGTACTTTTCTCTAATTAGGCCATATCTGATTCATCTGTAATATTCTCTTCAGTATCACTGAAGAATCAGTAGCACTTTAGGAAGGATGTAGACAGACTAGACATTTTAGAAAGGACATAGACAAGCTAGAATGAATCAAGAAAAGGATGAAAAGAATGGTAAGAGGTTGGAGAAATTGGTCTATCAGGGTCATTTGAATGAAAAGGGGATGAGAAGACTTGAGAAGCATGATGGCTGAATCTTTGATGGGTTGTTACATGGAAATGAAATTAGACTTATTTTGATTGTCTCCAGAGAGCACAACTAAGAACAATGAGTAGAAATTACAAAGAGGCAAGTACTGGTTTGATGTAAAGAAAATATTCCTCACAATTGACACTGTCAAAAAGTTGAATGGGTTACCTGGGAAGGTAGGTGTTTTCCCTTTCATGATAATTCTTCAAATATAGGAATAGAAGGTTATTGAGGAGGCAGGAGTATTCAGGAACTAGTTGTATGAGAGAGAGAGAGACAGAGAGACAGAGACACATACAAACACAGAGACAGGGACAGAGAGACAGAGAGATAGAGTACTCATGTGAAAGAGAGACAGAGAAAGACAGAGAAAGGCTTACTTAATAACAAATCTGCTTCAATACCTTCGTGGTCCTAAAGTTTATGATTCTATGGCCACTGGAAAGATCAGAGAAAGGAAATTATATTGCATCTTAATTTGAAGAATTGAGCTTGAACTTGACGAACATATAGGCTAAAATTTAACCAGTATTATGTGGTAGAATTTGGAGAAAAGACTCAAGAGAACCTCTGTACTCATTACAAGACAGTGAGTTGTTTTTTTCCACCTCCCATTAGACAGTGGAAAAAGAAAATAATGTTGTCCATGACATTATAAGATGGTTTTTTTTAGGGTGAGGAAATGGGGTTAAATGACTTGTCCAGGGTCACACAGCTAGTAAGTGTCAAGTGTCTGAGGCCAAATTTGAACTCAGGTCCTCCTGACTCCAAGGCCAGAGCTCTATCCACTGTGCCACCCAGCTGCCCTAAATGTATGTATTCCCAGACTTTTTTTTGGGGGGGGTGAGGCAATTGGGATTAAGTGACTTGCCCAGGGTCACACAGCTAGTGTCAAGTGTCTGAAGTCGGATTTGAACTCAAGTTCTTCTGACTTCAGGGCCGGTGTTCTATCCACTGCACCACCTAAGTGCCCCTATAAGATGATTTTTAAAGTGTTTGTCAACAGTTTCCTTTCAGTTTTAATTGACAAGCTTATTGGTGTTCCAGCTCCCAAAAAGATAATGGAGTTAAAATTTCAAAGAATGACAGAAGTTTAAACATGATAAAAATGAAACTCTTGTAACCTGTCAAAATGAAAACAAGAAATCATCAGGTGTGGCAATGTTGAAGGAAATTACCAGTGTAATAGGCTGTGCCATTATACATAAAGTGATTTAAACATACCTTCCAGGACTATTCTATCATCATGACAGATCTCAGAATGATCAGGAGAGTGAAAGGAATGTTCACTTACCTTGGGTAGACTGACATGTAAAATCACAGAATGTGTTCCTGGAAGCTTTCAAGCCTCAGGATATTTGTGGGCATCTGCAAAAATATCATTATTTATAACCAGATCTTGAATCAATTCTTAACCTTATCACTTAAATTTGCATCACTAGACCAACTAGAATATGGGAGCATTGAAGAGAGATGGGGCTCATCGGGTTGTATCATGTACTGTGCATATTTAACTCTTTCAAAATGCAATTTCTCAGCTGTCTTGATAGTCTAGATATCCTTTCTATGGGGACTTAAATTTGGGGGAGAATCAGTAATGCACTTTCTTTATAGAAAAAATTCATGTTAATACAACATGATTCTATAATCAACAGGTAGTAGGAAGAAAATTGGTTATGAAATAAGAGATTTATAGATTGAGAGCTAAATAACATCTAGTCAAACCCCTTTACTTTAAAAGGGGGAAACTGAGGCCCAGGAAGGTTAAATAACTCATTGAAGAACAAGCTTGTAGTAAGTGACAGAAATTGGATTTGAATCAAGGTCCTCTGACTCCAAACTTAGCACTCTTTTCATTACATTACTTTATCTACCAATTATAGGGTCTGGATTTGAATCCTAATGCTGATACTTTCTACTTGTGTAACCTTGAACAAGTCATTTAACTTCTTTGAGCCTCAGTTTTCTCCTTTGCAAGATGATGGAGTATCACTAAGTGACATTTAAGGTCCCTTCAAGTTTTAAATCTGAAGTTATGATCTTACTTATAACCCTGGAAATATTGAAATTAATTTTAGAATATTTAAACTTAAACTAAATTTGCACTTTAATACTTCCACGAGGCTGTGATCTCATTCATATTGAAAGACTCTCTAATCTTGTGTAACTCTTGTCCCTAAAAATAAATCTTTCATCTAGTATCTACCCAATATGCTGCAATCAATCAGTTAATAAATGTTTACAGTGAGCCAAGCATTAAGCCAAGCATAAGGGGCAGGATAAAAGATAAAAATGAAATTGTCGCTATCCTCATGGAGCCTACATTCTAAATCAGTAAGATAGATAATACATTCAGACATACACATATACATACATACTCATGTGTATGTGCACACACAAATGTACATATGTATGAATGTATGTATATATGTATATATATGCACACAGGTCACATATATGAAATAAATACAAAGTAGCTTATTGTGTGAATGAGAAAAAAACTTCACATAGAACTGTTGTTTGAGAGGGAGGTGAAGAGGAGAAAGATAGCCAATATAAAGGCCCAAAAATAGACATGTGTGAAGAATAGCAAGTAAGACTTGATCATGAAGTGTGTGGAAGGGAGTAATGCGTAAGAAGACTAGAAAGGTAGAAAGTATATAGGATGTGAAATGGAGTTTGTTAAGTAGGAAGATGCTATGATCAGATTTGTGCCTTAGGAAAATTACTTCGGGGCTGTGTGGAGGATGAATTAGAGGGGAGAGAGATTTCAGGTAGAGAGAGCAAATAGGAAGCTATTGCAAGTGTTGAGAAGAGGTGATTAGGGCCTGAACCAGGGTGGTAGTTACATGAAATGACCAGATTTATCTCTTTCTTTCTGTTTCTTTCTTTCTTTCTTTCTTTCTTTCTTTCTTTCTTTCTTTCTTT
>NW_020951391.1:8545465-8671279 GCF_900497805.2 Vombatus ursinus | reverse complement strand
TTCTTTCTTTCTTTCTTTCTTTCTTTCTTTCTTTCTTTCTTTCTTTCCTCTTCCTTGATTCCTTTCTTTCTTTTCTTTTTCTTCTTTGGAGGCAATTGAAGTTAAGTGACTTGCCCAAGGTCACATAGTTAGAAAGTGTCTGAGGCCAAATTTGAATTCGGGTCTTCCTGATTCCAGGGTCAATGCTCTATCCACTGCTCCATCTAGCTGCCCCCAAAATGACCAGATTTAGCAAATGATTGGAAATGTGGGGATTTTCAAAATTGTCCAAGGTGTAAGAAAAACCACTGAGGCAGAGTTCTAAGTCAATAACACTTTATTAAAGGGTTCATGGACCCCTCTAATGAAGTAGACCTCAGATCTTCCTCATGATCTGAGATGCCTCCTTTCTCCAGGGCCTTAGTTTTATAGAGCTTGATACCTGAACAATACAGGTGAAACAGACCAAAAACACAATCCCATTGGTTGACAAATGGGCTAGTGAGCAGACCTTAACAGACCTACCTTGACCTTTCAGGAGGTCCTACCAAGTCGATGAGCAGACTCATGGGGTTGGGCTGATGAGTGGATGTCAAAACTTCTTCATGGGCCAATGGACCTGTAGAAGAGCAGGCCACAGTCTGGCAACCAGGGTCCCTCATTGGCCAAATGCTTATAGTCATCTCTCCATGTTTGGCAATAGAGAGATGACAAGGGACAGAGGGGCAACAAAAATAGCTAGGGAGTTTTCCATGTAATTGACCTCCACCACTCTGGGCTTGGTCACCATAACAAGGAAAAACAAGGGTGGAGGCCCTCTAGTTAGCGTCCTATGATAAAGCAAGTGAACTTACAATCTGCAGTTCACAGCTCTGAGGCTTATTATCAGAACTTATAATCACTACTCCTATGCAATTATATCAAACTGGTTAATACTGATTGGAATAAAATAGGGGTCCAATGAGTAGGAGTTTCATCAATCATATGTCACAGAAATGTGGGATGAGTGAGTACAAAGAGTCTTGCATGGTACCAAAATTGCAAATGTAGATGACTGGGGGCATGGTGGTACCCTCAATAATAGTAGGAAGTTTGGGAGATGAATGGAAGCCTTCTTTTAGTGCTTTTAACCATATGTGGGAATGAGTGCAGCACTGAGGCTGTCCATCTGCTATCCTTTACTCTTGCTATGTGACTGATCCATGTTTTGGGGGGGGGTCATACACTTCTTGAATGATTTCTTTTATATTGTTTCTTAAATGCAAGTTGTTGTTAATATGCTGCAGCCTATCTGTGGCCACCAGATACCTCTCCATTGTCCTTTGGATAACTCACAATTTTTATTCTTGGAAGATTATGTTGTTCTATGATTCATAGCCAATGAGCATCTCGGTTAAAATATTAGTGTTAAAAATGAGTTATTGTTTCAGGCAACAGTTTGCAATTATTAAAAGTATTTCCCAATTTTTAAAAATACAATCTAGTCCTTTCTCTTTCTCCAATTCAATTTTGAGCCCAATTCATTTCCTACCTATAGCATCTTTCCAAGATACATGGCACTGCCAGAGGAACTCAATATGCAGTTCATTTAATTGCAAATCATAGTCTGGACAATAGGAAGTCTTCATCCACACTGTTACACCTGTGTGGATGGTTAGGCTGAACTCTTCTGAGTGACCATAGGTCAATCTAAGGAGACTTTTTAATACTTTTGGGCTTACAGGTAATCCACAGATCAAATTCCTAATTTTAAATGACATTGTACTGATAATTTCAAATTTAATTTTTAGTCCCAATAGGTCAAGATTTAGTAAATTTCTGAATGGTAGTATAATTTGAGAAGAAATATTCATGCTCCTTATGTGTAAATCATCAACATTATAGCATACAAAGGTAGATGTAGCATCCTGGATTGAAAGTAGGATGAGGCCTTGGAGGTCAGCTAGTCTAATATCCTTATATTACAATGGAGGAAATTAATGTCTAGGAAGGTTAAGTAAATTGTTCAAGTTATATACATAGTAAATATGAGGGGTGGGATTTGAACCTAGCTCCTTTGACTCCAGAGTCATTACTCTTTCTACTATAATTTATAACCTTTTATTCAAAAGAAATTATAATCCAATAAGGAAGCTATTACTTGTAACAAATAAGCAAGACACATAATAGAATATGATAAGGATGGGAGTGTGGTATAATGAATAGAGTTCTGGGCTTGAATTTTAAAAAGTCTTGGGTTCTATTCCTGCCTTTGAAACTTAAAAACTGTTTGATCATGGAAAAGTCAATCAACCTTGTTAAGAATCCGGCAGCTCTCAAAGACTATAAATTATAGACAAATTGTGATCTGCATTGGTGGAGGGAATTCCAATATCACTGAAATGATTAGTCCTTGTTGACATATGGCTATATTGATGTAAATACATACAGAGGTACAAAGTACTTTGAACGGTCCAAGGAGGAAACTAGATCACTTCTGGTAGAAAGGTAAGAGAAAGATTCACACATAGGGCATATTTCAGCTAGATTTTGGAAGATAGATAAGCTTTTCACAGTTAGATTATTGGGTTGTAGAAGCTGAAAATTCATCTCAGGTATAAAGGCAGCATCCATCAGCATGCATTTACTAAGCACCTGCCATGTGCTAAGTTCTGTGTTAGGAGCTAGGGATATAAAGACAAAAGATGAAACAATCCTTCTTCTCAAGGAACTTGCATTCTATTAGAGAGGACTTTATATTATATTTACATTTATTTCTGAATATTATATATTTATTATAAATGTATACTTATACATAGTATAATATATTTTGTACTTATTACATGAAGTATATATTTATTATAAATGTATGTGAATTTATTATATGTATATAAGCATATGTAGAATAAATATATATGAAAAAACTAAATTCAAGATAGTTAAATTCTAGGTAGTTTGGGAGGGAGGATACTAGCAGTGGTTGGGGGGGGTGAGAAGGATCAGAAAGGGCTTCAGGTACATGACTGTGTTTGAGATTTGTCTTAAAAAGGTTCTATGTGGTGGAGGTCAAAAGGGAGAGCATTTCAGGCATGGGGGATGGCCAATATAAAGGCATGGTGACTGGTGTTGTGTATGAAGAACAGAGAGAAGGTCAGTCAATCAAAGATTGAATCAAAAAGAACAGAAGTGGGCATAATTTCCAATGGTGCTGGAAAGGTAGACTGCAGCCATATGATGAAAGGCTTTAAAAACTAAACAGAAAAGTTTATCTTAGAGGTATAGGAAACCACTGGACTTGATTGAGTAATGGAGTAGAATGGTTAATTCTGAGCTTAAGTAAAATCACTTTTGCAGCCATATGTAGGATGAACTCGAGTGGGAAGAGATTTGAAGCAAGGAGACCAATTAGGACATTTGTAATAATCTAGGCAAGAGGTCATGAAGCTCAGAAAAGACTAGGGCTGGATATATAGATATGAGTCATCTACACAGAAATGATAATTAAACCCATGAGATCTGAGAAGGAAACTGGGAATATAGAGAAAAAAGAGAGAAGGGCTTCAAAAAAAGCCTTGAGGAATATCCACATTTAGAAGTCATGATGCTAATGATGGACTAGCAAAGGAGACAGAGAATAAACAAATAAGCATAAGCAAGGCTAGGTGCAGGGTGACTTTGAGGCCTGGGGAGAAGTCGAATTTAATTGGAGGTTAGAGTAAGTAAGTGACAGGGAAAAGTGTCATATAAACCTATGAAGGTAGGCTGGAGCCAAATTGTGGCAGTGCTTGGAATATAAGGTTAATGAAATTAAGCTTTTTTGTTCTAATAAGCAACAGGGAGCCAGTAAGTGGGGAATGACATGATTAGATTTGTTCACTCAGAAGATTACTTTGACAGTGGAGTGTAGGGTAGCTTTGAATGGAAAGGTATCATAACATCTTAGATTGAAAAAAATATTGATATCTTTTGTTTTGATATTAACTACATTTCTCAACATATCCCTCTCTCCTCTACCTCCCAGAAATGTTCAGAGATTTAGAGCTAAAATAGCCCTTACAGTAGGTGCTTGATAAATGGTTTTTGATTGATTGATTTTACATTGGAAGCAACCAAGGCTAGGGAAGGTTAGGGGTTTTCCCAAAGTTACACAGACAGTGAAGTGACAGAGTTGGGATCTGAACCCAAGTCCTTTCACTTCAAATCCAGTGTTTTTTCCCATTACTCATGCTGTAAAATCAGATGTAGGGAGACCAGTTAGAAGTCTACTGCAGTATGACAAAAGAAGATTGAATGCTGGAGACACTGGCTTATAGACCAATTTTGTACTGCTTAGCATACTTTATTCAGATTATTGGAGTTAAATATAGGTTTAAAATTGTCTTTTATAATTCATAAAATGGCTTGCCTAGTTGTAGGCTTTTTACTATGGGAACTCTGGTGAGACTCAGTATAGTTAAGCAGTTTCTGTATTCAAAGCTTTACTTATGGACAGGTCAGGTAGGTTCTTGTTTCATTCTCCCTCTGGTACATCATCACATGTCGCCCAGAATTGTTGGTGTGTCCCCAATTAGGATGAGTTGCCCTGCCAACCACCATGACTGATTTTAGCTAAAGATAAATGCTGATCACTATATGTAATCTTATTTATACCTTTTCAATGAATTAAATAAATAACATAGAAAACAAAGGAGATACATTGGGACAGTTAGTCCATACACAGAGCATGATAGCTGCCTCTCCCTGCAAGGGAGTATGAGGGAAAAGAATTCACAGGTGAAGAAATGACAAGTGTTCAAAGGGAATATAAAGGCTGTGCATTTTATTTTGAGAAAATAAGAAGTGATTGATATACTCAATATACATTTACACAAAAGCAGCACTCTTTCCAGTCAATGGTGTACAGCAATCCAATGCAAAACATACATAGAGACAACTAGAGCATTAATGATAGTTCTTTAATTGGTCACTTATTTACATGTTGTATGATATCAGGTGATATAATGCAAGCTTTGGGAAAAAAAATACAAGCCCAGTTTAGGCTATTGAACACCTAAGTGGAAGCAGTACTTGGAAAGTGAGTAGAGATATTTGTATTCTTGGCTTAACTTCCATGCCCCTAGAATTATACAGATATTTTACTGTCTTGGAGAAATTTCTTGATATTTCATGGCACGACTCTGATCTTAAGTATTTTGGTCTGAAAATAATGCTAGGTTTGCAATGGAGACTCCCTTACTCCCCTACCGTTTCAGTGACATGCGTCATTAACTCTCTGGTAAACACTGGGCTGGTTTTTGATGGGCTGTGTATATGGGGAGAGATCTCACTTGCAATGAGTGATGTGACTAATAAACGTCAGCAGATACAGGCCATAGCTTGTATCAGTGGGATTGGAAACAGTGAAAAATGTTGCTTGATAAATCATTACAGTGCAGATATCCCTTGCATTGTGCAATATATGTGTTTATCAATGGAATGTATAAATTGAATTTTTGTAAATGGAATATACTTTAAATGATTTAAATAAATATCTTCTAAAATTTATTCTATAAGTAGTTGTTGAGCTTTCTTTTAAAAAAAGGAAAATGGCATATGTGTGCTAGGAATATGTTTATATTATTTTCATTTTTTTATTAAGAACTTAATCATAAGATTTTGATAAAGTATAGAAAAGAAAATGCATACAAAGCCACGGATTTGTATTATATAGCTACATGTATATGAAATTTAACACATAACAGAACTTTCTTTCTTGTCTCTGTCCCCTTTTGAATTTTTCTGCTCTCTTGAGTATTTAAAAAAAATTCACTGATGATATTTTATGTATTAGTCTCATTACCGATCACTCCTCTCCACCTAACTCCCACCATTCCTTCCCCCAAATTCTGCCTTGTAACATAAAAATATGGTCAAGCAAAATGAATCCTCACAATGGTCATATTTATGAAATGGATATCTCTCTTTATATCTCTAGTCTATTACCTCTGTGCCAGGAAAAGAGAAGCATACTTCATCTTCATTCTTTCAGGGTCTAATTGGTGACTACATTGATCAGAGCTCTGGAGTCTTTCAGGATTGTTTTCATATACATTGGTGTGGTCATCATGTAAGGGATTCTTCAAACATAAATATTCCCAGTAATTGTTCCAATGAATTTGGATATTTCTTATCCAGTAAAATAGATGTTTGTTAAGTAGCTGTTGGGACAAGTAGGTGGCCCAGTGGATAGAATGCTAGGCCTGGAGTCAATAAGACTTATCTTCCTGAGTTTAAATCATCTGAAGACACTCAGTAGCTATGTGACCTTGGGCAAGTCACTTAGCCCTGTTTGCCTCAGTTCTTCATTTGTAAAATAAGTAGGAGAAGGAAATGGCAGACCACTCCAGTATCTTTGACAAGAAAACCCTAAATGGGGTGACAAAGAGTCAGACATGACTGAAATGACTGAACAACAACAACAACAAAACAGCTGCTATGTACAATGTTTGCTATGGAAATAAAGGCAAAATGAAAAAGCTGTCTCTGTTCCCAAAGATCTCATGTATTGGAAAGCACAACATGTAGGCACGTAGATATATAAATGATCATTTGTTAGGAGAAAGAACACTATCAACAAGGCATTAGTCAAGTCAATAACAGCACTCATTAAGTGCCTTGGTGACAAAGGTCTGCCATGAAACTAAAAGCAGATAAATCATTTTGCTGACAAAGGTCCATATAGTTAAAGCTGTGTTTTTTTTTAGCAGCCATGTTTGGTCATAAGAGCTGGATTATAAGGAAAGCTGAGTGTTATAGAATCGATGCTTTCAAATGGTGGTGTGGGAGAAGACTTTTAAGACTTTCTTGAACAGCAAGGAGATCAAATCAGTTAATACTTAAAGAAATTAATCCAGACTATTCGTTGGAAGGACAAATACCAAAGCTAGCACTTAAATACTCTGGCCATACACTGAGAAGACTGGATTAATTAGAAAAGAACCTGATGTTTGGAAAGATTGGAGGCAAAAGGAGAAGGGAATGTCAGAGGATAAGATGGATAGATAGTGTCATGGAAACAATGAACATGAGCTTGGACAGACTTTGGGAGATAGTGGAGGACAGAAGGGCCTGGTGGGCTATGATCCATGGGGTCATGAAATGTCGGACAAGACTGAACAGCAGAACAAGAAAAACATTGTGCCAGGCACTGTGCTAACTGCTGGGGCTGTAAATAAAGTTAGAAACTGCCCTTAAGGAGCTCAAAGTCTAATGGGGGAATGCGCTTGGTAATTGAAGGAAAACAGGGATGTTGAGAGGCTGAGGTGAGGAGGGAGTACATCCCAGACATGGGGCATAGAGAAAGGAGATGGAATATCAATATCCAGGAACAGCAAGTACACTAGTTTGGCCAGAGCAGAGTGCATGAAGGGGAGTAATTAGAGATAAGTAAGTTAGTGCCAGATTGTGCAAGGCTTTAAATGCCAAGCTGAGGAGTTTGTTGTTTACCCTAGAGACAGTAGGGAAACTGCTGAAATTTCCTAAGCAGAGTAGTGACATGGTCAGACTGTATAAAAATAACACAAACATTTGTTCAGTCATTTGTTAATCATTTATTAACCATCTACAATGTGTGAAACAACATAATAAGAAACTATTTTCATCAATTTGCAATATGTAAATCTAACACATCTATGTAGAAAAATATAACAATAGGTAACAAGCAATGAATTGTAGGCATAGTAAATACATTTTGTAGGAGTTTAGAGGAAAAAAAAAGAAATCACTGTGAGCTCTAGTAGTCAGTGAGGTTTCATGGAAGCAGTAGCACCTGAATTGGGCCTTGAAGAATAGGTAAGATGTATTCAATAGGTTTTCCTTAAAATAGAAAAATAATGCTGATGCACAGCCCATGTTCTTTGAGTTGTTTGTTCCCTCGTAATCAATGCGCACTGATCCATACGCACTCTCTCACCTAGTGCCCTGGGAAACCAAACAATGCATGTTTGTGAGATGGCTGCTTCTGGGAAAGCATTCAGTCTGTGGCCTTGGAATAAAACGAAGTTAACAGATACTTTAGAAATCAGACCAGCAGTGTTGACCTCAGCATCATGTTTCACACGAATGAACTTATCCTCATTTATATCCTCATAGACATACTAAGAGACTAGGAAAATGCTTTATGTGATTTAAAAAATGTTCTCCAGAGAGAATTTGCAGAGGTGCTGTTAAATTTCCAGATGACATAAAGCTAAGAGGGCTAACTGAAATGCTGGAAGGCAGAAACAAGTTCTAGAAAGATTCGGTTGGATTAGAACAGCTTTCCAAACAGATCAGGGCTATGTCCAAGTAGGTTCACAGGAAGAGATGAACCAGCTAGACAGACAAGGCACTCATATTTTTAGCAATGCTTAAATTAAAAAAAAATTGGAGAGTGCTGGTCATGTCACAGAATCTTTCACTAATAAGGGTGGTGTCGTCAATGCTGAGGGAATGTTAATGCTCAGCATGTAGAAAAATGTATTTTAGTCTTCCTTTGTTATCCCTAAAAATAATATTAGTTGAACTTTTGTTGGTCTTTGGATGTCTTTATTTGGAATTGGCCTACACAAGCGCGAAGAACAAAGAAGCCACAGAAACAATCAGGGACTAAGTGACGACATGGAGAGTAAAAATGAACTTAACATTCCACAGCACATTCATTTTTAGATGGCCATGTCTATATGCCTTATTGTCCTCAGAATATCCCTCTCCCCGCAAACAATAACAGAAAAGTTTACTGTACTTAAATTGCCTTTTGATCACTGCATAAGGAGGAACTAGATCTTTGAATTAAGCCATTATATGCATCTTTAAAAAGAAAATGTGAATATAAAACATTTTAGTATAAGGGCTGGTTTAACTGTGCACCATATCCATTTACTGATATAATCAACAAAATGGAGCACTCTGTTTCTGAGCTCAAGCTGGAATAAACACCAGTGATTTCAATAGAGGAAAACAAAATCAAGACAAAGTTAATCACACCTATTATTTCATTATATGCTTGCCATGATTTTTGTTCTTTCACAGTAAACAGCTAAAATCCAAATGAAATAAACCTTCAGGAAGGCTGTACTCTGTCAATAGACTGTACTTCCTTCAGCAGAAAGAAATTTCAGCAGCACTTGAATTAGTGTAAAAAAACAGGGATCAGATGGACAGCTGAGCCTAGCCTTGTTTAGAGTTGAGGGAGGGAGGGAGGGGGAGAGAGAGAGAGAGAGACAGAGACAGAGACAGAGACAAAAAGAGAAGGAAAGGGGAGGGCAGGAGGAGAGAAAAAGAGGGAGGAGGAGACAAAAGAGAAAGAGTCAGAGACAGAGACAGAGAATATTGCCTCTATAATTTCTTTCTGTGAAGCTTTCAGAATGGCATGGAAGTGATCTTGGGTTCTTGATCACCATGCTAGAGAGGATTGAACTGTGGCAAGATTCTACTATATTGTAAAGACTTTTAGTATCACCTTTGGACCATCAGCCTAACTAATAGCTAAGAACATAGAGGACAGACCAGCTACTTTGTAATTCTTTGGACTCAGATACAGGAAACAAATAAAAAATATGAAATGATTATCAGCACTGGGCAAAGCCTTTAACAGTGGCAGAATGATGAGAAAAGAGGCAGAATATTAAGATTGATATAGTTTTTAGTAGGTTTACAAAAATTTAATTTGGAGATTTGAACTTTAAGTGTGAAATCATTCTCTTCTGACCAATGAGTGGAAATACTTCTTTATGAATTGAATCATATAAATTGCATTTTTTAAAATTCTAAAACAGGGGTTCTTAACCTGGAGTCTATAAAAGTCTTTTAAAAACTATTTTGATAACTATATTTTGTAATTGGTTTTCTTTGTAATCCTGTGTATTTTTTCATGAATTTAAAAACATTCTGAGAAGGGGTCCATAAGCTTCACTAGCCTGACTGCCAAAGGAGTCTTTAATACAAAGAAGGTTCTTAATGAAGCCTTAAGATGAAAAAAAGTTGTAGTTAAATAGAAGAATAGCTCACACATTGTTCTTGAAGAGGCAAATAAAGGAATTAGTAGAATTATTTTTATTGTTTATCCAAACATTTTTGTGGGATACTTTATCATTTTACCATACATTACGAATGACAAGCATTTGCAGAAAGACAACCAGGAAGATAATTGCAGTTTATATGCCAGCATCTGTTGTAGGGTGAAGAGTAATTATAGAAATTCATTGAAAAATATGATGAAATCCTCCAAATTAAGTCAACATATACTGTAGTACTCAGTGACTTCAATTCAAAAGTAAGCATAGAGGAAGACAATGATAAATGTATTGGAAAATATGGTTTATGAGTAAGAAATGAAAGAAACTAAAGTCTGATTAATTATATTGAAAGTTTATAATTACAGATTTTGAATCCTTTCAATTCAGTTAAATTCATCAAGAATTTGTTAAGCACCTACTATGTGCAAGGCCTTGTGCTATGTACTAAAATTACAAAGACCCCCTTCCCCCCCAAAAAAAGAGAGAAAAAACACCTAGCAAACAAATATTGCCTGCAGAAGAGGAATATAACATATAAATAGGTAAAGGAATATAAAGACATTCAAAAATAAATACAAAACAACTAGGAAGAGTAGAACATTAGCCACTGCAAAGAAATGCCTCTAAGAGGTAGCACTTGAAGTGAGGGCACCAGGATTTCCAGGAGGCCAAGGGAGTAAAGAAGAACATTGTAGGTAAGAGGAATACATGTACAAAGACATGATGATAGCAGATTAAAAGTCACCTACAAGGAACAAAAAACAGGTCAGTTTAGCAAGAAATTACATAAAAGAGAGTACTCCTAAGTCTGGAAAGATAGGCTGGAGCCAGATTGTGAGGGGCTATAAATTTTATAGACAGACCTTGGTATTTTGCTCTAGAGGCAATAGACAGTTACTAAAGCTACTTGAAATGGAGGGTGTGACATAGACAGACTTGTGCTTTAGGAATTTTAGTTTGGTATTCCAATTAATCAATCAATCATCATTTATTAAGTACCCACTATGTGCCAGGCACTGTGTGAAGTGTTAAATATACCACAAGAGGCAAAAGATAATCCCTGTTTTCAGGGAGCTTACAATCAAATGGGAAAGATAATATGCAAACAAACTTGTACAAAGCAAGCTATATATAGGATAAATAGGAAATAATTAAAGGAGGGAAAGCACTGGAATAAGAAAGAGTGGGGAAGAACTCCTTTGGAAGGTAGGATTTTAGTTTGGACTTAGAAAGAAAGGAGATTAGTAGTTGGAGTAGTGGGGAACCAATCGGAAAAGGAAGAGCCTAAATGGAGGAAGATCAAACATAAAGCGACTGCTAGATTTCAGCAGAGAGATGATGATGGCTTGTCCATAGCAGTGACTGTGTTAATGGAAAGAAGATGATAGATGCAAGAGATATCAGGGAGATAGAATTGACAAAATTTGACAACTGATTGGATATAAGTAGTGAGAGAGAATGAAGAGTTGAGTCTTTTTCTAGTCTATTGGGAAATTAGAACAAATATGGTGCCTTCAGTAGAAACAGGGGCATTAAGAGGAGAGGTGGATCCATTTTGGACATGCTGAGTTTCAAACTCCTAAAGATTAGGCATCCAGCTACAAATCCCTACTAGGCAATTGAGGATGTGGAACTGGAGTTCAGGAAAGATATGAGGAATTGCTATGAAGATTACAAAGACATTTTGCTTACAGATAATGACTGAACCCATTGGAGTTGATGAGACCAATGAAAGAATGTATAGGGAAAGAGAAGTGGCCCCAGGACAGAGCCTTATATTAATAAAAGATTAGGTAGTACTAGACATGGCAAACACCAAATAGCATAACAAAAAAAAATGAAACTGATTGCATTTTAACAGACAGGAAAACTGGTTCCTGAATTATCTATACAAATCAATGACAAATTATAATAAAGTATAAAATGGAAGTGTGGCATGAAACTGAAGCAGCGTTAACTTAAGATATTTAAATAAACTACTCACGCATCAAAATTGGAAAAGAAGAGATATTGAAAGAGACCATTACCATTTCTTCTTTAAAAAAGTCATTGACTACTTTAAAGGAGTTTTATTGGCTTTTATTTTCATATTACAATCATTTCTAAACATACCTCTTCCCAAACCCATCATACAATGATCTTTTCATTGTGAAGAAGAAGAAAAGTTAAACAAAATGAATGGAAACAGAAACCATATCTGATAGTCTAACATCCTAAACATCCCAAACCTATTGTCTTCCACCCCCACTTTTGCCTGTCCACTCTGAAATAAGAGGAATGATTATCATCCTTTCTTAGAAAAGTTTAACCAATGTAAATCAGTCACCACAATGAAGAGACCAAAAGCCAACCAGAGAATACTTGATCTCTTTTATAAGGAGGGAGATATGACAACTAAGATAAATATTTTTGGAGTACAAAATCATTTGTACAATACAATCTTTTGAAGGAGGATGGTAGAAGATCATAAGTATTAGGGGAATAAGGACAAGGACTGTGATGCCTGGGCATAGCAAATTCTTAAATGTTTCTTGATTGGTTTGATTGGCTTATTGAATGATTTCCTTGGCACCAGGAACTTTAAGATGAGGACACTCCCTCTAACAATGCAGGTCCATAACTTTCTTCAACTGATAGTCTTAGAGAATTGCCTAGATCACTGAGAAGTTAAATGACTAGTCCAAGGTAACAGCCTGTAGGTGTCAGAAGTGCAAGTTGAGTCTAGGTCTTCCTACTTCTTCATTAATGAAAGTGGAGTGACCATATATGGACTCTTATAATAGCAGTTCTTTATGTGCTGCATGAGAAAACGGAAATGGTACTAAACATTTTTTTTTAAATGAGAAGAGCAATTGGAATAGAGCAAGTATGTAGAGAAAGTATGCATTGGCAGCAACATAACTTTTTAGGATATTATGAGGTGGATTCTCAAGATATCAGAAAGAGGAGAAAATTCCAAACAAATGGAATAAATCACATCTTATTATTACAGAAAAAAATTTAAAAATTCTGATTCTAATGCTTACTTTCATAACTCCACAAAATCATTATGATAATAATTTCTGTGTGTGTTGAGAGTATTCTTCATAAAGGTATAGAAACATAATAGTTGGGCATTTATAAATGATATTCTACAGCAGACCACTTCAATCCAGTACTGATCTTATACTTGAAGCTGTTTTAACTTAATTAGATCTGCCAGGGTTTGTATTTTGCCAATGTAACTTCCTGAAAATGAGGGTCACCTCCACACTATGATAATGTGGTAGCAGAGAAATTTATGCATTCTTTTCATTAAAAATAAACTATACCCCTGCTGGAAAACAAGCTTGGATAAAAACAAACAACAAGCTTTTCTTTTTGTTAGCTGCAAAGATGAGTACATACAATTTGATATAAAGGTGAACAAATAGATGGAGCCACAATGGCCCTCAACTATTACTACTAACAACAGCAACAAGACAGAAATAAGCTGAGACTTAATGGAAAAGATAATTCCCAGGTTCTTTTTGGAGAGGCAAATAAAAGATTTTTTGCACATAATTGGTTTAATCACATATTCGAAATTGCAGGGCATAATTGGTCATCTTAATTTTCAGAGATCACAATAAATGTAAAAAAAGGATCACAATGAAGGTCATTAAAGCTTGTATATTAACATCTGCTACAGCTGATGAAGTAGAAAAATGTAAAGAATTTGATAACTATGTCAACATATTCTTTGATTTGGCTTATTCAGTGGGAAGGTGGCAGAGTGAAATTGCTCATGCAGTGGGAAGATTCAGAGGAAGATGGTAAAGACCATGTTGGAACTTACCAGGATCCAGAATTGAAAGAGGAAAAAGGCTGGTACAGTACTCAGAAATCTTAGACTTCTCTATCACAAGTCACAGGATAAGGTAAACCCAGGACAACATCATTTACAAATGAAATTGACAATATTCTAGTAGATAGAAAATGACTGGATACTGACATAGTGCCTTAGTATCCATGACAGAAAAAAATGGCAGTCCTAATTTGTTGGGACAAAGGCCACAATACATATATAATTAAAAGAAAGACTTTATAACATTGAGATTCTGTATGAAATGATAGCAACTAACCTTACTTTAACAAATTGTTCTCTCTGAAAAGTGGAAAATGGCTCAGAAGCAAAGCCATTGAATGTGACTTAACAGTGCAGCATTGAGACATAGTGGATACAGGAGTTGGCCTTGGAGTCAGGGAGAGGTGGGTTCAGGTACCATTTCTGATACATACTAGCTGTGTGACCTTGAGCAAGCTTTTTATCCTTTTAGTGTTCCAAGGCAACTATTTAAGATAAAAAAATAACAGAATGAGATGTTCTGAATTGGAAAAGGGAGTTTCCTATACTAGATCTGGAATTCTTACACCAAGGAACTCACAGGTTCAAACCATCCTAGAAAATAAAAAAAATACAGCAAAGTACTAATAATTATTTTCGTTCAGTAAGCCCCTAGGACTCTGAGTCCTGACAGGTGAATGCTCTCTTTACTTATTAGCTATTTCCAAAACAGTTTCCTGTACTCTGGTCAGCTTCCTCCTTTCACAGAAACTCAATATCTTTCCTTGAGACTCTAGGGTCCAACAAATGAGCTTTCACTTTCATTTTATCTTTCTTGGAGTCAGGCCATCATACCACTTCTTTGCCTTTTCCAAAAGTTGCTGCACTATTGTTGGCCCAAACTGATGCTTTCTGCTCCTACCTTTTCAACTATGAATTCCTTTATGTCACCCCCTACCTTTATAATGTAAACTCCTTTAGGGCAAGGAATTATTTTGCTTATTTGCTCAATTTATTGCCTGTTACAAAATAATCCTTTTATAAATGCTTTTCATCCATCCATCCATCCATCCATCCATCTATTCATCCATCTATTCACAAAAGAGATCATCAATAACACATATGACCAAAGAAAAAGGTGAGCTTGTTCTACAGAGAAAATGCAAGATAATAAATAGAACAGCTTGAGGGCTTCATTGAAAAGCAGTTTGGTTGCAATGGACAGAGTGTTGGACTTGAAGTCATGAAGATCTGACTTAGATACTTAATAACTGTGTGATTTTGGGTACAACTCAACCTTTTTGAATATCAGTATCCTTTATTTCTAAAATGGTGCTAATAAAAGTACCTAGCTCAAAGGATTTTAATTAGTTTGCAAAGTGCTTTTCAAACCTCAAAGCATGATATAAATGTAGCTGCCACATATTACAAATGGCAGCATGACATAGTAGGTGGAGATCTGGTCTTGGAGCAGTGAAAATCTGGGTTCAAATATCACTTCTGACACATATGGCTAATTGACTCATGGCAAGTCACTTAATTCCTGAGTGCTTTAGGCAATTCATTATGATTATAACTTACAGAGGAGGAGACAATCTGTATTATTGACGATGGTGATGATAATGATGATAACTAGCATTTATATATCACTTCCAGGTTTTTATAAATATTTTCTCATTTGATTCTTAAAATAATCTCAAGAGTTAGGTGCCATTATTAATAGTAGAGGGAGATTTCTTCACTAGGGAATTCTGCATACCAGTGAAATCACAGGTCCAGTTCCTACCCTTGTTTGTATTATTAAAATAATCAGAGGAAGGCCTCTGGTACATTAATTGAGCCTTCAATAGAAGACAGGTAGGAAAATGTGGAAACCAATGACAAAGGAGTTGTAGAAAAAGAATTGCCTCCAGGAGCCAAGATGGTGGAGTAAGAAGTAAGTCGCTCTTACCCTCCCTTATTAACCTCTGAAAACCCAGAAAATATTGCCCCAGGAAAAACCCTGAAACAGCTGAATCAGAAGAAAGATGGGGTGCAGCAGTCCAGTAGTGCAGGTAGCCTGAAGGATTAATGGGAAAGGCCCCTCTTGCCCTGGGGGAAGGGGAGCAGTACAGAACAGGAGGTATCCCAGCAAACTAGTGGAAAGCCCCACTTTTGCATACCTGGAGGAGAACCTGAAACCCAGGTGGTGGAGCAGGCCAACCCCAACACCAGAACCCCCGAGTACCTCAGTGAGGATGGGTGAACCAGTGGAAACCAGCTTGGGAAACCCCAAGTGCCTCGGCATTCTACAGCAACCGGGTGTCCTAGTGCCTCAGCAAAACTAAGGGGAGCAGCACTCACTCCAAGGGGCCCCAAGTGGATAAACACCCTGCAACATCCATCTGAAAGTAGCTGAAGAAAGCAAAGGGAAGGAAAGGCAAGAAATCTTCAGGGGCCATACTACCCAATCCTACCCCTAGAGTTCCAGTGTTGCTGATTCCAGTTCAACACCAGGCAATTGGGCTTAAGTGACTTGCCCAGGGTCACACACTAGTAAGTGTCAAGTGTTTGGTCTGAGGCCAGATCTGAACTCAAGTCTTCCTGACTTCAGGGCCAATGCTTTATCCACTGTTCCATCTAGCTGCCCCTACAAATATAATTTCTAAAAATCTTTCTTTGCAGGATCATTTTATCATTTAACTAAGTCATTAAAAGTTATCAAATGGGAGTATATACAGAGGAAAACTCATACATAGCTGGGAATCAGGTGATTTGGCTCTAATCCCTATTTTCCCATTTAAGAGCTTGATGATTAAAAAAAAAGAAAAAGAATTGCCATCAGTAGTCCAGGGAGGGAATATCCATTCCAAAGGAAATCATAAATCTCTCCAAGGATAAGTGTACCACTTGTCAGAAAAGTAACATGTGTGAAGATCCAAGTGAAGACTTCTTGTAGCATTTAACAAAATGGTCAGAATCCAGTAGGAGCTTAGTAAATGTTGAACAAATGAATGGATTGAATCATTGAATACTCTTTGGATAACCTTGTTTAAAAGCAACCCTAAGTTTATTTTAGAAGAGGCATTATACCTATTGATAATAGTGATAAATGCTCTTGATTAATAAGAATCATACTTTGAGCATGAAAGATTTCACTGATTTCTTGGAAGTAAAAATATATTTGTATACATACATACATACACACATATACACACATATATGTATATGGGCAGCTAGGTGGTACAGTGGATAGATGATTAACCTGGAGTCAGGAGGACATGAGTTCAAATATGAATTCAAACACCTACTAGCTTTGTGACCCTGGGCAAGTCACTTAATCCTATTTGCTTCAGTTTCCTCATCTGTAAAATGAGCTGGAGAAGGAAATGGCAAACCATTCCAGTATCTCTGCCAAGAAAACCCCAAATGAGGTTATGAAAAGTTGGATACAACTGAAAAACAATGTAACAATAATATATACATACATGCATATATCTGTGTTTACATATATACATACATATACACATGTATCTACCTATATCTATATACTGTATCTATATTCCGGTCACTCTAAAGATAGTAGAAACTAACCTATTATATAGTTAGATTTTAATTTTATTGATTACATTTTGGGGAGTTTGAGTTTCTACTGAACTCTGTATTTTAAATTTTGAAGTTTATTCAAATAACTGGCTGAATAGAAATAGATGGCTTAGGCTATCTGATTTCCATTTAAATGCTCAACAAACTGTCACAGAGGAGTAGTTTTGCATGGTTTATAATAACTTCAAGAGATCCGTAGTTGTGCTATGAATACATTCAATTATAATAAATATAACCTTCAAAATTATTTTTTTTTGCTATTACTTGGACAAATTTGGTAGAAATGAAAAGAGGTTTGCTTAGACATATTCTGTTAATAGCAATTCAAACACCTGATATCTTCAAATAAGCCTTTTGATATAACATTGAAATGGCAAATAATATTTATTGAAGATAAAATACTTTTTCCATTTTAAAATATATTTTCAAGTTTATTTGAACTCAGAGCCTGACTGAAATGAACCTTATATATAGGATCATAGAATCATTGATTTAGAGCAGGAAGGAACTTTAGAGTACATATAGTCCAGGAATGGGGGACTTGTGCCCTTAAGGCCACATGTGGTCTTTTTAAATCCTTAACTGTTATTATTCTAGGTATTCATTTTGTAATAAACTGAATCCAAATTTTACAGAATAAATAAATATAAATAATAAATAATAAAACATAAGGATCTGTTCTGTAAAATTTAGATTCAGTCAAAAGGCCACACTTAAGGATTTAAAAGGACACATGTGGCCTTAAGGCTGCAGGTTCCCCACCCATGAATAGTCCCTCATTTTATGTATTAGGAAGCTAAAGTCCAGAAAAGTGAATGAATGAGACCAAGATTTCATAGGTAGTAAAAAAGCACATCCAAAATTCAAACCCAAGTCTTCTGACCGCAAATCCAGTACTGTTCCCACTGGTCAGCAGAAAGATTAGAAAGCTTACTGAATTTTGAGATATTGCAGAACTTTAGAGTTATAAGAGACCTCAGTGGTCATCTAGTCCAACATGTACCAGTATCTTCCTCCGTTTCTCAAATTTCTCCATGTCAGGAATTATGAAGGGTGTATCCCAGAAAGAGCATCAAGGCAAAGACTAGATTTTGAGCCTCAAATTTGCTTTGTTGTCATAAATGTGGGGATCTGGAATTACCACTGATGACACATACTTTTAAAGAATGCTAGCAAACTAAATAAAATGAGAAAACAGGCCATGAAGGATCATGTTCACATCAATAGCTGCTGAGGTGGAGTGGGATGTTGTCCCTTGCCTGCTTTGTGCAAGTTAATCAGTTCTAGAATTAGAAAGCAAAAAGGGGGAACTGAACAATGTTATGGATATAGTCTATTTCTTTCTCTTAAACTTATAGGGAACTTTCTAGCATTGGAAGTTTCCATACTCAGTATCTGTGTTCCACACAAAGCATCCCTTATATTGGGATATACTCCTTCTACCGATTAATCAGTTGATTGATTAACTGATTAATTATTTGTGTTCCACATAAAAGTACCCCCTTATACTCCCTTCTCCACCAAATATCTGCCTATTGACACCTTCAAGATTATCTGAGACCAAGCTCAGATGTTGCCATCTTCCCTTATAATTCACCTGGTCCTTCAGTTGGAAGTGATTCTTCCTTCATTTGGTTTCATAGTTTGATTTCATATTCTTCATCCATTCATTGTATCCTAATTTTTATTATTTTTGTACCCTTGCAGTTAAATGGAAGGATACCTTTCAAATTATCTTCACAGAAGCAATGAAATAAGTTTGTAGAGCTTGTTTTATCATGTTTCAATAGCCTTCTGGTTGGTTTCCCTTGCTTCAAATCCCTCCGCACTCCAGTCCATCTTCCACTAGCTGTCAAATTGATTTTCCTAAAATACAGGTCTAATTATGTTATTTCCCTCTTCAAAAACTACGGTGACTATTGCTTCCAGAATCAAATATAAAATCCTTTATTTTGTCTTTTAAATCCCTTCATAACCTGGCCTTCTTTCATTTCCCACCCTGGTCTTCTTTTACCTTAATTCCCTCAGAGTGTTCTATAATGAAATGACTCTTACCTGTTCCTTGCACAAGATACTCCATCTCCTGACTCTTTTAATTTTCACTGGTTGTTGTCCCCTCCCCCCATTCCATTCCCCATACCTGGAATTCTCTCCCTCATCACCTCTGCCTCCTGGCTTCCCTGGTTTCTTTCAGGTCTCAGTTACAAGTCCACCTTTCAGAAGAAGTCTTTCCTTGTCTTCCATGATGTTAGTTCCTTCCCTCTGAGATTGTTTGCACATAATTGCTTGTATGTTGTCTCTCTCATTAGAGTGTGGACTCTTTGATGATCAGTGTTGCCTTTGTCTTTATTTTTATCCCTAGTACTTAGCACAGTGCTTGGCACATAGTAAGAACTTAATAAATGCTTGTTGATTTGACTTAATTATCTAAAGGTAATAAGAAACTTCACATTATGAGATATTTGACGATCTCATGTTGCAATATCTATAATGGACATCCAGAAAGAGCGCAACATGAAGATAATTAGAACTTACATGCCAACATCTATTGCAGGGGATCAGAGGTAGAGAAATTCCATTGTAGTTCAGGGTTCAAGCCTGGTGCACTTGCATGAGTTTGTCCTCATTAGTGGAGGGAATGATTACTTGATCTTCCAAACCTGTTAGAGGTAGAGCTAGGGAGAGTTTGGGGGAGAAGAGATTCTTGTTCTTCTAACTTGTCTTTGGCACAGGGCATTTTCTTCTCCAGGCTTTCTTCATAGAGAGGATCCTAGAAGGAGAAAAAGATTTTTGGAAGAAGTTGACAAGGATATTCCTGATTTCCAGCATGCTTCTTTGGGCGAGATTGGTGTTTCTCTCTGTGTGTCTTTCTGTCTCAACTTGCTCCCAGTGGGAGAACTCATTTACTCTATGTTTTGATAGTTAAATATCTTTAATATACTGATTTTTAAGATGAAGACATTTGAAAGAGAGGGACACTAGCAAAAGGATGTCAAGTATATGTTTCATAGCAAGTGATGTAACCCAAAGAAAAGGAATCCTTAATTATAACAAAATAGATTGATTCTAGTGTCACTTTTGGCTCTGCCAATTATGTGAATTTAGATGTTTAATTCTCCCATTTCTTTTGACCCAAGTCAGTAGTCAGTTTAGTAACATGGCTGCCATTATGCTTCTAAAGTTCAGCTAATTTTCCCACTTCAACCAGTATTACCAAGTTAGCAATTAGTAACCAAAATAAACACCAACCCTCACAATTTTCCAGGGTACATAAAAATCATTTCCAAAGTTTTAAGATTTATTATTCTTTTTTATTGATATATAATTAAAAAGTGTTTTAGAAGGAGGGAAAAGCCTGAGAGGAGTTTAAGGTTGTACCATTCTTTAAGACAAACAGAATGCAATCATCAAAGAGTCTAGGTAAGACTTTTGCTTAATCATCCTTTCCAGGTACTAACGAAATCTCTATTCCCCCTCTTAGGTGGGGAGTTAGAAAAAAAGGTGGATATAAGAGGCAAGAGCTGCCCAGAAAGTGAAAAAAACTATTGTGTTTCTGAGGACAATAGCCATCCAAGGGCAGGCACAAACCATGTGAGGGAAACTGACCAGAAGCTCGACCACTTGTGAGTTGTAGTGGATGGAGTACTGAAGTTAGATTCAGTAAAGCCTTGGTTTGAATTCCACTTTAAATGCTTCCTAGCTATGTGACCTTGGGCAAGTCACTCAAATTCTCTTGAGTCTGTTTTTTTTTTGTTTGTTTTTAGAACAAGGATAAAGGAGTACCTACAATGTGGAGTTATGATGAATATGATAGAAAAATAAATGATAGAAAATGATAGATAATGATAGAAAATAAATACAGTGCTTTGCAAACTTTCAAGTAACTCACATAAATGTCAGCTATCATTATTACCAATTCTTAAGGATGTTTTCAGAATCAGTTATTCATTATCTTAATTTGTGGAGTAAAGACAAGGAGTAAGAGCAAGCTGCAAAAATGAAGGTAGTAAAAAGCAGTTGGTGTAAGTTTGTTCAATCCTGATCTGGAAAAGGCTAGTGGCATGCTAGAGCCAACATTTCTATCTTACTGGCAGGAAGGTATGGGACCTGGTGTATGTATAGTTGTGGCACCAGAGTGGTGCTGATGCAGGGGAAATTACCTTGCACAGTTGGAAGTAGGACACAATGGGTCTCACAAGTGTCTGTGAAAACATAGAACGCATTGTAGCAAGGAAGTGGTCCATTGTATTTGAAGGTCATGTCCCAGTGTCATTCTAAGGGGATAGTAGAGTGATAAGAGTTTCACAGTACTTAACCCTCTGAGTACAGAATCTCACATGGTCAAATAGTTGATTGCCACTGATGGCAGGGCACCATGAAAACAATGAGAAGAGTTTAACCTAACTCTTAATTCTGTGTTATAATATATGAAGCTCACTCCTCTTCACCAGGAAATACTTTAATTGAAGATGAGGCTGGCTGAAAAAAGCCAAAACAACAAAACCAAAACAAACAAACAAACAAATCTATGGTTTCTCTTTTTTTTGAAAGTTTTAAAATTTATTTTAAAGTTACATATAAAATAAGAAAAGAAAAAAATTGTCATATACACCACAGAACGTAAGAGAGGGCTCAATATAAACAATACATTTCCATTTCAAGAAAAGCCATATAATAAATACTATATATTGTTTTCAAAGCTGGACAGCTTTTCTTTGTTTCCTTGCAGGTTTTCTTTTGTTCTCTGCTGTGCATTTTTTACTCTATTTTTCCCTTCCTTTCTCCCCTCTCCCTGAAAGCTACAGTTCAGCATACACATACCCATATAATTATACATATATACCAATTTCTATAAACACACATATAAACATCTACACTCATACACATATATGTAAGACTGGACTATGCTTAGTTCTACTTGTCATATGTTTCTCTGAAGATGGATAGCATCATCTTTCATAAGTCCAAAACTTTCCATGTTTTTCTAAATCATCATTTCCTACGTAGCAGCGATATTCCAACCCAATCCCATTGTGAGAGATTATCTATGAAATTTCTCCCCCAATTTTCTGCATTCCTTCTATTCTTGGCTGCATAGGTTTTATTTATTCAAGAAACTTTTAATTTAAAATAATGAAAATTATTCATTTCAGCAATGCTCTCACCTTATAATGTGGTTTAAGGTCTGATACTATTGGATCTGCTACCTTTACATCTTTCCCCTCTTGGTTTCTTCAAAGCTCCTGACCTTTTGTTCTTTTAAATAAACTTTGCTATTATTTATTTTTTCTAACCCAGTAAGATAATTTTTTGGTAATTTAATTGGGATGGCATTACATAAATAGATTAGTTAGATAAAATCATTTAAAAAATTATATTGACTACCTACCCATGAACAATAAATATTACTTCAATTATTTAGATATGACTTTATTTGTTTAAAAAGCATTTTATATTTATACTCACATAGTTCCTGTGTCTGCTTTGGCAGGTATACTCTCAGGTATTTTTTACTGTCTAGTTATTTTAAATGGTCTGAAACAATATTGAATAATATGGCTGACACAAAATGTAGTTTTCCCATTTTTCTCTTTTGATTAAATGTATTTTAGCTTTAACGTCTGAAATCATGATTACTACCTCTGCTTTTTTATATAATAAATTCTACTACTGACCTTTATTTTATATTTATGTGTATTTCTCATTTTTATAGCATTTCCTGAAAGCAACATATTGTTGAATTGACATTTTTAATCTGCTATCAGTTTACATTTTATGGGTAAATTTATCCCATTCACATTCTAAACTATAATTACTTGCTGTATATTTTCCTCCTTCCTATTTTTTCCTTACTATCCTTCTCACTCTATTCCTATTCTTCCTTTTTCTCTGCTTTACTCCTACCTGCTATCATGCCCTCCTATTCCTTAACTTAGCCATCCACCCAAAAATCCTTCCATTATCCTCTTCCCCCACACTATCCTCTTGCTCTCTTATTTCTTTCTGAATTTGTAAGACTTTTATACCCTTCTAGATATTTGTGATGTTCCCATTTTAACCCATTCCTGAGAAGAGTAAGGTTTCAACACTACCTGCCCTCTGCCTTCCTAGCTTCTTCTGTATATGTTTTTTTCCTTTTTTGCCTCGTTTGTATGAGATAATTGCTGTTTATCTCTCCCTACACAGTTTTACTGTTTTTAGAATCACCCCATTATACTCACCTCAGTCCAAGCCTTTCTTTCAGACTACCCAAATAAAAATGACAGTAATAATAGAACTGATAGTATTTTCATATGTAAGAAGTAAATGATTGAATTTTCCTTTAAATTCAGCTGTTTTTGTCACAAATACCTGAAAGTCTTTCAGTTCATTATTTTTTTCATTTAGGATTATACTTAACTTTGCTTCTGTTACCCTTGGTATAACCCCAGCTTTTTTGCTTTACAAAATACAGAATTCCGAGAACTATGGTCATTCAATGTACTAGCTGTGAGGGATTGTGTAATCCTTATTGTAGCTCCATGATATTTAAATTGTTTTTTTCTTGTTGCTTCTGATATTTTCTCCTTAACCTGGGAGCTTTGAAACTTGGCTATGATATTCCTGAAAGTTTTCCTTCTGGGATCTCTTTTAGGTGGTGATAAGTGGATTTTTTTTCTATTTGTGTTTTGCCTTCTTGTTTTAGAACTTCAGAGCAATTTTCCTTGATAATTTCTTGTAATATTGTATTAAAATTCTTTTTTAATCATAATTTTCAGGCAATCCAACCATTCTTACATTATTTCTTCTTGATCTGTTCTCCAAATCAGTTGTTTTTCTGATGAGATGTTTTATGTTCTTTTCTATTTTTTCATTCTTTTGATTTAGTCTTATTATTTCTTTGTTTCTTAGAATATCATTCACTTCCCTTTGTCCAATTTTAGTTTTCAAGGAATTATTTTCTTCCTTAAGTTTTTGGTTCTCTATTTCAAATTGGTTGAATTTCTTTTCATTTTTTTCCAAAAAAAATTATTTTTAGTTTTCAACATTCACTTCCATAAGATTTTGAGTTCCAAATTTTCTCCCCATCTCTCCCCTCCTCCCACCCTAAGTTGGCATGCAATTTGATATAGGTTCTACATATGCATTCATATTGAACTTATTGTCACATCAGTCATGTGGTAAAGAATTAGAACTAATGGGAGAAACCACAAAAAAGAAGAAACAAAAAAAAAGAAGAGAGAAAGAGAGAGAGAGAGAAAGAGAGAGAGAGAGAGAGAGAGAGAGAGAGAGAGAGAGAGAGAGAGAGAGAGAGAGAGAGAGAGAGAGAGAGAGAGTCAATCTGCATTCAGACTCCATAGCTCTTTTTCTGGATGTGGATAGCATTATCCAACATGAGTCCTTTGGCATTGTCTTGGATGCTTGTATTGCTATGAAGAGATGGGTCTATCAAAGTTAGTCATCACACATTGTTACTATTACTTTGCACAATGTTCTCTTGGTTCTGCTTATTTTACTCAGCATCAGTTCATTTAAGTCTTTCCAGGTTTCTCAGAAGTTTACCTCATCATTTCTTATAGTGCAATAGTATTCCATTACATTCATCTACCACAATTTGTTCAGTCATTCCCCAATTGTTGGACATCCTCTCAATTCTTTGCCATCACAAAAAGAGCTGCTATAAATATTTTTGTACATGTGGGTCCTTTTCCCATTTGTATGATCTGTTTGGGTTACAGAGCTAGGAGTGGTATTGCTGGGTCTAAAGGTATGCATAGTTTTATAGCCCTTTAGGCATAGTTCCAAATTGTTCTCCAGAATGGTTGGATCAGTTCACAACTCCACCAACAGTGCCTTAGTGTTCCAATTTTCCCACATCTTCTCCAGCATTTATATTTCACTGTTTTGTCATGTTATCCAATCTGATATGTGTCATGTAGTATTGTTTTAATTTGCATTTCTCTAATCAATAATGTTTTAGAGCATTTTTTCATATGACTATAGATAGCTTTAATTTCTTCATCTAAAAACTGCCTGTTTATACTCTTTGACCATTTATCAATTGGGGAATGACTTGTATTCTTATAAATTTGACTCAGTTCTCTATATATTTTAGAAATGAGGCCTTTATTAGAGACACTGGTTCTAAAAATTCTTTCCCAGTTTTCTGATTCCCTCTTAGTCTTGGTTGTATTGACTTTATTTGTGCAAAAACTTTTCAATTTAATGTAATCAGAATTATCCATTTTGTATTTCATAATGTTCTCTATCTCTTGTTTTGTGCTAAGTTCTTCTGTTCTCTATAAATTTGACAAATAAACTATTCCTTGTTCTCCCAGTTTGCTTATAGTATCAGCTTTTATAGCTAAATCATGTGCTCATTTTGATTTTAATTTGGTATACTGTGTAAGATGTTGGTCTGTGCCTAGTTTCTGCCATACTCTTTTCTAATTTTCCCAGCAGTTTTTGTCAAATAGTGAGGTCTTATCCCAGAAGCTGGAGTCTTTGGGTTTATCCAATAGTAGATAACTATAGTCCATAATTTTCATACTTTTCTTGGATTGCTCTTTTTTTTCTCATTTTTTTTCTCGATCTCTCTTATCTGATTTTTAAAGCTCTTTTTAAGTTCTTCCAAGAAATCTTCTTTTGCTTGGGGCCATTTGACATTTCTCATTGAAAAAGGAGTGGCTTTTTTTTCCTTTTCAGCTGCATGGTCTTCCTTTGAATATGAACCCAGATCTTTTCTCTCCCCATATAGTTGATTTCTTTCTCCTTTGCTTGCTTATTTTAATTAATTATTTTTTTGAAGTTATTAGTGTGATCAAATCTTTGTCTGAGGTATGGAAAGTAATGCCACAAGCCTTGGGTATTTCTTATTGTTATTTTCTGAGGTCTGTCCTTGGGCTCAACATTGTGCCCTTCTCTCCACTCCTAAGCCATGGTTAGAGCCCCTCGTCATGTTGTCCCACAAATGATCTTACTCCCTGCAGTCCTTCCAGGGTTGAAAAGTACAGCTGCCCTCTCTTCTCTGGAACTGAAGCCAGGGACTCTGCTCTCCTGCAAGTACCTACAGCCACTAGGGTCCCCACCCCTCTGGTACTGCACTCACCAGATGTATGTTAGCTCCTCCTGGCAGCCACAGCCCAGGATGTGTCTGATCAGCACAGTTATGCTTGGCATCCCCTCATCAGTGAAATTTCCTTTGGTCTTCTCCTCAGCTGTCAAACCCCAACTGTCTCAGAGATGAAAGTTTCTAAGGCTAAGGTTGCTTCCCAAACCCAGCTGCAGCCAGGGCTTGTTCTTTGTTGATTCTGAAGAGCTGGCCTGGAGGTGTTTGCACTTCACTCAGGCTGAACTTCTGCCCTTGCAGGTCAGGTCTTTCCTGGGGTCTTCTTAGGTTGTCTTGGGAAAACAACTACTTTACTCTGACTTCTGTTTACTTCTCTTGCTCTGCATTCCCTCTGAGGCATTGTTCTGTCTATTTCTGTGGAGGAAATTTTGAAAGCTGAAAATTTTCTGCCTTATTCCACCATCTTCCCAGAATCCTCTCTGTATGCCTGTGATTTCTTCTTAGAGAAGAGTGTAGAAAGTAGAGAATATCTTTCATGATTGAGGGATGGATCTCAGACTTCTGAAGGACTAAAACTAATAATAAGCTCATAATAATGATGACTATGACAGGTAATCAAAAACATGATCTTAAGTAATTTTCTATTACTTAGACTCCATGTTAAAAACCTTGTTTATGTCAAAGAAACTTTGATTTTTTTTAACAAAACAACATTTAAGAACCTCATGAGAATCTTGCTGGGCAATCCTATAATTTCCTGAAAGGCTCAAGTCAAGGGATCCGGGGTATCACTTGGGGGCCATGGAAAGCCTGAAGTAATATCCTTGGAATTAGAACATCCCTGGCATAGAGGTGAGCACTAAGACCCAGGTCTTTGAGGAGGGGAGAAATAAGAAAGCCTGCAGATAAAATGGCCTTTGAGATATACTCTGATTTCTTTTGTCCTCCATGATCCTATGTTGCTGAATCACAGACTTCTGATATCAAGAAAAATCTTGGAGCAAGCACAGCACAGTGAGGTACATTTTTTCCTCAGATGATTGATCTAAACTACATTCTCTGGGAATCATAGCTATTGTTAGTCTTTTCCTGTACACCATACACAGGACAGAGAAATCGTTGCGTACCCTTGTCCACCCTTGAAGAACTATTTTATAGGATGGGGAATAGTGGGCAACATGTCTATAAATAATTTTATTCTTCCACTCTTCTCTTTGAATCCCACACTGATTTAATTGAAAGAAAAATTCCTACTTATCCCAAAGCTTATTGGAAGCAAGGGTGCCAAGATAGAGTCTCGGGGAATACTTACAGTGATTGGGCATGACTTGGATGCAGATCCAACAAAGGAGACTAAGAAGGAATAGTCAGACAGGTAGGAAAAGAACCAGGAGTAAAGAAGGCCACACAAACCTAAAGATGAGACAGTATCCAGGAGAAGATGGTGATCTAGTCAGTTAATCAACATTTGTTAAGCACCTAGTAGGAGTCAAGCATTGTGCTAAACCCTAGGGATATAAAAGAGGCAAAAAGCAGATCTTGCCCTCAAGGAGCTCACAATCTAGCAGACAAATATATGCAAACAAGTAGGTTAAGAAGGAAGATTGAGAAAGGGCCATTAGGCTTGGCAATTAAGAAGTCATTAGGATGCTTTGGAGAAAATTTCAGTTTAATGCTGAGGTCAGAAAACAGATTGCAGAGGTTTTGGACATTGGTGAGATGAGAAGAAGGAGGCACTGAGTGTAGATGCCTTTCTTAAGCAGGTGGCCTTGATGGGGAGGAGAAATATAGGATAATAAATAGCAGAGGCAAAAGTGAAGGCTGAGTGTCTTTTTCTCTGTCCCTATGTGACAGTTTATCTTAGTTAAATGTGAATCAATTGCTCCCTTCCAATTATGAAAATCTGGCTTATTGTGGTAAACCTTTTAAAATAGAGAATCACTTCATCCATTATGTATTTTGTTTCCATGTTCTCTCCCCTATTAGACTGTGAGCTTCTTGAGAGCAAACTGTCTTTTACCTTCTTGGTATAGCTTTGTATATGTTACATTTCTTAGGACAATGTGGGCTTAATAAATACTTATTGACTGACTAAAAGAAAATGTACTCTAAATAGTTTTGTACATATGCATTCTTTTTCTCTTTCTTGAATCTCTTTGGGTTTTAGAAGTCAATCAACTAGCTTTTATAAAGTGCACGCTATGTACCAGGCTCTGTGTTAAACACTGACTAGGGGTTGTATCATTAAGTCAAAGAGTTTGTACAGTTTAGCGACTTTTGGGATAAAATTAAAATTGGTTTCCAGAATAGCTTGACAAATTCACAGCTCCACCAGTGTTTTTGTGTGCCCATTTCCTGAAAGTCCCTCCGACAATAGTCATTTTCCTTTTCATCATCTTTGCTAATCTGAAAAGTGTGAATTGGAGCCTCAGAATTGCTTTAATTTGAATTTCTCTAATAACTAAAGTAAAGCATTTTTTTCACATGGTTATTGATACTTTGGATTTCTCTCTTTAAAAAATGCCTTTCATATACTTTTTTTTGGGGGGGGGCAAGGCAATCAGGGTTAAGTGAGTTGCCCAGAGTCACACAGTTATTAAATGTCAAGTGTCTGAGGTCAGATTTGAACTCAGGTCCCCCTGACTTCAGGACAGGTGCTCTCTCCACTGTGCCACCTAGCTGACCCCATATACTTTTACAATGGAAAAATGGCTCTTGTTTAATAAAATTCAAGCAATCAGTTTTTTATTCATCATGCATATGAGACTTCTGTCAGACAAAATGCTACAAAGGTTTTCCCTCTTAACTATTTCTTTCTTTTCTAATCTTAATAACATTGGTCTTGTTTGTGCAAAGTATTTTAAATTGTATACAGCCAAAATTTGTCCATTTTATTTCTATAGTGTGTGTTTGTGCGTGTGTGTGTGTGTGTATGTGAGTGTGAGTGATGACCACTTCCCTATTCATAAATCAGAAAGGTCATTTCTTCCTTGCTCCTCTGATTTGTTTCTGGTATTACTTTTGATGTCTAAGTCATTTACAGATTATCTTCTTGGTAGGTGGAGTGAGATGTTGGTCTATATGTTTTCCTAGTAGTTTTGGGAAATAGCAAATCCTTCCTTCAGTAGAGTAGTTTGGATCTTTGAATTTATAGAACACTTTGTTATTTGATTTGTTTGCTTTCTTATATTGTGCAATTATTCTGTTTCACTGATCATTGTTGGAATATGAACTCTTTATCTTTGGCTGCTTGCAAAAGAATTTTTATCTATTTATTTTTGACCTAGAAACTCTGGAATTTGACTTTGACATTCCCTGTTAATTATTATTTTGGAGTTTCTTTCAGGAATTAACCAGTCCATTCTTTCTGTTTTTACTTTGACTTTAGATTTCTAGTGATGTGGGCAGGTTTTACTTGTGAATTTTTTTTTTTTGTCATTAACTACCCAAGCTTTTTTTTGGGGGGGGGGGTCCTGATTTTCAGGAATCTGATTATTCTTAGATTATCTTTCCTTTACTTGTTTTCCAAGTCAGTTGTTTTTGGTACCTAGTACATAGTAAGTTCTTAATAAATTCTTGATGACTTGATATTACATTTTCTTCTTTATTTTTTAAGTAAATCCCTTGATTTTTTTCTTAATATTTGCCTTCTTATTTAGTTGTTTCTTTCTTGGCCTCTTATAATTTGTAAGGAATTCAACTCTTGGGTAAAGGGTGAGGTGTATTATGTCTGTTCTAAGGTTTTCATTCTCTTGCCACCTCTCCCTCCCTAGCTATTCTATTTTGCACATTTTGTTTTATTTCTTCCAGGTACTCCTTGAGTTCTTGAGTACAGGTCATTTTTTTCTTTGAGGTGCTACTTGGATTTGTGGATTTACTCTCTTCTTCTGGGTTTATGCTTTAGGCTTCTCTTCATCCAAGATGTTTCTTCATTGTGTTTAGCTTTTTTCCCTGCTTATTTATAGATCTAATCAAAAGACATTTATTTAGTACTTACTATGTGCCAGGTACTGTGCTAAGACTTGAGGATACAAAAGAGAGGGGAAAAGAGTATCTCTGCTTTCAAGGAGCTTCCAGTCTAATGGGAGAAGAAAACCTCAGTTTGTGTATTGGGGCCTTGTGCTTATGGCAAATTCTGCTCCTGTAGATTCTGGACAGTGTGGATAGGCTCTGCTTCATTCTAAGCTTAGTGACTAAGTCTAGCCCTTCATTTTATAGTGGTTTTCTAGTCTTAGTCTCTTATTACTGTCAAGCTTCCTGGCCATCATTTCTACATCATGCCACCTAGCTTCTAGCCATCATTATTTTCCTCATCTCTACTCTGCATCTGTTACTCTACCTGTTTTCAACAAGAAGCCCCTCTCTGGTTAATCTCATCTCTTCTAATCTCATCTGCAATGTGGTTAACTGTAGCCCTGACTGATGCCTCCCTGGACCTCTTCTCTCCTTTGATTGGAGAGCTGGAGAATGGAGTACCAAATTGCTTCCAAGGCACTCCCTTATGTAGTTGTTAAATCTTTCAGTCCTGTCTAACTCTTTGTGACTCCATGGACCCTAGGATGCTAGGCCCTTCTGTCCTCCACTGTCTCTTGAAATCCGTCCAAACTCATATTTGTGGCTTCCATGACACTTTTTATCTCATCCTCTGTCATTCCCTTCTCCTTTTGCCCTCAATATTTCCAAACATCAGGGACTTTTCCAATGAGTCCTGTCTTCTCATTAAGTGACTAAAATATGTAAGCTTCAGCTTCAGTATTTCACCTTCCAGTAAATAGCCTGAATTAATTTTTTTGTATTTTTTAAGTATTGACTGATTTGATCTCCTTGCTGTCCAAGGGACTCTCAAAAGTATTATCCAGCACTACAACCTGAAAGCATTGACTCTGTAGCACTCAGCTTTCCTTATAGTTTGTCTCTCATACCCATAGATTGCTACCAGGAAAACCATAGCCTTGACTATATGGATGTTTGTGGGCAAGATGATGTTGTTGTTTTTTAGTATGCTGGCCAGATTTGCCACCGCTGCTTCCATTTTTTTTCTCTCTTTATTTGCTAGAAAGTGATGAAACCAGTTCCCAAGATCTTAGGGTTTTTTTTTATTATGTTAAGCTTCAAGCCAGCTTTTACACCCTCCTCTTTCACCCTCATCAAGAGGCTTCTTAATTCCTCTTTACTTTTTGCTATCAGAGTGGTATCATCTACATGTCTTCTGGCAATATTTCTCCCGGCAATCTTAATTCTGGATTTTGATTCATCCAGCCTGACATTTTGCATGATATACTTTGCATATAAGTTAAATAAATAAGGTGACAATATACGGCCTTGCTATACTCCTTTTCCAATCTTAAACCAAACAGTTGTTCCATGTTCAGTTCTAACTGTCTTTTTGACCCTCATACAGCTTCCTCAGGAGACAAGTAGGATGATCTGGTACTCCAATCTCTTCGAGGACTTGCCACATTTTGTTGTGATCCACACGGTCAAAGGCTTTCATGTAGTCAATGAAGCAGAAGTAGATGTTTTTTTCTTTCTTTCCTGGAAGTATTTGCTTTCTGCATAGTACAGTGAATGTTGCCAATTTGGTCTCTGGTTCCTCTGTCTCTTCAAAAACCAGCATACTCTTCTGGTAATTCTCAGTTCACATGGTTGGTTGGTTGGTTGTTGTCCTTCATTCTCAAAGAGGACCAAAATGACATCACTATGTTACAGTCAAGTTTCAATGCGTCTGACTCTGGCTGATCAGACCAATGAAAGCTCAGAATGCTGTACCACAGGTTGGGCACAAATAGTCTGTGTGAACATTTCAGGTAGATTCTCTAAATTTGCACATCCTTCATTTCCTTTGAGCTGTTTCAGTTCTGCTTTGCTCATAGAGCACAGCAACTTCTCTGATGTGGACACCCTGTGCCAGTATTTCCCATGTCACACATCAATTCCAAAGTTCTTAAGAACTTCTTAAGAAGAAGGTGTTAACATTCAACTAACACCAACACAGATACTCAGTTCACATATTGCTGAAGCCTAGCTTAGCATAACCTTACTAGCATGTGGAATGAGCACAGTTGTTTGGTAATTTGAATGTTCTTTGTCATTGTCCTTCTTTAAGACTGGGACACAACCTGGTCTTTTCCAATCCAGTGGCCACTGTTGAGTTTTCCAAATTTGCTGGCATATTGAGTACAGCACTTTAACAACATCATCTTTTTTAGGATTTTTAATACCTCAGCTGGAAATCCATCACTTCCACTAGTCTTACTATAGCAATGTTTTCTAAGGCCCACTTGCCTTCATTCTCCAAGATATCTATCTCTAGATCAGTACCTGCACCATCCTAATGTTAAGATCTTTCTTGTATAGTTCTTTCACATATTCTTGACACCTCTTCTTAATCTCTTCTGCTTCAAAGTTCCTACTATTTTTGTTTTTTATCATGCCCATTTTTGCATGAAACATTCCCTTGATAGGTCTAATTTTCTTGAAGAGATCTTGTCTTCCCCATTCTAACATTTTCCTCTATTTCTTTTCATTACTCATGTAAAAAAAATCTTCTCTCTCCTTGTTATTCTCTGGCATTCTGCATTCAGTTGGGTATATCTTCCTCTTTTCCTCTTACCTTTTGCTTTCCTTCTTTCCTCAGCTATTTATAAAGCCTCATCAGATAGTCATTTGCCTTCTTGGTCTTTTTTTCTTGGGAATTTTTTTTTCTTGCTACCTCCTCTACAGTATTGCAGATCTCTGTCCATAGTTCTTTAGGCCTTTTATCTACCAAATCTAATCCCTTAAATCTATTCACCACCTCCACTTTCTATTCATAAAGGATATTATTTAGGTCATACCCATATGGTCTGATGGTTTTCCCTACTTTCTTCATAGAGGAAAGAACCTGGACTTTTCAATTCATTCAGCTCTTCATCTACTGTTCTGTCTGGTTTCAACTCCACGAAACAAGATGCCACCTAGTGTTTTTCTCCCCCTTTCCTGCCTCATTTTATGTGATGTTCTTTTCCTACTCTCCGGCCCTCCATTCATTGAGGCAGGGATTGTTTTTTTCTTTTTATTAATTATATCCCTAGCATTTAACACATCAGAGGTGCTTACTAAATATTTATTAGGGATTGGCTTGGATTGTTCCATCAAACTTTGCCTAGAATCTCTTGGATCTTATAAGTGATCTGTTGTCTTATATTTCACAGAACTAAGCCTTTATATTTATTCCTAAGCCATACTCCCAAACTTCTACCTACCCTTTATTTTTGCCTTTTCTCACTAAAATGGAAGCTTCTTGAAGGCAGGGAGCATCATGCTTTCTTGCATTATATCCCCAGTACTTAGCACAGTGCCTCTCCCTCCTCTGGCTTCCTTTAAGTCTAAAATAAAAATTTTCCTTGTACAGGAAGCCTTTTTTTTTTTTAACACTTCTTGATTCCAGTGCTTTCCTCCTTTAATTTTTTTTTATCATTAGTTTGCTTTGTATATTTTTTTTGCATGTGGTCTCAATTAGACTGTAATCTTCTTGAGGGCAGGGATTGTCTTTTGCCTCTTTTTGTAAGCCCAAGGTTTAGCTCAATGCCTGAGACATAATAGGCATTTAATAAATTTTATTGGATTGAATTCTCTCTCTCTCTCTCTCTCTCTCATCTTGCTATCCATCATTATATATGTTTAGATCAACCAGACATCAGTATGAGGAAAACAAAGGAACTGGTATTTTCCAAAGTGTCATCATTATGCTGACTTTGACTATGTACTCCCTTCTGCTTCATTTAATCACACACATGATCCTGACCATACCCTTTCTCCAATACTTTGGGCTTTAATTTTAGTATAAACAGGGTCTGGATCCATGATATCATTTGTATAATGAATTCTTGGACCAGAAAACTTCTTCTACTGTTGTCAATTGGTACATTCTCTATAATTTATAGGTTAAGAGAGTTGCTTAAAGTAAGTGAATGGTTAAATGATTTATTCACACAGTCAATATTTTTCAGAATGTTTTCTAGTAAAGAAAAATAAGAAAAAAGGGAAAACAAAAGGAAAAGAAAAACAAAAAAAAAGAAAGGTATGAAGGGAAGGTGGGAAGAATATTTTGAACTGGTTTGTTTCTGGTCTGAAGTAGATAAATTAAACCAAACTTGATAAGAAAGGAAATATACCAACTCTTTTTCTTGCATAGCTTCACTTTAAGATTTAGACCTAATATATTAAATTTAAACATTTCAAGCAAAAAAAATATTCTATGAAGGAAAATATTGACTCAAAAATGGTAAATGGCAGTGTTTCTGGTTGTCTTATTAACATGTTTGAATTGTATTCAAGCCCACTCTGTTTAATTTTGTAAGGACTACTGCCTAACATGGATAAAGAAATCTGACCAATGAGAAAAGTCAATTTTGTTAACCAAATTCAATGTGGCTTTACTTTCTTTTTGGTTGGAGTGGAAATTTTGTTAATAACTTTTTGTGAAAGATGTAGGCCAAATTACAAATTAATTTTTTTCATTCTGAGGAATATTTAGTATGGTGCTCCCTTGGATGCAAGCTGGGGAGAAAAAATGACAATTGTTAACTGTGTCTCCAGATCCTCATTTGGCCCTTAGTGACTATTTTACCTGTTTTAGATGACCAATCATAGCTCCAGATGGATGCCATTAAAGTACTGTTTATAATCAAGCCAGAGACAGGTGATCTTCTGATTCTGTTTTTAGAATGAGATCACTTCCAATGACAGAGCAGATGGTCAGCTTGCTGTAAGCAGGGAATTGAAATAACCAGATAGATTCTGGCAGATGTTCATAACCTACATGCATAAATGAACCCAATTCTCATCCTTTAACTCTGCAAGCTGGTTTCTTGGGCAAAGATGCAGCAATATCATATTTCACAATAAAACTTATCACTAGAAAGATACATAGCTTAAAGTAATATGGAACATTTTAGAATTGCAAGTAAAACTATAATAATGAATATTATAACAATGCATATGCAAATTTTAATGTTAAAGCTATTTTTTTCTTTTTACAAACAAAGCCATAATTATTTCTGTTAATTTAATTTCTATTCATTTATCAAAATTAGTTGATAACAGGATATATTTACATATGTTCAGTCATCAAAGTTGTATTGTGATGCTTCATTTTTCTGTGGCAATGACTGGTTTTCTAAAACTATGCCTGTGGGGAGTACAAAGCACAGGAGAATGTAGTAAACTGGAAGAGCTAAGTGTATGGGCAAGGCAAAAGACAGTTGTATAACTTTTCTGTATAAGTCACCCCTTATGGCTTCCCTATGCCCTCTATGCTTGTTGAAATCCCTCCTTTACTTGGAGACTCAACTCTGGTGTCATATCCTCCTTCCTGACTTTTCTGTCTTCTTCCAATTGGGAGTAAACCCTTCTCCTCAAGATTCTCATAGCACTTTAAGCTTTTCTTTGTACTTTTCACATTCTGTCCTGTATTATAAATAATCATTGAAGGTCATCCCCACATTTGATTATAAAGTCCTTGAAAGCATCTTTTTATCATTAGCAGCTAGCAGAGTAGTTTAAATAGATTTGAATTGAATATTAACATAGATGTTACAAAATTATTCTGATCCTTAGTCCAAATAAAAGGTATAACCATGTAAAAAATTCTTCAAATTTCCTTCCAGCAAGTTTAGCTTTTGATTTCTGTATTTTTAAAAGTCACAGTAGTGTTTTCATGACAAATTTACTTCGTAATTTACTTGTTGATTGCTCAGAGCAATGTCCTGAAATATAAATCCTCATCTTTTGTTCAGTTTTGAGCTGTTAAGTAAACTTTTTTCTAGTCTGAAAATGCATGTCATGGTACCATTTTGTGTTTAATTTCTGAAGAAATTTGTGTTTATTCACTCCAAATGGATTCTTTGCATTCAGTTTATGTTTCATCTCTTTACATTCAAAAATAAACATAGCATGTTCTCAGATGGAAGTAAAAAAGAAAAAAAATCCACAAAATAAGTTCTTAGAGATTTTTATGAGTGTTTTAAAATATTCAATAATTATCCATTTGGGATTTAATGTGAGTTGTTAGAGAATTCCTATTTTCCCTAAAATGCTATACTATGCTAAACTAAATGATTATAATCAACCCAATTCTTAGATTTTCAAACCTTTCCATATTGTTTGTGGTTCTCTACTCCCTGCCTGAAATTGTCTCTCTTTATTTTTTTACCAAAAGGGAAAGACAACTCCCCTTAATTGCCACACTCCAAAAGTTCTACTATCTGCCAACATTAGAAGACTGAGTGAATATAATGACACTGGGTTATTGTTTATTAACTTATCAAAAAAGTTTTTGTTAGAGTAAAATGCCATTATAAAGGCTCTCTTCTTGAATAGTTTCTCCTATATGTACATCAGAATTATATGATATTCCTTGAAAAAATATAACAGAGGTAAAGATGGCAAAGAGAAGCCAGGAGGTTGCCTGAGCTCTGCCCAGTTTCCCTTGGAAACCATGTTAAATCAAACCTCTGAAAGAATTATGGAGTGATAGAATCCATAAAAAGATGAAATGAAACAATGTTACAGTCAAAGATAACATAGAAGGACCTCAGAAAAGGTCTATCTCACTTGGGTAAAAGGTAAGTGCAGCCCAGAATGGATGGGGTCTAGGCAATCCAGTGGAAGTCTTTTAGATAGCACAGATCAACAACCAAGGCTCTGTGGTTCTGGCTTAGGAGGACAGTGGCAGAGCAGGCCAGCTGTGAGGCTTCTAACCCCAGTGCATCAGGCATACTGCCAGCACTGGAAACCAGGCCATAACAAGCATGACTAGATTGGGCTAACTTAGTGCAGTGGGCAAACTGTTAGCCACAGAGGCCCTGGCACAGAAAATCAGTGACTAGACCCCTAAGCTCCAGTGGAAGAAGCTTGGGACAGTGTTTCCTTTACTCCAGGAGAAGAGCTCAACTTTAAAAAATGAATAAAAGACAAAAAAGAGCCCCAACCACAGAAAGCTACTATGGTAACAGGAAGAACAAAACAGAAACAGATGAAGACAACAATGTCAAAATGCCTAAATGTGAGGCCTCAAAGGGGAATATGAATTGGTATAAAGCCCAAAAAGTCTTCTTAGAAGACCTCAAAAAAGGATTTTAAAAATCAAACAAGAGAAGGAAAAGAAAAATTGGGGAAAGAAATGAGAGTTATGCAAGAGAATTATGAAAAAAGAATCAACAACTTGGAAAAGGAGGACAAAAATTGACAGAATAAAACAACTCCTTAAAAAATAAAGTTGGCAAAATAGAAAAAAAAATCCATAGAAGAAAGCAGCTCCTTTAAAAACAAAATTGACCAAATGGAAAAAGGAGGTACAAAACCTAACTGAAGAAAATAATTCCTTAAAAATTAGGATTGGGCAAGTGGAAGCTAATGACTGTAAGATATCAAGAATCAGTCCAACAAAATCAAAATAATGAAAAAAATGGGAAAAAAATGTGGAGTACTTCATTGGAAAAACAACTGACCACCTAGAAAATCAATCCTAGAAGAGATAATTTAGGAATTATTAGACCACCTGAAAGTTATGATCAAAAAAGAGAGTGTATAGCATCTTTAACAAATTATCAGGGAAAACTGCCCTGATATCCTAGAACCAGAGGGTCAAATAGTCATTGAAAGAATTCCCCAATTAGCTCCTGAAAGAGATGTCAAAATGAACACCCCAAGGAATATTGTAACCAAATTCTAGAATTACCAGGTCCAGGAGAAAATACTGCAAGCAGACAGAAAGAAACAATTCAAATATATCAAGGAGCCACAGTTAGGATTGCACAGGACTTAGCAGCTTCTACATTAAAGGATTGGAGGGCTTGGAACATGATATTTGAGAAAGCAAAGGAGTTTAGATTACAACCAAGAATCAAGTACCCAGCAAAACTGAGTATAATCTTTCAGAAGAAAAGATGGATATTCAATGAAATGGGGGACTCTTCACACTTTCCTGATGGAAAGACCAGAACTGAACAGAAAATTTGATTTTTCAAATACAAGACTCAAGAGAAGCATAAAAAGGTAAACAGGAAAGAAAACAAAACATGATAGTCAACAAGGTTAAACTGTTTATATCCCTACATAGGAATATAATATTTACAACTCTTAAGAACTGTATCTCTATCAGAGCAATTAGGAGTATACATAGACAGAGGCTGTGGATATAAGTTGACTTTAATATGATGATAAAAATTTAATTAAGGGATATTAAAAAGGATTGTACTGGGAGAAGAGGAAAGGGGAAGGTAGAATGGGGTAAATTATATCATGTGAAGAGAAATGAAAAACCTATTACAGCAGAGGGTAAGAAGAGAGTGGGTGAGCATTGTTTGAACCTTACTCTCATTGAATTTGTCTCAGAAATGGAATAGCATATACATTCAGTTAGGTAAAGAAATCTATCTTACTGTATAAGGAAGTGGAAGGGGAGGGGAAAAGAAAAAGGGGGGGGATGCTGATAGAAGGAAGGGAAGATTGAGGGAGATGGTCAGAAGCAAAATACCAGTGAGGAAGTAAAGGGAGAAAGGAGAGAGAGAAAAAAAGCATAAGCAGGGGGAAAAATAGGATGGAGGGAAATACAGTTAGTAATCATAACTCTGAGTGTGAATGGGATGAACTCTCCCATAAAATGGAAGTGGATAGCACAGTGGATTAAAAATCAGCAACTGACAATATGTTCACAAAGAACACATTTGAAGTGAAGAGATCCTCACAGAGTAAAAGTAAAAGGCTGGAGTAGAATATATAATGCTTCAGCTGAAGTTAAAAAGAAAAAGCAGGGGTAGCAATCCTGATCTCAGACAAAGTAGAAGCAAATATAGATCTAATTAAAAGAGATAAAGAAGGAAACTACATTTTGCTAAAACATACCATGAACAATGAAACAAAATCTAAACTAAACATATATACATCAAGTGGTATAGCATCCAAATTCTTTTTTTTTTTAGGCAATTGGGGCTAAGTGACTTGCCTAGGGTCACATAGCTAGTAAGTATAAAATGTTTGGTCTGACACTGGATTTGAACTCAGGTCCTCCTGACTTCAGGGCTGGTGCTCTATCCACTGTGCTACCTAGCTGCCCCAGCATCCAAATTCTTAGAAAAGAAGTTAAGGGAGTTACAGGAAGAAATAGAAAAATTATACTAGTAGGGGACCTCAGCCTTCCCTCTCAGAACTAGATAAATCTCACCACAAAATAAACAAGCAAGAAGTTAAGGAGGTGAATGGAATTTTTAAAAAGTCAGATATGATAGACCTTGGGAGAAAATTGAATGGGAATAGAAAGGAATATACTATTTTCTCAGTGGTACATGGCACTTACACAAAAAAATTGGCCATGTATTAGGGCACAAAAACCTCACAATTCAATGCAGAAAGGCAGAAAATTAAATATAAACTTTTCAGATTGTGATGCAATAAAAATTACATATAATAAAGGGCCGTGGAAAGATGGATTCAAAATTAATTGGAAACTAAATAATCTAATCCTAAAGAGTAAGTCAAACAACCAATCATAGAAACAATCAATGATTCCATCAAAGAGAATGACAATAATGAAACAACACACCAAAATTTATGGAATGCAGCCAAAACAGTACTTAGGGGAAATTTTGTATCTCTAATCACTTACATCAATAAAATAGAGAAAAAGCAGATCAATAAATTATCCATGAAACTGAAAAAAAAAAAACCAAGAAAAACAAATTAAAAATCTCTAATTAAATACCAAACTAGAAATTCTGAAACTCAAAATGGAGATTAATAAAATTAAAAGTAAAAAAATTATAGAACTGATAAATAGAACTAAGAACTGGTTTTATGAGAAAAAAATAAAATTGATAAACTTTAGTTAATTTTTTTAAAAGAAAGAATACCAAATTATCAGTATCAAAACCAAAAAGGGTGGATTCACCACCAAATGAAGGGGAAATCAAAGCAATAATTAGAATCTATTTTTCCCAACTGTATGCCAATAAATCTGACAATCTAAGTGAAATGGATAAATATTTACAAATATGTAAATTGCCCAGATTAACAGAAGAGGGAATAAAATACTTAAATAACTCCTCTTTAGAAAAATAAATTGAATAGGCCATCAATGAACTCTCTAAGAAAAATTCTCCAGGGCCAGATGGACTTACAAGTGAATTCTACCAAACATTTAAAGAACAATTAATTCCAATATTATATAAACCAATATTATATAAAAATTGACAAAGAAGTAGTCTTACAAAATTCCTTTTATGACACAGATATGGGGCTGATACGCAAACCAAAATGAGCCACCAGAGAGAAAGACAATTATAGACCAATTTTCCTAACGAATATTGATGCTAAATTTTAAAATAAAATAACAGCAAAGAGATTGCAGCAATATATCACAAGGATTATACACAGTGACAAGGTATCACTTATACCAAGAATGCAGGGCTGGTTCAATATTAGGAAAAATATCAGTGTAATTAACCATATCAATGACAAAACTAATAGAAATCATATGATTATATCAATAAATGCAGAAAAAGCCTTTGACAAAATACAGCACCCATTTTTATTAAAAACACTAGAGAGCATAGTAATAAGAGGAGCTTACCTTAAAAATGCTAATATTTATCTAAAACCATCAGCAAACATTATTTGTAATGAGGATGCCCATCTTCACTTCTATGATTTAATATTGTACTAGAAATGTTAGCTATAGCAATAAGAGAGGAAAGAAAAATTAAAGGAATTAGATTAGGCAATGAGTAAACAAAACTCACTCTTTGCAGATGATATGATGTTATACTTAGAAAATTCTAGAGAATCAACTAAAAACTATTTGAAATTATTGACAACTTTAGTAAAGTTGCAGAATGAAAAATAAACCCACATAAATCATCAGCATTTCTATATATTACCAACAAATCCCAACAGCAAGAGGTAGAAAGAGAAATTCCATTTAAAATAATCATAGATAATGTAAAATACTTGGGAGTCTACCTGCCAAGCCAAACCCAGGAACTATATGAATGCAATTACAAAACACTTTTCACATAAATAAAGTCAGATTTAAATAATTGGAAAAATATTAATTGCTCATGGTTAGGCTGAGCCAATATAATAAAAGTGACAATTCTACCTAAATTAATCTATTTATTCAGTGTCACACCAATAAAACTATTAAAATATTCTGTAAAGCTAGGAAAATAATAGCACAAAGTTCATCTGGAAGAACAAAAGCTTAAGAATATCAAGGGAGTCAATGAAAAAAAAAGGTGAAAGAAGGTGATCTAGCTGTACCAGATCTCAAACTGTATTATAAAGTGGTAATTATCAAAGCAATTTGGTACTGAGTGAGAAATAGAGTGGTGGATCAGTGGAACAGATTAGATAAACAAGACACAATAGTCAATGACTATACTAATCTACTGTTTGACTCCAAAGACTACAGCTTCTGGGACGAAAACTCGCAAAAATTTTTGATAAAACTGGAAAGAGGTATAGCAGAAACTAGGCATAGACCAACATCTCACAATCTATACCATGGTAAGGTCAAAATGGGTACATGATTTAGACATAAAGGGTGATACCATAAGCAAATTAGAAGAGCCAAGAATAGTTTACCTGTCAGATCTATGGAGAAGGGATAACTTTGATTACATTAAATTAAAAAGGGTTTGCACAAACTAAACCAATGTAACCAAGACTAGAAGGAAATCAGAAGGCTGGGAAACAATTTTTACAGCCAGTGTTTCTGATTAAGGGCATCATTTTCCAAATATATAAAGAACTGAGTCAAATTTATATGAATACAAGATTGGAGAAGAGCTGAGTAGGATATAGTGATTCTAAAAAGCAAAATTATATAGGAAATTGTAAAATTTACAGTTTTACACCCCCAGCCCCAACCACAGTTGGCATAGTTAGGCTGAAATCTTTAGAGTATTTATGGATTTCATTTAGTAAGTTCCATAATATTTCAGAGTTTGAAGCAGTCTGTACAATGTCATTTATAAACAGAAGAATCTGGAGGACCTTACCATCTGTAACAGGGATTCTTAACATGGAGTTCAGGGAGACATAAAGGTGTCTGAATAGATTTTCAGTGGTCTATAAACCAGAAAGGGAAAATATACATCTTTACACCCCCTCCCAACTGACTTTGAAGTAAAATTTAGCATTTCCATCAATTGTGAACATAAGTAACAAAACTTTCTCAGGAAAGATCTGTTGGCTTCACTAGACTGTCACACATGCACAAACACACACACACACACACACACACACAGAAATTAAGAATCCCAGATCACTAAAAAAACCTCTTTAATTTGAATTAACCATGTGACATCTGCCATGACAATTAGTGGTAACTTCTTTATTGAGCATACTTCAATCAATCAATCAATTAATAAATATTTTAAAAGTACGTACTATGTGCCAGGCACTGTGCTAAGTTCTGGGATATATAGAAAAGCAAAAAAATAAAACAATCCTTCTCCTTAAGGAGCTTACAATCTAATGTCTTGTTTAATATTAACAATTAGGATATTATTGGAAATACATGTTGTCATATCTTTTAGGGAATTTTGCATGATTTTGACATAGATATGGAAGACTGTTTTGGAGGAAAATTTTGAAGGTTGAATTTTGCTATACCAAAACACATGCTCTTTTTTTGATATTTTTAAAAATCACACTTCAGTATAAAATGAGAAAAGAAAAAAAAATTGCCATGCACACAGCAGACCATAAGAGAGGATTCAACATAAAATGATAGATTTCCATTTCAAGAAAACCTACATAATAAATACTACACATTGTTTTTGAAGCTGCCCAGCTTTTCTTTATTTCCTTGTTGATTTTCCTTCATTCTCAACTATGTGCTTTTTACTTAATTTTTTTCTCCCTCCCCCCCCACCCTAAAGAAGGCTACAATTAAGCATGAATGTATATATACATACACACACAAACATATATATACATAGATAGCTATAAACATACACATATATACACACATATACTCATACACACACATATATATGACTTATGCTTATTTCCCCCATCATCTATTTCTGTGAAGATAGACAACATCTTCCTTTGTAAGTCCAAGTCTTTCCATGTTTTTCTAAATCCATCTACTCATCATTTTCTACACCACACCAATATTCATTTCTGGATTCAAACAATGTCCTCCTTCACAGGATCTTTGAGGTTAATTTGGGTATTTATAATAGTCATAATGACTTGGGTGCTCAAAGTTGTTCTGAAAACAATACTTCTATTACTGTATACAATGTTTGCTTAGTTCTGCTAATTTCACTCTTCATTATTTCCAAACTAGAACAAATCATAATATGATTTCCCATTTATCTATTTTAATTAAATCTATTTTAGATTTGACTTTGATATGATGATTGCTACCCCTACTTTTTTTTTTTTTTGCAGTGGCAGAGGCATAATACATTCTACTCTAGCCCTTTATTTTAACTCTGTGTGTATCTCTCATTTTTAAATATGTTTCTTGTAAGGAGTATCTTGTCAGATTCTGATTTTTAATCCATTCTGCTATCCATTTCCATTTTATGACTGAATTCATTCCATTCACATTCAAAGTTATAATTACTATTTGTGTATTTCCCTCCACCCCATTTTTACTCACTATTGTCCTTTTCAGCCTCTCTTTTTACCCTATCTATCCTCTAGTTTATTTCTATTCACAACCTCCCTATTCCACACCTTGTTAAAGAATCTTTCCCTTATTCTCTCCCTTACCCTCCTTTTCCTTGTTCTACCCACACCTTTAAAAGTGTCCCTCCCTTTTATTCTTCCCTCACTCTCCTAAATCTTAATCTACACACCTGTTCCCTTACCCTCTTATTTCTTTATAACTTTAGAAGACTTTTATAGCCTTCTAGATGTATATGTTGTTCCCTCTTTGACCCAGATCTGATGAGAATAGAGTTCCAGTGCTACCAGCCCTCCACCCCCATCTGATTTCTCTGTATCAGTTCTTCCTCTACCACCTCATTTGTATGAGTTAATTGCTTTTTACATTTTCTTATATAATTTTGCTTCTTAGAATCACTACATCCTACTCAGTTCTTCTCCAATCTTTTTTTTTGAGCTACCCAATTACTAATGACAATTTTAAGCATATGGTTTACATTTCTACATATAAAAAGTAAATTATTTGTCCTTATTGAATCCCTCATAATTGTTTACCTCATATTTCTCTTGGAACTTGTATGTCAAATTTTCTATTAAGTTCTAGTCTTTTTGCAACAGTCCTGAAAGTCTGTCAATTCATTAACCATTGTTTTTCCATTCAGGATTATACTTAACTTTGCTGGATAAGTTATTTTTGGCTGCAATCTCTGTTCCTTTGCTCTTTGATATATAGTGTTTCAAGATCTGTGGTCTTTTAGTGTACCAGCTGCTAGGTCTTGCATAATTCTAATTATGATTCTGCAGTATTTGAATTGTTTTTCTTTTTTCTTGTTTTTCTATTTTCTCCTTAACCTGGGGTTTTGGAATTTGGCTATGATATTCCAGTAGGTTTCTGTCCTGGGATCTCTTTCAGGTAGTGATTGGTGGATTTTTCCTGTTTCTACTTTCCCCTCTTGTTCTAAAACTTCAGGGCAACTTTCTTTAATTATTTATTGTATTATTGCATCAAGATTCTTTTATTTTTATCACAACTTTCAAGTAGTCTGATTATTCTTATGCTTTCTCTTCTTGATCTGTTCTCTAAATTAGCTGTTTTTCTTATGAGATGTTTCACATTCTCTTCTATTTTTTCATTCCTTTTATTTTGTTTTATTATTTCTTGGTTACTTATAATGTCATTCACTTCCTCTTGCCCAATTCTAGTTTTCAAGGAATTGTTTTCTTCCTTAAGATTCTGGATCTCTGCTTCCAGTTGGTCGAGTTTCTTTTCATGATTTTCTTAGATTTTTTCCCCTCATTTTTCCTCAGTCTCACTTATTTTGTTTTTAAAGTCCTTTTTAAGTTCTTCCAAGAACTCTTTTTGGCAGGTCTATTTGACTTTGCTCTATGGGATAAAAGAGGCTATTTTTGCTGCATTAGCATCCTCTGAAAACAAACCACATTTTTTTCCCTCTATTCCCACAATAGCTATCTATGGTTGAGTTCTTTCTCCTTTGTTTGCTCATTTTTGTTTTTATTTTTATTTTTAGCAGGTTGTTATTATAATCACTTCTAGCCCTGGGGTATGGGGTATGGTGCCTCAGGTTCTTCTTACTGTTATTTTTTTAGCTTTATCCAGGGCTTGCCCTCTGCATCCCTTTCCCCCTCCAAACCACAGCTATGGATCCCAGGCAAAATATGCTAGAAATGATCTTGCTCCCTGAGGACCTTCCAGTGGCTGTAACTTTCAGTTATCCCCTCTGGCCTGGAACCAAAACAAAGAACTTAGCTCTCCTTTAAGTGCCCAACAGTCAGCAACATCCTGCTCCATTGCTTCTGCACTCAGCAGGCATCTGCTGGTTCCTTCTTGCCTTCACCCACAGCCTGGAACCACATCTCAGCAGGACAGCTGGGCTTGGCATCCCTTGAAGCAGAGGGTCCTTCAATCTTCCCCTGCTCAGATGTCTCTGACCCTCCCCCTCAACTGTCTATGAGGTGAAAATTCCTGTGGCTGAGTCTACCTCCCAACCCAGCTGCCCCCAGGGCTCATTGTTTGCTGTTTCAGTGGAGATAGACTGGGGGTGTTTGCACTTCACTTAGACCAACCCTTTGTCCTGGGGTCTTTCATCAGATCCTCTCCAGTTGTCCCAGGAGGGCCACTGCTCTACCACAACTCCTGTTTACTTTTGCCACTCTATGTTCACCCTGAGGTGCTGTTTTGTCTTGTTGATGTAGGTAATCTGAAGAGCTTAGAATGTTTTGACCTACTCTGTCATCTTCCCAGAATCCTCTCCAACCCTAAACATATACTTAAGAAAATATTCAGGGGCAGCTAGGTGGCACAGTGGATAGAGCACTGGCCCTGGAGTCAATAGGACTTGTGTTCAAATCCAGCCGCAGACACATAACACTTACTAGCTGTGTGACTCTGGGCAAATCACTTAACCCCAATTCCCTCATTAAAAATAAACAAACAAACATACAACAACAATAACAACAAGCAATCCTAGTGGAATCTCATAAACTATGAAGTTTTCAGTTTAAGGTGTGCTTGCTACAGAGTATAACTTACAAAAACCCTGCCTTTCCTTGTTTATATCTCAGTAGTAATACCCTTATTGTTTACTTATATTTCATTAACAATACCCTTAATATGTGTCTATATTATTCTCCATTATTTCATATAAATGAGAAGTGAGGCATGAGGACATAATTATTAATCTTGTCTCTGATCATTCATTAATTTATTCAACAAACACTTAAATGCTAAATATGTGCAAGGGACTATATCATGTGATGGGGATACAGAGACAAAAATGAAATAATCTACTTTCAGGTACTTATATTTTGCACATAGGAAACAGAATGTACATAGATAATATGCAATTTATCCAAAATAAATATAAAGTAATTTTAAGGAGAGAGGATAGCACCAAGTGGAAAGTGAGAAAAGCTTTGTTGAAATGATAACTTTTGAGTACAGCCTTGAAGGCAGCTAAAGATTCTAAAAAGTGGAGGTGAGGAGATAGTATATTCATCTTTATTTAGTTGCAATCAGGTTTGTGATATTACTTGTTATCCTGAGAATCAAATATACAAATGTTCTCAAAATTGTGTCATTGCTTGCCCAAACTTATTTTTCTTCTGCACAGAGGTCTTCCCAACTTTATTTTCTTTAGTGTCATTTTTACTTTCTCATGCAACAAAAACCAGGGGCTTCCAACACAGAATAAAAATTTATTGGCTCCGCTGTCAGTTACTGGGAAAAGAATTTGTCTTACAAATCTTGACAGATCTTTTCCATTTTATGTCTGTTTGTTGTCCTTCCGACAAGCATTCATAAATATTCTCAAAATGATCTGGCTTAATTGGTTTCTAATCAACAAAGTTAAGAAATGCAAAATGGAATTTCTGTTATTGCCACAAGGTGGCATTACTGTATCAAATATGAACATATGTAATACCTATGCTTTCTTTTCAGATGCTTATTTAAAATGCTTAAACCATTATGCACACTTGGAAAATGTATTCCATACTTCTTTACAGCCTTTAAGACCGTGAGCAAATTTTTACAGGAAAGGACTCACAACCAGTGTTGTCTATTGTCTTAGTTATTATCAAGAATGGTGGAACTGTTCTTGTAAAATATCAAGTTCTGACGGAATGTAGATGTCCCATATCAACATAAAAACCCTGAGGAGGTTAAGGACATGAACATAATGCAGCCTATGAACACACTGCCAACTCTGTTTTCCTTTCGTATCTTTAGTTGCTGGATGAGGGGAAAAATGATTCCATTTAACTACCCATGGCTATTAGTGCCTGGCAATCAGCTTTTGTTGATTAACTATCATGCTGGTAATTTCTGTCACTTTCAGGAAATAGAGAGAAGAAATACAGGATTCTGCAGCAGCATTTTTTGGATAGAAGGCTGATGTCATTGGACTAGACAATACAGCTTAGGTGCACAAGGTAAAATTCAGATCTGGGTAAAATTACATCATACCTATTGAATTCTCAAGTGAGGGGGCGAATAACAGTTTTGTATGCAGGCTTATCCTTAATGCAGGTGTGGTAGCACGTGTATAGTTATAACAGTTACAGTATTTTTTCCTTATCTTTTTTTTAAACATAAAGAGAGCTAAAAGAAGAAAGAACTGGGAAAAAGGAACACAAAGGTGAGGAGTGGTACTCATTAAACTGTATGTTAGGTGGTCTTATATCCAGGGAAAAAGTTTGCCAAAGGCACACAGTCACCTTCACAAATGCAAGGAATGAAATCCACTAAAAAAAGCCTGTTTGCCTGAAGTCACCCACACATATAATGCCATCTCAAGAAAAGTATTTCAGAAAAAATCAGGTGGTGATTCCTTACTTAGGAAACCTGTGTCTCTTTAAGAAACATTACACTGTATTGGTTAAGTACTAATTTCTGAATGCAATTGCTTATTTTACAAGAACTTGTTGAATTTTAATTTGTATCTGAATCATGATTTAGTCATATCACTGTTAGGAAAAGGGTCTAAAACCAATGGAGAGCCAGAAGCTTGACAATGTATTTATGAAGACTATCAGTAAAATGGGACATTTCTGTCTTTTTTTTTAACCATTTATCAAATAATGACAATAAAGATTAGTTCATGAACTATCAAATAAAATAACATTATACTGATTATGGGATTTGTTTAAATACTTAGTAGCTGGATAAGTATGTAAATATTTTAAATTTATGTGCAGAAATCTGGTTTTCCCCACTGGAGAAAATTGTACGTTTTGGAGTCAATTTTTGGGAAAAAAATGTATTTATGTGTCTGTCTGTCTATCTATCTATCTATCTATCTATCTATCTATCTATCTACCTATTTCCTGTTTAAATATGGCAGCCATGAGGTGACAAGGTATAGTCATCAGGTAGTAGACTGGCCTTGTAATCAGGAAGGCTTGAGTTCAAGTCCTCCTTTTGATACATACATGAACAAGCAAGACCTTGGGTCTACAACATATTCTAACAAATTTTCATTCATTTTGCTGGAAGACTTCCAGTGAGGAATAACCCTCTCCACTGTACCTCTTGAAGCAGTTCATTTCATTTCATTTTGGGACAGTTTTAGTTATTAGAAAACTTTTCTTTAAGCCTAAATTCTCTCCTTTGCAACTTTTACCTTTTCTCCTAGTTGGGTTCTCTGGGGTTAGACAACAGATCTTCAAATATTCAAAGGCAGTCGTCATGTCTCCTTAAGTCTTCTCTTCTCTTCTGTAGAGTTCACCAGCTTCTTCTGATGCCTTAGCACTCTCTCCTTCTTACTCAAATTAATTTGTGTGTTCTTATCTGGTGACATGCTATATCTATCCTCCTCTCCTCGAGCTCTTTAAAGGCAGAGGTTGTTTTGTTTTATATTTGTATCTCCAACATGTAGCACAGTGCCTAAGCAAAGGTAGGTGCTTAATCTTTGTTGGATTGGATCAGAAAGAAATGAATCCAGGTGTGACATGAATTTGAGGCCCTTTAACATTCTGATTGCTCTCCTCTGGATACCTTTTAGCTAATCACAATGGATCTTCCTAAAATATGGCACCCAGAACTAAATATAATTATTCCAACGTGTTCTAACTGGGTTGAATATAGTAAGAATATCACCTCCTCCTTCCTTGAGGTTATGCTTCTTTTAATATAACCTAAGATCATGCTGAAAGTGCTAGGTCAGAGATTCTTAATTTATTTTCTATCATGGATTACTTTACAATTTTTTGGATGTCTATAGAGCCCTTCTTATAATAAAACTTTTAAATGCATGTAATAAAATACATGAGGAAGGAAGGAAAGCTTGCCTTGAAATATAGTGACTGAAATATATTTTTAAAAATCCACAGTTTATGGACCCCAGGTTAAAAACCTCTGTTCTATATGATGGAGATGGCATGATATAAGAACACTGGTCTGAGAAGAAGGGATCTAGGGTTTAGTTTTTATTCAAACACTAAGTAACTATCTGACCTTAGGCAAGCTAATTCACCCCTCTGGGTCTAGGCTTCCTCATTTGTGGAATGAAGGGGTGGCACTCAGTGACCTGGAAGATTCCTTCCAGCTCTAAGAATCTCAAAGTCTGTGATTCTACATGCTGACAGGCTCTTCTCTCAATGTTTCATCCATAAGTCCATGGCAGCTTTGGTCATTTGAAAGGGGAGGGAGACATTATCAATAAATAATGCCCAGTAGCCTGAGACTCTTCAGGGTTCAAAAGTACAATGTGACATGTTCAGCTGTATATTTTAAGTTGGTAGGCCATTAAAATGAAAATTTAATAAGAGGAGGCAACATAGAGCAGACAGTTTCATTTTGCATTAAATACATCCTAGGTTTCTTGTCATACTAACATTTTCCACTATCAAGGGAATTATGGTTAAATCAATTTGAATGAAAAAGAGAAGAAAAATTCCTAAGAGGAAAAGAAAAACAAAATACCAAACTTTGATACAGTACTAGAATTCTTTTTTTTGGGGGGGGAAGGGGTGCTAGGCAATGGCGTTAAGTGACCTGCCCAAGGTCACACAGCTAGTATGTGTCTAAGGTCAGATTTGAACTCAGGTCCTCCTGATTCCAGGGCTGGTACTCTATCCACTGAGCCACCTAGCTGCCCCAGCACTAGGATTTTTGATTCTGGTGATTCTGCTTTTCTCTTGATCTAGGCTAGTTATTTTTTTAAACCAGTTTTCTAATCCTCTCTCTCTCTCTCTCTCTCTCTCTCTCTCTCTCTCTCTCTCTCTCTCATTATTTGTTTGCTTATTTCTTTGTTGTTGCATCTTCTGCCTGGATAAAGTTGAAAGTTCAACACAAATATATTTTCTCACAGAATTCAACCCTATAGGTAGATATTCAAAATGAGTGTTCTTAAGTATGACATCATTTTGACAATATAGAGAAATTATCTAGTGTCTGAATGCTATTCTTAAAAGTTTTCTCTTTCAAAAGGTAGCTTTGAAGAATTGACTTTAATACTATGGTTTGGAATAGGTTAAGTGTGGACAATGTGACACAGGAAAGTCAGTTTTGTTAAAATAAAAATTCAGTTTAACTTTAATTTACATGAAAGGAAATATAAACTTATGAAGAGAATCAAACAAGTATTAATTAGTTCCTTAAACTGAGGGCTTATAATTTTTGCTTTAGCTGGAATCATATATATGACATAGATAAATTTAAATTCATATTGCACAATTTTTGAGTATAACTTTATAGGGAGAAATCTTGTTTAATTAAAATTTCTGAGGTCTGTTTCAGAATAATAGTAATAATAATAATAATAATAGCTAGCATTTATATAAAGCTTTAAGTTTCTCAAAACACTTTACAAATACTATCTCATTTTACCCTCTCAACAATCCTCAAGTGTTATTATCCCTAATTTACAGAAGAGAAAACTGAGGCAAAACAGAGGTTAAGTTTCTTGCCAAGGATCATATACCTAAGTATCTGAGATCACATTTGAATTTAGATTTTCCTTACTCCAGGTCCCTTGTTTACTGTACCATCTTGCTGCTTCCTATAATCACTGGGGTGTTAGTGTTTCCCATATAAATTTGTCACCTGATATTAGATGCAAGTGGTCTAAAATGCAAAATGAAACAATTGTTGTTAACCACATTTTGAAATAGAGGCAACTATGTGGCTTAGTGGATAGAACGCTGAACCTGGAGTCAGAAGACCCAAGTTCAAATCAAGCCTCAGACACTTACTAGCTGTGTGACCCTGGACAAGTCACTTAACCTCTTTTTGCCTTAATCCCCTGGAGAAGGAAATGGCCAACCACTCCAGTGTCTTTGCCAAGAAAACATCATGGACAATATTGGTATGACATGGTCCATGGGGTCATGAACAGTTGGACACAACTGAACAACAATAATACTTTGAAAGGCTGGGGTATATTTGTCAAAAAATGTGTGCAAGTATCACCCTCTAAAAAGGCATGTTCCTTATGATAGTACACAGAATTAGTAATTGGGCATATGATGGGTTGGGAAAATTCTTATTTTAGGGCTGAATTTTATTGATTCTCTCCTATTCCCTGAAGTAGAGTGTCACCTATGATCTTATCCTGCTAATTCACATTCACTGGTTGAGTCCTCTAGGGGATCACTGCCCCAGGTTCAGGGTATTCCATGAGTGTGCACTTCTAGAACTGTAGCTAGTCTCCAGTTGTGTATTTACCTTCAGTAGTCAGCCAGAGGATACATTCAGCTTAAAGTACAATAAATACAATTAGTTCAAAGTAAAGGCATTTGCCAAGACAGAACAGCATGAAGAGTAGTTGACAAAATATCCCCCCCCCCATAAACCTGGGATGTACCTTCCCATAAAGACATGCAACATCAGTGGCAAGAGTGGACGAACATTTAGCATACTCTAGTAGAGAGGAGTAGAGTTAAGGAATCTATATAGCCAATGAAAGTCATGCCTTTAATGCTTCAGGGCCCCAAGTTCCTTTTTCTTCTTGTAGCTCCTCAAGTCACACTCCTAGGTGCTGCTTCATCTGGACACAGCTTATCTGCTACCAAAGAGGCAAAAAGTTATTCCCTCTCAAAGGCTGTATTGAATGAATGAATGATCATTGATTAGAAACTTACTATATTTCAAGCACCGTGCTCAGCTCTGGGTATAAAAATAAAAGCAAAGATATTCCCTACTCTCTAGCACCTACAAAATCACACACAAAGGGGAGTGGTGGACAGGGAAGAACACTTTAGTTGTTTAAGTTATAAGAATGAGATGAGGGCCTTATAGGCAGGTACAATGGCAAGGTTGATTTGATCATGGCTCATTTTTTGAGAATTTGAGGTGGAGGTGGCTGAAGAGCAGGGAGTGAAATGAGGGATGGAGGGCTACTTTCCTGAAATAGTAGTCAGATAGAATCAGTCTTCTTTTATCACAGGCCCTCTTCCCAATCGAAGAAGTATACATTGGTCTGAGCTGTCTGTTGTCTCAACTGGCCACCTAGAGAGTGTGTATTGCTTTTTAGTGGGTCAGTTAATAGCTAACCACCCTCTAATTTCTTTCAGTTTGACCAATGGACTTAATACCTCCTAAAGGGATAAAAAGTATAGATGCTTCTTTTCCTTTTATTTAAGAACTTAACACCCATTGCTTTGATTGTTTGCCTCTTATGCTTTGTAATTTGATAAACTGGGCTGAGGGAAAAGGAACATCAATTGATCCTTTTGTGTTACTTACTCCTCAACAATGGTAAAAATCATCATAATTTATAAGAAGTTAATTTAAATCTACTCAGAATCAAATATTGTGATGTCTATATAAAGCTGGGACATAAGAAATCCTATTGCTCAAATTGATTTAAATCATAGAGCTAGGAGGGAGCTTAGAGCCCATCTAGCCCATTCTTTTTAATTTACATATGAATAAACTGAGACCCACAGAGATTGTGACCTCTGGTTATGCAGGTCATACAGGTAGCAAATAATTTGAACTCAGATTATATGACTGTGCTGTCTTCTAGTGAGCTATTCTCACCCTTGGGCATCAATGCACCTAAAAAATTCCCTAAAAATTAATTTTTGATAACAGACTCCACACGTCTGCATTTTAGCAAAGAGTCCATACAAACATGAGATAAGAAGACATTGCTATAAAATTTATAGAATGTATAGGAGGGGAAAAGCATGACTTTTTGGGTTGAAATGGATTTCTTTTAGTATAAAAGTCAGCGGGATAGATGCATGTAGCAACTGAAAGCCACTGAAAAGAATGGACATTCTTAGACTCTGTCTTAATAATCACTGCTAGGATCTTTATGGAAATAGAGAAATCTGTCATGGCAGTTTTACCACCTAGATTTAATAAAACCAAAATTTCATCACTTTGGGTTTACACTATGGGAAATAGCTTTAAATTTCTTTGGCATGTTTAAAGGATCAGAGGGACTTGATGTTAGAAGGTTTTTATGTTAGAAGGTTTTTTTCTCTTTCCTCCTTTTTTCTTTCTCCCCTTTTGTGTAAATGAAACCTGCTTCATGATTTTCAGGAAGAAGCATTATAGTTCTGGCAAACTAAAGCCATCCTACAAAATTCATTTGTTCCTGTCCTTGGCAGGGTGAGAGATCAAAATTATTTTTACATCTGTTAAACAGTAACAGAAGTATCCTTACATCATTTAGTCATGAAATAATCTTTGATTTTTTTCCTCTACTGAATAAAGGTGAGCAGAAAGGTGATCCACATGAATAAGAAATGAAGCCCTTTTTCTCCCCTTCCTCTTGTAGCTTCTATGTAGTCAAGACCATCCATTGCATGAGTGTAACATAGTTTTATTTAGTAAATAGGTCACTGTGAATATTTCATTTATGGAGTTGAACTGTTAAGTCACATTTCCCCCTTAGTTATCTGGTATACAAAGCATTATAGAATTCTGCTTACATCACCAAAACAAAGCTGTTTGATATAAACATTTCCCAGGCTAACAATACACAAGAAAAAATGGGCTTATACAAATTCCATTGTGAATTTTAAAAATGTTTTAAATCCTAAAACTGAAAAAGGCCCCACAATGATTGCAAACAGCACAGAAATGTATTGCTTATAAAGATAAGAGGAAAGTTGTTATTTTGTCAGAAGTAGGTAGTCTGTTATTACACATTTCAAAGAGTTTAAGGATTTGCAAATGAAAACAAAAATGGCTCTTGTACCTCATTAGTGTTATAGCTGAACTTTGGAGCTTTCCAAAATTTACCTTGATATTTTATTGCTGAGAATTAGAAAACATTTTGACTTAACCATGCTAACTATACAACATAAGAAACTGCTATATTCCCCTAGCACTTAAGACTATTGATCTTTATAAAATCTACTATAGAATGCATACATAGTCATTACTGCCTATCGATGTGTTTGTGGGCCCAACTCATTATAAATCTATAGTGCCTGTAAAAGATATACGTGTTGATAAATTGACTTGATTAGCTGTCCATTTACCTTCACATCAGAATTTGGGCAATATGCATTCTTTGTCCACTTTGTATTTCCTATGTTAATTGCTAGACTGGTCTTGATTGTAGATCTCACAGAGGAGACTGTGATATTGCTTGAGGAAATCAACACATTATCCTTAAAGAATCAAACCTAACATTAGATGTTGAAGAGATGCATAGCTGGTTGTGGTGGTGCATCCCGGTTACTAGGAAGGCTAAGGCTGGTGGATTGCTTGAGCTCAGGAGTTCTGAGCTGTAGGGGATGAAGCTGATCATGTTTTCACATTAAGTCCTGTGATAAAATGGTGAGCCCTGGGAGATCAGGGCCATCATGCTGCTTAAGGAAGGACTAACAAGCCTAGATCAAAAACTGAGCAGATCAGTGCTCCCATACCTATTAGTAGCGGGTTCAGATCCCTGAATGACTAATATACTTCCAGCCTGAGCAAGATAGAGAGACCCGCTCCTGCCTGCCCTCCCCAAAAGAGATACACAATAAAAGTAAGCAAGATGTAACATATTGCCAATGATAACTTGTGTTCAAAAAGTGGCACAACGATTTGATCAGAGATATGCATAACTGGAAAAATGAATCAATAGTGAGGGGTAACACATAGGTAGCCTATGAAATAGTAAGAGCAGTGAATTGGATTTATTACTTATGAATGACTAATGGAAGGATGTGGAAAAGTTTTGCATAGGATGGGAAAGGATGGATAAGGTATGCTTTGCACCAATGGAGAGGTACCCAAAGCTTTAAGAGCACAATATTGAGATGAATATGAATTGGTCTCAAGACCAAAAAGCCTTCTTGGAAGAGCTCAGAAAGCATTTAAAAATCAAATAAGAGAGGTATGAAAATTGGGAAAAGAAATGAGAGGTATGCAAGATAGAGTCAACATCTTGGAAAAGGAAGAATAAAAATTAACTGAAGAAAGCAGTTCCTTAAAATATACAACTGTCCAGGAAAAAAAAATGCACTGAAAAAAGCAATTCCTTAAAAAGTAGAATTGGCCAAATGGAAAAGTTGGTACAAAAGCTAACTGAAGAAAATAATTCCTTAAAAAATAGAATTGAGCAAGCAAAAGCTAATGACTCTATGAGATGGCAAGAATCAGTCCAACAAAAGAAAAGAAAAGAAAAAAATAGAAGAAAATGTAATATGCCTCATTGGAAAATCCACTGACCTAGAAAATAGAACTAGAAGAGATCATTTAAGAATTGTTGAACTACCTGAAAGCTGTGATTAAAAAAAAAAGAGCCTGGACAGCATCTTTCAAGAAATTATCAAGGAACACTGCCCTAATATCCTAGAACCAGAGGGTGAAATAGTCATTGAAAGAATCCACTGATAAATTCCTGAAATATATCCCAAAATGAAAATTCCAAGGAATATTATAGCTAAATTTCAGAATTATCAGGTCAAGGAGAAAATACTGCAAGCAGACAGAAAGAAACAACTCAAATATTAAGGAGCTACAGTCAGGATTATACAGAGCTTAGCAGCTTCTACATTAAAGAATTGGAGAGTTTGGAACATATATTCTGGAAAGCAAAGGAGCTTGGATTACAACCAAGAATCAACTACTCAGCAAAACTGAGCATAATATTTCAGGGGGAAATATGGATACTCAATGAAATAGAGGGCTTTTAAACTTTCCTGATGAAAAGACCAGAACTGAACAAAAAATTTGATCTTCAATTACAAGACTCAAGAGAAGCATAAAAAAGTAAATAGAAAAGGAAAAAAAAACATATTATTCAATAAGATTAAACTATTTACATCTATACATGGGAAGATGATACTTGTAACTCCTGAGAGTTGTATTTCTATTAGGGCAGTTAGAAGGGATATATGTAGATAGATTGTGTTGGTATGAGTTGATTTTGATGTGATGATATAAAAAGGATTGTACTGGGAGAAGAGGAAAGGGGGAGGCAGAATGGGGTAAATTATATTACATGAAGAGGCACAAAAGACCTATTACAGTAGAAGGAAAGAAGAGAGGGTGGTGAGTATTGTTTGAACCTTACTATTATTTGACTCAGTGAAGGAATAATATACACATTCAGCTTGGTATAGAAATTTATGTTACCCTATAGGGAAGTAGGAGGGGAAAGGGTAAAGAAAAGGGATAAATGATGGGAAGCAGTGAGGGCAGAAGTAGTTAAGGGAAAGAGGAAAGAAATGGGGAAATTAAAAGAAAGGAGGGTAGATTGAAGAGATGGTGATCAAAAGCAGAAGGGAGGGAAAGGGTAAAAGGAGAGAGAAAAGTATAAACAGGGGGAAAATAGGATGGAGGGAAATACGCAGTTAGTAATCATAACTGTGAATGTGGGTGAATTTTCCCATAAAATAGAAGTGATTTGCAGAATGGATTAAAAACCAGAATCCTACAATATATTGTTTACAAGAAATACACTTGAAGAAGAGAAATACACATTGAGTAAAGGTAAAAGGCTGGAGCAGAATATATTGTGCTTCAGCTGAAGTAAAAAAAAAAAATGGGTAGAAATCCTGATCTCAGACAAAGCAGAAGCAAAAAATAGATCTAATTAAAATAGATAAGGAAGGAAACTACAACTTGCTAAAATATACCATAAACAATGAAATAATATCAATACTAAACATATAGGCACCAAGTGGTATAGCATCCACAGTCTTAGAGGAGAAGTTAAATGAGTTGCAGGAAGAAATAGACAACAAAACTATACTAGTGGGGGACCTCAACCTCCCTCTCTCAGAACTAGATAAATCTAACCACAAAATAAACAAGCAAGAAGTTGAGATAAATAGAATTTTAGAAAAGTTAGATATGACAGACCTTTTGGAGAAAATTGAATGGGACTAGAAGTGAATGGCACATGGCACCTACACAAAAATTGAACATGTATTAGAGCATCAAAAATGTTACAATCCAATACAAAAAGCCAGAAAATTAAATGCATCCTTTTCAGATTATGACACAATAAAAATTACATGTAATAAAGGGGCATGGAGAGATGGATTAAAAATTAATTGGAAACTAAGTAATATAATTTTAAAGAAGGAGTGAGTTAAATGACAAATCACAGAAATAATCAATAATTTCATCAAAGAGAATGGCAATAATGAGACAACATACCAAAACTTATGGGATGCAGCCAAAGCAGTATGTAGGGCAATTTTATACCTTTAAATGCTTACATGAATAAAATAGAGAAAGAGGAGATCAAGGAATTGGGCATGCAACTAAAAGGGAAAAAAATAGAAAAAGAACAATTTAAAATTCCCAATTAAACACAGAATTAGAAATTCTGAAAATGAAAGGAGTGCCTAATATAACTGAAAGTAAGAAAACTATTGAACTAGTAAATAAAACTAAAAGCTGGTTTTATGAAAAAAAATAAAATAGATTGACCTTTAGTTAATTTAATTTAAAAAAAAAGAAAGAAGAAAACTAAATTACCTGTACCAAAAATGAAAAGGGTGAATTCACCACCAATGAAGATGGAATTAAAGCAATTTTAGGAGCTATTTTGCCCAATTATATGCCAATAAATCAAGCAACTTAAGTGAAATGGATGAGTATATGCATATATATGAAACTTTCCCAGATTAAAAGAAGAGGAAATAGAATACTTAAATAACCTTTTCTTAGAAAAAAGAAATGGAACAAGCCATAAATAAACTCTCTCATAAAAAATCCTCAGGACCAAATGAATTCATAAGCGAATTCTACCAAACATTTAAGGAACAATTAATTCCAATACTATAAAAACTATTTAGAAAAATAGGCAAAGGAGTCCTACAAAATTTCTTTAATGACATAAATATGGTTGTTGAAATCTAAACCAGGGAGAACAAAAACAGAGGAAGGAAAGTACAGAACTATTTCCCTAATTAATATAGCTGCAAAATTTTAAGTAAGATACCAGGTAGGAGATTAAAGCAATATGTCACAAAGATTATACACCATGAGCAGGTGGAATTTATACCAGGAATGTAGGGCTCATTCAATATTTGAAAAACTATCAGTATAATTGACAATATCAATAACAAAAACACCAAAATGATAAGATTATCTCAATAGATGCAGAAAAATCTTTTGACAAAATACAGTACCCATTCCTATTAAAAACACCAGAGAGCATAGGAATAAATGGAGTTTTCCATAAATGAATAGTAGTATCTATCTAAAACCATCAGCAAGCAGTATATGTAATAGGGGTAAGCTAGCAGCTTTCCCAATGAGAGGTCAAAGTATATGAGAAATTCTCAAATAACAATAACAAAATATTAAGAGAAACAAAAATCAAAATAGCTCAGAGGTTTCAAGTCAAAACCAGAAAACTATCTAAGATGAAAAAAGGAGAGAATAGTAAATAATAAATAATAAAAGGAGTCGTGAAAAGGACAAGCACACTACTGTACTGTTGATGGAGCTGTGGATTCTGGAAAGTAAGAATAACTTATAGATAGTCAAAGTGTCAAATCTTTGAACTCAATGGATTCTATTGCCAAGCATATACCCAAAAGGAATTCCAGCGAGAAAAAGAAGAGCCACACATGCATCAGAATACTTATAGCAGCATTTTTTTGTAATAGAAAAGAATTGGAAACAAAATATATGCCCACTGATAAAGGAATGGCTAAATAAATTGTGGTATATGAATGTAATAGGATAATATTATGCTTAAGAAACAATGAATATGATGAATATAGAGAAGCATGAGAAGATTTATATGAACAGATACAAAACAGAATAAACAGAACCAGGAAAACAATATACACAATGACTACAAAAAGGTAAATGGAAAGAACAAAACAAATGAATCTGAATGCTGTAAAATTAAAAGGATCATGCCTGGTCCAAAGGAAGAGGTATAATAAGGCATCTTCCACACACACCCTCCCCAAACTATGAGGAGGTATGAAACAAAATATAATTTCAGAATTTTTTACAATGTCATTTAGTTTTGTTAAACTGTTTTTCCTCCTCTTTTTAATTCTTTATTATAAGGAATGGCTCTCTGGAAAAGAGAGATAGAGAAATTTGAATATATAGGTGATGTAAAAAATAATAATTTATTTTTTAAAGAATAATGAGCTGGGGCAGCTAGATGGCACAGTGGATAGAGCTCCAGCCTTGGAGTCAGAAGGACCTGAGTTCAAATCTGGCCTCAGACACTTGAAACTTACCAGCTGTGTGACCCTGGGCAAGTCATTTTAACCCTGATTGCCTCACCAAAAAATAAAAAAAATGATGAGCTTAAAACATTAATTGAATACACGATAAAATGCTATACAAGCACTAGACCTTGTTAACTCAGCTCTTAAGATCAATTATCTATTGATTCATTATTTGATTTTATTTCTTTTAGTTGCCTATACATCTTTGATATTTAATCATATATTTATTTATATGATATTCAATGCAGATTTTCCCCCCAAAATGAATGTGATGTAAAAGGAAAAGACATGGATCAAAGTTGTTTTTAAAGTGTGATGGAAAAATAATATTTCAGTAATTTACAAAGATTTTTGCCATGTTTATCTTCCTTTAAAAGTCAAATAATAACTACATGTACATAAAATAAAGAGTGATACATAAGCAAATTAGGAGAGCAAGGAATAGTTCAAATGTCAGACAGTTGAAGAAGGAAAGAATTCATGACCAAGTAAGATATAGAGAATATCATTAAATGCAAAATGGATAATGCTGATTACATTAAGTTAAAAAGTTTTTTTTTGCACAAACAATGCCAATGTAACCATGATTAGAAGGAAAACAGAAAGCTGAGAATCAATTTTTACATCCACTGTTTCTGACAAAGGTCTCATTTCTCAAATATATAGGGATCTGAGTCAAATTTGTAAAAATAAAAGTCATTCCCCAATTGGTAAATGGTTAAAGGATATGTACAGACAGTTGTCAGATGAAGAAATCAAAGCTATCTACAGTTATATGAAAAAAATGTTCTTTTAGTTGCCGTTAGTTCCTTTAGTTGCACTTAATTCTTGTAGTTGCCTTCTCAGTGGGTGGAGGATGGGTGGGAGGGTAGAAGAAGATTTGAAACTCAAAATTTTTAAAAAATGAATGTCATAAAGAGATAAATAAATAGAAAAAATGTTTCCTATAGTTTGAGTGGTAAATTAGTATACATAGGATATTAAGAGAAACCTGGGAAGATCTAAAAAAATACAATACAATACAAGGGAGAGAGGTAGAAAAATTTGGAAATCAAAATCTTATAAAAGTGAATGTTGAAAACTATCTTTACCCATGATTGGAAAAAAAATACTATCAATTAGGGGGAAAAAAGAAAGATCTGGGAGTTTTAATGAACTAAAAGTTTAACATGGCAGCCAAAAAAAAAAAAAGAATGTGATTTTGTTTCGTATCAAGAGAAACATAGTAATCAGGATAAAGGAGACAGTTGTTCTTCACCTGTCCTCCCTCCATTATGCATTTCTTCAGATCATGAATGGATTAATTTATTCACTTCTTATGTCCACATTTTAAAGACATTTATCTGAAGTATGTCTACGGGAGGGTGACCAGGATGGTGAGGAAAGTACATATAGGTAACCTGGCAAAAAGAAGACGTAAGTGGGTATGATAGCTGTTTTCAAATATTTAGATGACTTTCATGCGGAAAAGGAATTAGATTTGTGTGTGTGTATGTGTGTTCACAAAGCAGAACTAAATAGAAATTGCAGAGAGGTACATTCTGTATTGTTCAATGCAAGTTTACCATGTAAAACCATTGAGATGCAAGCCCAGAATTTACCAGCTAGTAATATTTTGGAACCAGAATTTCTAGGAATAGTTTTGTGAACCTTTCTGGAAAAAAAACTCTGGAAGCAACTGAGCTGATCTGATCTGGGTGTGAGAGTTTGGAATTTGTTCCCCATCTTGAGACCATATGGACATTTTAGTTTGACCATTAGGTGGTATCTCTGGTTTTGTGTTTCCCTGTTCTTCCTTAAAAAAAAAATACTGAAAGGTGACTGCTACTCGGGTTAACAATAAGGGTGATGATGTGCTGATTTTATTGGTATGTATACTTCCTCCATTACTGTATATTGCAATTCCTGCTTCCCTTGGTAGGTATCCTTCATGGATTGCTGTGACCTCATCAAAACATCATCTGGCAATCAATCTATCATCTGGACATGTTTCTCACTGAAATTATCTATGTCAGTAATTAAATGATGAGATATCCAGCCTCTGGACCAGTATTCAATACTTTTCTGCTTCATATGACTGACAGAACTTGTACTTTGCTGGCATAGCCTGTGAGCTCTCTGGGGACATCCTTTAGACATTAGAGGAGGACTTTAGTGAAGGCAAACCACTTAAAAAAGATTACAGAAAAATTGTGACTTTACTGCATATGTTTAAACTTAATATCTTTGTAGTTAAATTAATATAATCTTATGAAGCTGACAAAACTCTCAGAGCATTCTTTATAAATGAACTCTTGCCTAAAATTTTCAGCACCTCAGTTTCTTCAGTAGTTAACAAAGAAGGGTAGACTTTGTGAACTCTAAGGTCCCTTTAATCTCTAAAGTTTTGTGATTCTATGATTCTGTATCAAACATCAGCTTTAGAAAAGTATGTCTGACGGTTTCTAAGGCAGTGTTTTTATTAGCCAAGAAATGAGCTGAATTGAAGTAATTACTATATCACAATAATTCAAGTTAAAAATCCCCACTCACACTTTAGCCTGAAATATTTGGAAAATTTAGGCAAAAATGCTGTTTTTCTCAAAATTGGATTAACTGAGTAATTGCCTCAATTTTTCACCTAAATTCACATGTGTAGACATAGCTTCATGGAACCACAATGAGTGATCATAAAAGTAATAAAATTAGAATTCCATTAAAGACATTCATCCTCCTTAGCCATGCAAAAATTTAAGAGTGAACATAAGGGGAAAATCTATAATGGGTTAAATTGAGTGGAATGATTTAATTGAACCCTGTTTTAAAAAGCAGATGCTATATAAATCATGCTAGTCCTCATCAGTATGCTCTTTACAAAGATTTTAATTTTAATCTGAAAGATACAACTTTTCTATGGCCATACATATATGCATATATTTACATAAATTATAATTTACCATGGGATACATCCCCTTTTAGCATACCATGGTGTGAACACATATACTCACAAATACAGACAAACACACATACATTCACACCTAAATCAGCGAAGTAACCATTCAATCATATGGCTACTCTGCTAAACTTGCTTTCCTGTCATTCCTCTGAGACTAAAGGATTTATGAATAAATTCATGTGACGAATTGTTGAAAGAATACTAGGAAGGTCTGTGCTTACAATTCATTAAGAATGAGGAAGTTTCAAGGGGTCTGAATGGTTGTGTGGGAGGAAGATAAGGGATACATGTAGAAAGTAAGGTACTTGAGGACAGCAACAATTTCATTTTTGCACTTATTTTTCTAGTAGCCAAGATAGTTCCTATCAAAAATAGCTATTTAATAAATGCTTGTTGATTGATTGACTAATATGCTATTTATCCTTAGTCAGAGATGTAGGTGGCTACAGTTAGGCCCTGGTAAACCATAGGTTCTGAGGACTGAGAGGGGGAAGGGTTAAATCATTGGGCATAATGGAAACCATATCTCTAGTTATGAAGGAAGATCTGATCTGAGTTATGTCAGTGTCTGTTTTTTAGTTAGAGGGTAATGAGAGTAAAGAGTCAACTCTTCAGAATAGAATATTGGGGAGGAGATAGGAGTATTAGGAGAAGCATAAGCTGGGTAAAGAAGCATAGCTTAGGAAAGGAGTACTATTTATAAAAGGCTAGGGAGGAGTAGGATTGCCCCCAAAATGCAGATAGCCCTTTAGAGAACTGCTTTCAGAGAAAAAAAAAGGTTGGGTTTCCTTGTCAAATCTTGTGTCAGCTTAAATTTTGCAGAACATTCAAGATATTCTTAAAAGCAGTAGGAATGGCTAAGATCCATTGGCAGAACCCTTATAGGTTGACTAGTGACAGACACTGTCTCACTTTAAACTCTTGAATATTTGTGCTTTAGAAACCTCTTCATCACTTCAGTTTTCCATATTGGGAATATGTCAACCCTGGGTCCGTGCAACAGAGAGAGCACTAAATTTGGAGTATGAAGTTTTTGGTTCAAATCTTGACACTGTTTATACTTGAATGTCTTTAGCCAAATTACTTCATCTCTCTAGGTTTCTTTATTCATAAAAGGAGGAGAATGGATTACATGACCTTTAAGATCTCTTCTAGATCCAATTTACTTACTATCTATTCAGTGATCCAGTCATCTTACTCTGAGCCTGCTGGTCTAGGTGCCTATTTCTGTGACATGGTTTTAGGAGCCCTGAGCAAGTGTGCATGATTCCTCAAACCTCTCCCACCTGTTCTCTGATTTTTTTAAAAGGATAAAACCTTTCATTCTATACCCAGAGACAAGGCTTGGAATATGATGAGGCTGGGAAAGATAAAATGGGAATAATCAATGGAAATCCAACACTGCCAACACACTGCAATCCATCTATGAGTTGGTAGATAAATATTAGGGAAATGCTAAAGGCTCACTTAAGTTAAATGATTTTCTAAGAGTCACTGAGCTAGCAAGTACTAGGGGCAGGATATGAATTTAGAGCCTCCTGTCTCTAAGCCCAGCACACTTTCCCCTTCACCCCATTTCCTTAATGATAGAAGTGACAATTATCTTAAATAATAATAGTAATAAAAATAATATCTAACAAATTTAAAGTTTGCAAAGCACTTTACAAATATTATCTCATGTTATCCTCAAAACTATCCTGGGAGGTAGGTACTATTATTATCCTCATTTTAGAGATCATGAAATTGAGGCAAACAGAAGTTTAGTATCTTGCTAAGACACAGCTTCTGTGTCTGAAGGAAGATTTAAAGTCAAATCTTCCTAACTTCAGGTCCAGTGTTCTATCCACTGTAATTTAAATTTCTGTCAGATTCCTTCCTGAGAATATGGGTAAATAAAAAGAAAATTAAATGCTCAAATATGGGGGGGGGGTAATTGTATTGAGGAAGGAGAGAGTAGAATTGAAGAAAGGCCAGACTATGATTGTTGATCAATTTCACTTATTTCACAATTTTACTGAGGGGCAGCACTGATTTGGTGGTTGGACCATTTTTAAAGTCTGGAAGAACTTGGGATGAACATATACCATAGAATTTTAGTTACAGCCCAGTTCCAACATGTTTGCCTTCTGGAATTTTGATAAACTCACAAGGCAAAAAAAAATCTTGAGAGATGATTAAAAAGAAAAGAAAAATCAAGAGGAAAGAGTCTTATACCTTATAAAGCTCAATCTAGGAGGGTAAAAAGATAGAGGACATGTGATATGCAAAGGTGAAAATGATGAGACTATTTATATGCCTGTACATCTGAATCCTTCTGCAGGCTGACCTCAGACTCTCATTTATAGGAATATTTCCAAACATGAAATCATTTGCTTAGTACATTGGAAGTCTCAGAAAAAAAAGATAAAAATCTTAGGTAATATTATTGAAATTTTTACTTCAGAAAAGTTATACAAAAAAAGATTTGTTTGGGTCTACATGGCTTTATTTCTGAACAGGAATCTCAAAACTCAAGTAAAGTATTTAAAGATAAATCAGAATATCCATTGATGCTTCTTCTTGAAACCATTATTTTTAAAGTAGTCATTTGATACTATTTTAAGTTGCTCTGATCATGTTATTTTAAATTGTAAAAAGGTGTAAAAAATGTAAATCCTGTCAAATTGGTAGATTGGTTAAGGGAATTCTAAGACAGTTGCATGTGTGTGTGTTTAAAAGAAGCTGCAGGTGATAAATGAAACATTTTGGTAGAAAGCTAGATAAATTATTCCTACAATGGGCAGCAATTGTATTATTTTTTTTTAAAAAAGACATCTGGAGTACTAAGATCTTGAATGTATTTTTTATGTAAGCATCTTGTAGATTGTAGGTAGGCTTTAGCCCTGCACAATTATGGTAGTCCCATCTTGGAGTCAGAACCAAATGTGCACTAAATTTACAATGGCTTATGATGTTACCAATTTCTAATTTTTTTTTTTGGATTTTGATTGATTATATATCTTTCTTATTGTCTCTTTTTTGTGGGATACAGAACTAAATCATATCAACAAGCAAATGATTTCTAAAACTCATCTCATGTTTAAAGGACTTTTTGGGTTAAAAATTGAATTTGTTTGAAATTGAAGAATCTTGTAGAGCCAAGGGCAAATATGAAATGAGATCAAAGCAAATTGTATTTTTATTATAGTCCTTTAAAATTATGTTCTACTGGAAATCATTTTAAATATATTATTCTTTTAAAGATTCTTTTAGTATTGTTTTTAAGATCATGTTATATATTACCTTAAGATTCAAAATATGAAATTACCTTTAATTTAATTAAAATAAACATTAATTAAGCAAAAAAACCCCATATATTATGAGGCAAAAAGCAGGATAGAGTAGTTGTAGATAGAGAACCAGCTTCACAGAAAGAAAGATCTGTTTCTTCCACACACAGGATGAGTCACTTAACCTCTGCTACACCAGACATCCATCTAAGACCAGAAGTTGCAAAGTTGTTATCCAGCTGCAGTGGTACAGGGACCTTCTGAAATGAAATCCTAAGAATTAGAACTGTCCAGCAGAGGAATGGGCTGCTTTGAGAAGTAGTTGAGTCCCACTCCATAGTGGTCTCCAAGCAGAGGCTGGATGAACACTTTTCATATATGTTAATAGGGATTCTTTTTGTGTATAGATTTGACTAAATGATTACCAAGGTCCCTTCTTACTCTCAGATTCTGTAAAATTCCAAGTCTGGACTCCCCACTCTTGTTCCCACTCCCCACCAAACTTATGCATAGATAACAAACTATACATATTTTGGATAGTGAGTCAGTCAATAAACGTTTATTAAGCATATCCTATGTGCCAAGCAGTGTGCTAAGTTCTGGGGATACAAAAAGAAGCAAAAAAGTAGATAGGTTATGTGTTGTAGATCGGGTGACATTCTTTGGTAGAGGAAATTTCCTCATTGGGAGTACTTTACATAGGCAAAATGACAAGTCTGAGTAAAACAAAATGCAAGGCACTGGGCTAGGCACTGGAGATGCAAATTTAAAAAAAAATGAACAACCCCTCTCATCAAGCCTACATGTTACTGGGTTGGGGAAATATATGTTCTCTGAGAAGTCAATACAAAGCACAAAATAATGTGATATAATTTCATTAAGGAAAAAAGCACTAACTACTTTTAAGTATTCTCAAAATTCAGTTCCAATATCTCAAAGTAACTTTATAGGGGAGATGCATATATCTTCCCTATAAAATATATATACATATATGAAACACATACATACATATGGAATTTAAACTGACACAAAAGCTCAGTTTTTAATCACACATTAGAATTTTGGCAGGATGCCCAACACATAATGCTGCTTAATTATCATAGCCCTGGAACAGCACACACTGTCAATATTGTGATGATCACCTCTGTTTAGTAAATAGGTCACAATTCATTTGCAGTTGTAGCAAAGAATTTGCATGTCAGACACTTCCATTTATCTACCAACTCCTTTGTGGAAAAAGCTCTGGAAAATCCAGCTTGCATCATCAGATATTAGACTTGAACTATCCTATAATTTAGCTCACCTGCTTGAAATCTATAGACAGGAATACAAGCAGAAAACTGTGTCATGTCTTCCATATAATTTGCATTTTTCAACTATAATAAACAGATCAAAATGATAATTTATCACTAGCTTAGAAGTTTCCTTGTGGAATATGGTTTTCATAGGAGGTCATTTTATTATATCTTCATTAGACAACAATGTTCATTTTGTATTGAAATGAGAATAGATAGTAGTCAGGAGCTTTAAAAAGAACTATATTAAATCTTAATGTACATAGTGGGAAATATAGAACCATGAAAATATTTCATTTTGTAAACACATTGGATACCAAGCATTAAAATATTCGTATTTAAATACTAAAACATGATTATAAATATTCCATACATTATATTGCTGATGAAAAATCACTTGTGTTCAAGGGAGGAAGGTAAAATAGAAAGTAAAAAGACAGTCTCTAGTACCAAGGACAAGGCTTCTAAATGATGACCTCATTTTCAGATTTCATTTTTTGGGGAAAAAAAAAGAAACTTGTCCCAACAATAGAGCATAAACTCTTTTGGGTCAGGCCCCATTTTCATTTTTTGTTTTTGTATCTACAGCATCTATCACATAGTAGTATTTTAATAAGCACATATTGAATAATTTCTTAAAGTGAATGCTAAATGTCCACTTAAGAATTGAAGAAAAGTTTTTGAGGTATGAGTATAACTTTAATTTCTTAAAAAAACATCCTGAAATATAAGACACAGAACAAGATAAATTTAGGACTAGAAAGGACCATAGATAACAAAATGGCCCGAGCTTCCTTCTCCCATTTTCTTCAGTCGAATAAACTGAAGCCTAGAGCCACGCATGTAGTATGTGGCAGCTGAGATTTCAACATAGGTGCTCTAAATTAAATTCTATCTCTCTTTGTGCTACACTATATAGTTTTCCCCTGAAAATGTGAAGGCAGGACATACATGAAAACATGAAAAATAACTGTAGTATTGACTAGAAGTACAAAGAAATGAGAGAAACATGGATTGAAGTAGACATTGACTACCTTCTGGAGAAAGTGGAACTTGAACTAGATAGACAAAATTTAGGCAGATGGAGAGGAAAGGATAGGAATTCTAAGAAAAGGAAACAATCTTAGCAAAACCACAAAATGCTGTGATATATTTGGTCTGTTTTATATAGGTGGCATTTTAAGACAAAAAAAATCATTCAAATAGAAGGAAGGAAAATAAGGAAGTTTGCTAAGTAAGACAAACTATTTTCCTTGCCATTATACTGGTAGGCACAGAAGTGACAAGTAACGATCAAGGGCTCCCCATTTTGTATGTTTTAGAATAGAAACAAAATCTCTCTATGTAAGAATGGGCTGACTGATTTCAGACTCCTTTCAATCCCTAAACCATTCATTCTTAGAAGAAGTAATTTCTGGTTCTAGGATGGAAGCTGTATTCAAACTATTCCTTAGAGTTCTTGAATATGGGATTATACTTCTGGATTTCATCCAGCTTTAAAAATAGTAGTCTGTTCCATTCTCTAAAGTATATCTTGAGTCAGAACCAGTAAATGACAAGGAATATTACATGTGGTATAGAGTAAAGAGCTCTAGATTTTGAGTTAGAAGACCAAAGTTTCAGTTCAAGATTTTTTACTTGTTACCTACATAACCTTGAGCAGATTGCATAGCCTCTCTGGCCTACAATTTTCTTATCTATAAAACAATCTACTTATCTACTAAACAATCTCTAAGATCCCTTCCAGAAATGACTTTCTGATTCTATCATGAATTTTATCACTATAGCCTTCTCAGACAATCTTTATAATATCAACTATGGAAAAATCAAAATATAAAGCTAAACACAGAAAGAATAATGTTATTATATTGTCCCATAGCACCCCTCAGCAAAGATATATTCAGTAAAAGCAAAAAGGTGGGAATTTTAGCTTGATGCTATACAAGTAATGCTAATTCAGGACAGTTGGGGAATAGAGAATATGGGGAGTAAGGCAAAGAAACAGTTCTCTAACAACAGTACAGGAATGCTTCACTGAAATAATCTATCCCTCTGTTATGTTATTTGCCTGTCAATCTCTTCTCTATTTCTAGCTCTTACCATGTTTCTGTTTCTACATCTACATCTATTCATCCATCCATGCTTGCTTCTTTCATCTATCTGTCTATTAAGCTAGCTATTATTAAACATATACATGCATGGACCTGTCACATGTATATATAAACATGTAAGTATATATTGCATATATGTACATATCACATTGTAGGTCTATATAATATGTAAATATGTATAAATGTCATGTATACATATGCATATACATATATTTGCCAACTTGCAAAAAAAGATTTGGGGTAGTATACAAAACTAAAACATGCATGACACAGGACATTTATAAAAGAAAACAGAACAACAAAATTAAAACTGACAGAGAAATGGATATACCTGTTACCTGGGATGTTGGTTCCTACAGTTAAACCCTGAATTTAGCTCTGAACTTCTGCCACTTGGTTACCATAGTTACCAGCTGCATCTTTCTGCTTTGAGCCACTTCCCTCTCACCTGTCCTCAAAAAGGCTTAATCTCTCTGGTAAAATCTCTTGTATGTGTCAGGCCCCTATTTCTTACCTGGGTTATTTTTCTACCAGAACTTTTAAATGGGTTAACATTATTATTCTCTTTTTTTCTTTATCATTTTAAAGCCATTTTGAACAAAACAAAGTAGACAGTTATTGAACATCCTAAACAATACTGGCTCACAAGAGATAAGACCAAATCCATAGCATTGCTCCTCAGTTGTGGATAGAAACTTACAGAAAACAATAAAATATTTCTTCTAATTTTGATAGTTTCATCATTTAAGATATAATTTAATGGCATTATTTGATTCAATTTAACAAATATTTCTGAAATGCACATTAAGTGTATGTACAGGGAACTGCTAGGTAATGGGTATAAAATAACAAATATGAAATTTTTCTTGTAGTCAAAGAACTAATATTCTGCAGACTACTCAGAAACACACACACACACACATACACACAAACACACACACAGCCTCACCTTAGGAAACTTAAAAGAATGAAACATCAAGAAAAATGATATAATGAGATAGCTCTATTCACTAGAGTACTCTTTCACTTAGTCCACTGGTTCTCAAATGTTTTGGTCTTGGGGGTCCCTTTACTCTCTTAAAAATTATTGGGATTCCCAAAATCTTTTGGTTATGTGGGTTAGATATATCAATATTTATCATATTAAAAATTAAAATTGATAAATTAAAAATATATTTATTTACTAATTCATTAAAATAGATCCACATGTTAGCATAAATAAAATTGTAATGAAAATAGCAATTTTTGAAAGCAAAACAAAAGAATAAGCATGGCATTGTTTTACATATTTTTTCACATCTTTTTTATGTCTGGCTTAATAGAAGACAATTAAATGGATTCTCAAATCTGCTTCTGGATTCTATTGCAATATGTCTTGTTTGAAGAAAGTCTGGACTCATACAGATATGTAATTGGAAAAGGGAGGAGTATGTTATTAAGAAAATAACATTTTACTATTATTATGTAAATAATTTTGACTGCAGGAACCTCCCAAAAAATTTCAGGGATCTCTAAAGGTGCATACTTTGAAACCCAGGCCATATAATGACAGGGTATTTATTAGAAATGATATCAAATCAAGAACAATTTCTTTAATGGAATACATTTAAAAAACACACAAACACAAACATGGAAATATAAGGCTTTCCTCAGCAGGCTAGTGCCATCCTCTCATGCCAGCACCTGTGATAAAGTACAGTCATAAGCACTTTCCAACTTGTATATTTAGATAGAGGTCATCTCTTATGGTCTTAAGAAGGAAATTGGAGATGTGGCAGATATGAGCTGCTGCTTCAGTAATGTATTACCATGCGGCTTTCTCTACCTCCCTCTTCTCTACTCCTTCTCCTACAGTGTCTTCAATCTCCTACCTTTGGGTGAAAATATTCCACTGCCTACCCTACCCAGAGCTAATCTCAAATTAATATCTTCTCTTCTCAAACTCAGAAGAACTACAGCTTCCAGGGGGTTTTGTTGTCAGACAACCCTAGAGTTGTCATATATGTTTTTGGTTTAATTTATCCTTTTCTTTCAAGGATATAATTTGGTTCTTCCACAAAATCATAGATGTAGAGCTAAAAGTGACCTTAAAAACTGTCTAGCTCCACCCTTTCATTTTCTAGATGATGAAACTAAGGTCTAGAAAGGTTAAGTGATTTGTCCACAGTCACACAAGTATATAGCTTGGACCCCAACTTTTAGTTAAGGAATAGTGATCAGGAACTTAGCTTGAATCTAAACACTACTTCCCCTAGACCAATAATATTCAAAGGAGCAGATATAATTCTAGCCTGGTACTCCCTGTCTCAGAGGAGAGCAGGGTGCTAAACCTTTGGCCCTAGTTTTCTGCTTTCCACTCTGAAAAGAATCAAAGTCTTACTTGGAAAGGAAGAGGAAGAAAAACTAGAGATGTCTATTTTTGTCTCCCTGCAGGCCACATGTAGACAAATCCATGGGGGGGGGGGGGACATATAACCTACGTGGTCCAGAAACAAAACAGCATGCACATACCCCACTACATGGAAAAATAACAGGTCTGACTCATGAACAACATCAAATACTGAACATAGTGTTGGTGGGCTATATAGGACAATGGTAGTTTATTACCTTGTCACTGCTTTGAAACAGTAGACAAGTATTCAGGCACTAGTAGGACTAAAAGTAGAATGAGGAACTTTTTTTTTTGTGGTAGAGAAAGAAAAAAAAGGTAGAATTTATTTCCCTTCCTCCCTCTATAAGAACAAAAATGACACATGCCCTTCTTTGAACCCAGATTGTGGATGAGAGAAGATCCAAGAGAAGTTTAGGTTCATAGAAGATTTACAAGATTTTAACACTGAGATTTTTGAATATTTATCACTGAAATACAATCCATGTATGTTGGAAACATAGGTAGGGATTTTTGATGTAATTCATCTGGATAGAGAGCTGTCCACCATGTCACTTCTACCCTACTGTAGTTTGTAAGTAAATCAAAGCTCAGAAGCTGAGAGGGTCACAGGATCATTAAGGGAGCAGCATCATGGGAAACTTGAGGTTCTCTCTTCTTATAGCAGTAAAGTGAATTTTAATACAAATACTTTTATGTTTGAGGTAGCTGAACCAGAGTATTGAAATGGCATGAAGTATTTTAAACAAAAGCTTATCTAGTTCAGTTATTATTACCTGGCATCATATTAATCTGACTGCTACTATTACCTGGTACATATATACATACCCATACATATGGGTTGTATACATATACCAGCATAGGTATTACTAGTAGAAGGCAATGGGTGGGCTCCTATATCAGGAGATATCAACAGAAAATGAAGTGATTGCCTTTATTTTTTGTTCTCCTTTGAAAAGACGCACGTGTGGCAAAGAGAGTTCACAACTGCTGGGCCAGGTAGTCCTCTCTCTTGACAGAGTCCACACACAGCTCCCTCAGGTGCAGCTTCCTTATTGGGTAGGTTTCCTCTTCATGGCTGGATTTTCTGGCGATCTCTCACTCCCTGGAGTCACTTTCATTTTGTATCTGTACCTGGAGGATGTGTTTCTGCTTCCTCAATTTTGTCACTCTTTTATTAAACCCCATGATTAAATTTGATTAAGCATAGTCTGTATGTATGGGTTATGGAGAAGAAAATGACAAACCACTCCACTATCTCTGCCAAGAAAACCCCAAATGGGGTCATGAAGAGTCAGACCTGACTGAAAACTGACTGAACAACAACAGCAACAACACAACATCGTATGTCTGGGTCTAGCTTGTGTCATTGCAATAACTAAGCAGAAGGTAAAGGAGAATCAAATCTTCTTTAAAAATATGTAAAATAGGGGCAGCTAGGTGGTGCAGTGGATGGAACACCGGACCTGAAGTCAGGAGGACCTGAGTTCAAATCTGGCCTCAGACCAATCACTTGACACTTGACACTACTAGCTGTGTGACCCTGGGCAAGTCACTTAACTCCAATTGCCTAAAAATAGTAAATAAAAAAATAAAAAAATCTCAGAGCTAGAAGGGATCTTAGATATATTTGGTCTAGTCCATCATTTTGCATAGGAGGAAAATGAAGTTTCTGAAAAAAAATAGGAGTAGAACTTTTAAGTCATGACTATATCTCTTGCATTAAGACATTTTGGATTCTCCCCCCATGCCTATAATTGTCTCCTTCATCATTATATTCACCCCACCCCCACAATCCTCCCCTCTTCCTAACTCCTTTATTACTGTTAATAGTACTACCATCTTCCCAGTGACATAGGCCTGAAACCTAGATATCATCCTTGATTTTTCATTCTTTCTTACTCCCTATAGCCAATCAATTGATGTCATATTATTTTAGCCTTTATAACATCTCTTTTATGCATCTCGTTCTCTCCTCTGACACTGTCACCATCCCGTTATATACCCTCATTACCTCAAGAGTGGACTACTGCAATAGCCTATTGGTAGGTCTTCTTGCCTAAAGCATCTCCCCAGTCAAATCCATCCCCCCTTCATTTATCGAAGTGATCATCCTAAAGTGAAGTTCTGAACATGGCAACTTTCTGCCTCCATTCAATAAACTCCAGTGGCTCCCAGTTATCTTCAAGATTAAATCTTCTATTTGTCTTTTAAAGTCCTTCATAACCTCTCCTACCCTTCCTACCTTTCCAGTCTTCTTACACCTTACTCCCCTCTGAGTACTTTATGATCCAGTGACTCACTACCTCTTATTGTTCCTCATACAAGACATTCCATTTCCTGGCTCCTTTCATTTTTACTAGCTGGCTATCATTCCTGGAATTTTTTCCCCCTCCTTCCTTCTCTCTTTATTAGATTCCTTCAAGTGTCAGCTAAAATCCTACCTCAAGCAAGAAACCTTTTCTGATTTCCCTTAGTCTCAGTGCCTTCCCTCTCAGACGATCCCCAAATTATCCTGTATATAGTTTCTTTGTTGTAGTTTGAATATCATTTCTCTCATTTAATTGTGGGCTCCTTGAGAGTAGGGACTGTCTTTTGCCTTCTTTGTATTCCCAAGGCTTAAAACAGTGCTTGGCACATAGTAGGCACTTAATAAATGAATTGTTGACTTGATTCATAATATTTGGAACATACTGAAAATACACATTTTAAAGTAATTGTTTGTGTTTGTATATATGTGTATAAAAACTCTTCCCAAAATCTTACTTCAAAGCCTGATTATTGTATTAAAGTGGCCATGGATTCCTAAAGCTTTATTAGTAGAGTACTAGTAATCATAGGTAACACTAAGTGGGAAAGACTTTGAGTATGGGCCTGGCGGCAGACTATGTCCATTTTCCAAAGACAAGAATAAGTACTGAAAGAGACTTCAACAGAAGGGATGCCTAGATGATGTGTTTTTTGTTCATGGTTATCCATGAAACTTTTGCAGTGTTGGTGGTGGGGCAAATAGTTACTATATTGTTTCCAAATAGCAATTTAACTCTTAAGATTCTTAATGTGTAATCTTTATCCAATAACCAATAAACTGATGCACTTCCAGAGAAACTAATCATACCCATGTTGACAATTCTGTTTTTAAAAATGAAAAAACAAATTAAAAATTCCTTCCCATACCCTCACTCATTTAAGAAAGAAAAAAAAAAGCAAAACCCTTCTAACAAGTGTGCATAATGAAACAAAATAATTTTCTACACTGTTCATGTCCAAAAAAATGTATGTTTTATTCTGCATTTTGATTCTATTACCCCTCTGTCAGGAGGTGAATAGCATAGTTCATTAATGGTCTTCTGGAAACACCACTATCATTGCATTGGTTAGAGTACTTAGGTCTCTCAAAGTTGTTTGTCTTTATAATTGTGTTGTTATCCTACAAATTGTTCCTCTGATTCAAGAAATTTCTGCTATATGAAAGGATAGATTATAATTTTTCCATGGAGTGTTGAAAAAAATGAATTGTTAAAGTTGCATTCAGCTTATGCCCAAGGGAGACAATAAAGATCATACAAAAATTACAAAATAAGTATATTTTTACTCATGTTTTAAAAGCCATACATTAAGCCTATTTTTTTATTTTTACATATCTATGATGTGTAAAATAGAGTGACCTAAGTTAGGAAACCTGAGTCCTATTGGAAGCTACTGAGTAGTATTCTATATTTCCTTGTATGTGTAAGTAATCTATGTAATATGGGGATTATTTGTTTTTGGAAGATTTGAATTTATCTGTGAATCCAGGTGAATCAACCTTTTATTTGTTGGATACTTTTTTTTTTGAGAGAGAGTATGGAATGCAGTCCAGAGGTGTCAAAATGAAACGGGGGCTACTAAATCATAATAAGAATCCCTATGGGTGACATTGACTTAGAAACCACATATTTACCTTAGCTATGTTCTATTGTATTTGTTGTTGTTTTTAAATATTTCCACTTTACATTTCAATCTGGCTTAGGCTGCACTTGGGAGTGTCTGCTGGCTGTGTGTTTGACAGCTCTGATGCAGTTAATGGAAAGCTGGTCTTAGAATCAGGAAGAACTAGATTTAAGTACTGCCTTGGCACATACCAGCTGTGTGACCCTGAGCAAGTCACTCAAGTCTTCAATGCCTCAGGCAACTCTTTAAGACTACAAATTGCAGGGCAATTGCTGATCTGTCTTGGTAAAATGAGCTCTTTGATTAGGAGTTCCCCATACTAATGCAATTACTACTCCAGTTTAAAAAAGAAAAATGACTACCTTGCCCTGATCAGAGCACATCTGGAGCATGGTGCTCAATTCTGACAACAGCTCTCATTAATTGGAAATTTTTAAGGGGAGATTAACCAGGATAGTAATGGTCCTTAAATTCTTAATATATGAAGATCACTTGAAAAACCTGGGAGTGGAAGATAGAGCAAAGGCAGAGACTTTCCAGAGCTTTCCCAAATTCCCTTCCAAATAACTTAAAAACAACATCTCAAAAGGAAATTCTGGAGTGGCAAAACCAACAAAAGGATGTGGTGAAACAATTTTCCAAGCCAAGACAACTTAAAAGGTTGGCAGGAAAGGTCTGCCTCATTGGGGAAAGAATGGAGTGCAACCTAGCCCACCAAGCTAGCAGTGGGGCTGAGGGCAATTGGATTGGTAGCAACTTTGAGAGCTCTCAGCTCACGATGGTAAGGGAATTGGACAACTGGTCAGAAAAAAAAAGATTACAGAGGACCCATTGCTGCCATTGGGTGTAGGACTCTGTTTCATTGCCCAGGTCACAGTCCCAGGGTGAGGAGAAGCACTAGAAAACTAGAGCTTGCAGCTGCAGGGGAGCAGCAACCCTGGTCACAGTTTGGGGGCAGAAAAGAGTGGTTATGGTTCCTCACAGATCAGAGCATAGGTCTGGAGAAGAGTAACCACACCTCTCCTTAGATCATACCCCCTTAGAAGAACCGAAAAGTTATAGACTTTCAGAACTAGCTCTGAGTGGAAATAGAAAATTTGACTTTTGAGTACAAAACTCAAGAGAAGCACAAAAAAGATAAACAAGAAAGAGAAATCATAAGGGTTTTACTAAGGTTAAACTATTGATATTCCATGGAAAGATGATACTTGTAACTCCTAAGAACTTTCTTATTATTAGGACAGTTAGGAGTAGTAGACAGGGGGCACAGGTGTGAGTTGACTATGATGGGATGATATCTAAAAAAAAATGTAATTAAGGGATGAGAAAGAAGGATGCATTGGGAGAAGGGGGAAGGGAGAGATAGAAAGTAGTAAAATGTCTCACATAAAAGAGATACAAAAGAACTTTTACAGAGGAGGGAATGATGGGGTTGGCAGATACTGCTTGAACCATACTCTCATCAGAACTGGCTCAAAGAGGAAATAGCATACACACTCAGGCACAGAAATCTCTCTTACTGAAAGAGAAGTAGTGAAAGAAGAGGATAAGAGAAGGGGGGTGGTGGAAAAAAGAATGAAAGGTGGATTGGGGGAGACAGTGGTCGGAAGCAAAATGCTTGAGGAAGGATAGGGTGAAAAGAGAGAGAGAGAGCGAGAGAGAAGGATAAACAGGGGAAAATAAGATGGAGGGAAATACTGTTAGTAATCATAACTATACACAGCAAGTTTATGTGATAGAGGACTCATTTCTCAAATATGTAGAGAACTGAGTCAAATTTATAAAAATACAACTCATTCCCCAATTGATAAATGGTCAAAGGGTATGATCAGGCAGTTTTTGGATGAAGAAATCAAAGCTATAACATGAAAAAAATGCTTCAAATCAATATTGATTAGAGAAATGCAAATTAAAACAACTCTGACATACCATCTCATACCTCTTGGATTGGCAAACATGACAGAAAAGGGAAATGACAAATATTGGCAGGAATATGGGAAAATTGGGGCACTAAAGCACTGTTTGTGGAGTTGTAAATTGAGCCAACCATTCTGGAAAGCAATTTAGAACTATGCCCTAAGGGCTATAAAACTGTGCATACCTTTGACCCAGCAATACCACTACTAGATCTATATCACAAAGAGATCTTTTTTAAAGGAAAAGGACCTATATATACAAAAATATTTAGCAGCTCTTTTTGTGGTGGCAAAGAATTGGAATTGAGGGGATGTCTATCAATTAGGGAATGGCCGAACAAGTTGCGGTATATGATCATGATGGAATGCTATTGTGTTATGAGAAATGACAAGCAGGATGTTTTCTAAAACATCTGGAAACACTTACATGAACTGATGCAAAGTGAAGTGAGCAGAACCAGAACAGTGTACACAGTAACAGCAATATTATATTATGAGCAACTGTGAATGACTTAGCTCTTGTCAGCAATACAATGATCCAAGATAATTCCAAAGAACTTATAAAGAAAGATACTATCTATCTGCAAAGAAAGAAGGATATGAAGTCTGAATGCAGATCAAAACATACTTTTAAAAACCTTTATTTTTCTTGTTTTTAGTTTGTCTGGGTTTTTTTCCATAACATGACTAATATGGAATTATGCTTTGTATGACTGCACATGTATAACCTATATCAAATTGCTTGCCCTCTCAAGGTGGGGGTAGAGGGGAGAGGGAGGGAAAGAATTTGGAACTGAGAGAAATTAATATTATACTATTATATTAGTAACTAATTATTAATTTATGATCCATTATTTCCTTCCTATTTTGGTTAAGAACCAGTTTCTGAAAAGGTCAGTCAATCTCAGAGGGGCACGACTGAGTGATGAGATTACTCTTAGCCCCCAAGGTACAAGCTGCTTGTTAACTAGGCTGGGCAGGATCCCATCCAATTGGGAAACCTAATTCCTGTTTAGAGTATAAACATAATCCAGTATAGGGGAAACTTTGCCTCAGGGAGGAACCTCCTATCTTTGATCCCCCCCCATTAGAATTTAGAACAATCCAACTCATGAAAGAGAACACTAGCTAGAGAGGTCTGGATGGAAATAGTTTTTCCTGTCCAGATGCCTTCAGGCTGCTGAGTTGCATGATCAAGAGTTCTCAGCAGCAGCAGCTGATGACTTTTAGCCCACATCCTCATTAAATGTCCACCAATCAGGGTTGAGTTCCACTTGTCAGGGGAGTTCCCATTTGGAAGCTACACATTTAAGGCATTTCAGAGGCTCCTTTGGCATCTTTGGTTACCAAGAGAAACCACTGACAATCAATTATCAATTTATTGATTGCAGGCTAGCCTAATTATAAATAGATTATTAATTCTCTGGAAACTCTCTCTCTTGGGGGTTTTATTCCTCACAAAACTAATTTTTTTTAAAAAAATGAATGATAAAAGTTGTTCTTACACCTAAGTGGAAAAATAAAATATTTATAAAGAAATACCTGGGAGTGTTTAGCCTGGAGAAGAGAAGACTCAAGAAATACATAATAACTGTCTTTTTATATTTTTGAGAACTGTCCCATGAAGGATAGTATAAACCCATTTCACTTTGCTTCAGAAGGTAGAACAAGGAACAATAAGTGAAAGTTTTTTTTTTTTTTAAAAGCCATATATATACTTGAGGTAAAGAGAAACTCCCTGGCAATCAGAATGAATTGATTCTCTTGGTAGTGGGTTCTCCATTACTGCAAGTCTACAGTCCAAAGCTAGAAAAGTTCTTCTTAATTATTTTGTTGAGGGGTTCTTTTTCAGGTATAGATTAATCACTAGATGTTCTTTAAGGTTCCTGATATGTGATTATAAGTAGCAACCAATTATAAGAAGTATATACAAAAGAGTAAATTGGAGGATGTCCTGCATAGAGTCTAAACTAGGATGATTTCTTAATATGGTGAAGTTCTCTAAGTATTCTTATTTACAGATGACTCAGTACTTTTTGTATCTAGTCCTAGCATATGCCTGGTGGGTAGATGACATATTGTCTAGATTTCAACTTGCTATGGGATGGCCAGCCTGTTGAGAATCATAGAAGCTCAGCATTTGAGAGTTGAAAGGGACCTCAGCAGCCATGCTCAAACATGAAGAAATTCCCATGATAACATACACATGGAATTATCCAGCCTTGGCTTGAAGAACTCCAAGGAAGTGGGACTTCATTACCTTTCTAGACAAGGTGTTCCACTTTTGGGCAGCTCTCATTATGAGGTAGTTTCCCCCGGCATCAGGTTTAGAATTGTCTCTTTTTAAAGCTATTCTCATCTACTAAAGTCCAATCCAAGACCCCTTTACAAAGTATACTATTACATTAGTGAGTTCTAATATAATTCTATATGCCTGATAGTCCACTGAATCCCAAGTTCCTTTACTGTCTACTGACATTCAAACAAAGGATAAAGTCAAAGAAAAAGAAAGGTGAGCTAAAGACAAAACACTACTGATACCATGCTGCTTTGTTATTAAGATGTGTCACAAGATGAATAATATTATAAGACCATCATCCATGGAAAGAATAAGTGATAACCCCAATTCTACTGGTTGTAATTGTTTTTATTCTCAGTCAGTGTTCCATCCTGTGACACAGGGTTTATCCACAAGGTCAACAGACTGACATTTCCGTGGATTTCATCTATATTCCCAAGGACATGGAAAAGGTTAAATAAATTCTATTTCTTATGCCATGCTTGCTCAATACATTATAAAAGCTAGCAGCTTCAGACTTCCTAAGCATAGGGAGCATTTCTTTGAAATAAGATCCTTCCATCCTTGGAAAGTTTCAGATGCTGAAGATTAGCACTGGGATAGAGTATGAGCTTTATGAAACCTAGCTTTGCGACATTTTTGTTTGGTCTCACAACAGTAAGGATAAGAAAAGTTTTCTTTGGTTCCCCTTGAAACAAGCAGTGCACTAAATTCTGTATTCAAATTAAATTGAAGACCAATTTTATCCTAAGCACCTTATTTTAAAATTACAACCCAGGCTCACTGTTTAGAGGGCATGCCTTTTGTAATTTGCCGAACGTATGTGTGCAGCCTAGCATTTGACTATAGGATGCAAAGGGGCTGTCTGCTCTAAAATTGTTTCTCAGAAATTTCACACTTTCTTTCCCCTTTCCTGATTAGGAAGTGACAAAACAAAATTAAAACTGAAAAGAACTCAGAAGCCCTGGTTATAAATGAGAGTCAGAAACAAAAGCCTTTCCTTCAGTTGAATAATAGGGAATGTTCTTTTGCAGTTAACACCTGGGCTTTTCTATTTATAGAAAGATATCACAAGTTTAAACACAGAGGAAAATGGCTCTCAAATCCAATAAAATTTGGAATGCACAGCTAGCCACAATACCCAGGGATTTTCACCCAATATATTTGCCAACAAATCAATAACATGAGTAAATCCTCTTGCATCATGTGCAATCAAATGCTCGCTAAAAGGTACGACTACCTAAATTAATATAATCCCCCAAGTGCTCCGTATGTGTCAAAGTTAATGCCAAGGGAGGCTTGCAATTCACATGTGATAAGCTAGAGGATATTTCTTAATAATGCTTTAAATAAAAGGAAATTATGTGAAGGTTTTGAGTTAAATGCTCCCAAACTGAGTTGGCTCAGCTGAAGTCTCTTCTTTCCCTAGATGATGTGTTTTCTTATCCTTCTGAGCTCAGTGGTGTAATAAATCCCATACGCTGTATTTTTATGATGAAGTAACAATGCAACTTACATAGATTGATTGCCTCACCCAAATCATATGACTGTTTCCACTTAATAATTTTTTTTTATGAAAAAGAATTTTGGGAAATTTTGGGAATATATATTCATCCATTCTTGAATTTTCTAGTATGGTGTAATGCTCCTTATAACACTGAGGTGAAGATATTTGATTAGTAGCTATCTTGTAGCCTACTGGCATTTTATGTGTCAGCCTTTTATTATATTGTCATAGAGGCACAAATTTAGAGCTGGAAGGAACTTTAGATGTCATCTATGTTCAACTCCTTCATTTTAAATATGAGGATTCTGAGGCCCAGAGAGATTAAAGAACTTTCCCAAAAACACTAAGGTACTAAATAGCAGAGCCAAGATAGGAAAATCAAGTCATAGGATTGTAGAATTTCAGATTTAGTGCAAGGAGGTACCTGCAATCATCTGATCTAATCCCCTCATTTTACAAATAAAGAAACTGGGGACTAGAGAGGTTAAGTGAATTTGCCATTTTTCAGTTAGATAATATAATGGCAGAAAGGCAGCGTAGTTGATAGAATGCTGGAGAAGGAGTCAGGGAGACTTGTGCTCAGATCATGCTTCAGACACTTAATAATCATTTGACCCTGGGCAAGTCACTTAATTCTCTTTAAATCTCAGTTTCCTCATCTGTAAAGTAGAGTTAATTTTAGCACTTACCTCACAGGGTTGCTGGGAAGGTCGAATGTAAAATATGTAAATTATTTTGTAAAAATCTACAGAAATACTAGCCATTGTTATTGCCCAAAGTCACCAAGGTAGGAAGTGATAGAATCAAGATTTGAATGTAGGTCCTCTGACTCCAAATTCAGCTGTTTCTCCCTGCTGTACCACATGGTATGTTGGTTTTCAATTCTATTTATATCTATTTTATCAACTAATCAATCAATAAGTATTAATACTACTGTGTTTCGGGTGCTATGCTAGGCACTGGGGACATAAAGACAATATGAAATAGTTCTTGCCCTCAGAAAGCTTACATTCTAATAGGGAGACAACATGCACATATATAAGAATGTGGAAAATATAAACAAAATAAATACAAGGTAATTGCAGAGAGGGACACATAAGTGGTACAGTGGCTAGAGTTGTGGGCCTGGAATCAGGAAGATTTGTCTTTGTGAGTTCAGATTCAGACTCAGACACTTACTAGCTCTGTGACCAAGTCACTTAACCCTGTTTGCCTCACTTTCCTCATCTGTAAAATGAGCTAGAGAAGGAAATGACAAACTACTCCAGTATCTTTGCCAAGAAAACCCCAAAATGGGGTCACAAAAAGTTGGACACGACTGAAGCAACTGTACAACAACAACAAAAATAATGATAATTGCTGAAGGAGATACAAACAGCTGGGAGGACCAGGAAAGGCTTTATTTTGGGATGGGTTATATACTGAGTTCTATAAGGCTATTAAAAAGAATGAACATAGGTCCTGTCTTCAAGAAACACAATTTTATTGAGATTTTGTTATATTGTATATCCTTTATATTTATGACAAAAGGACTTTTTAAATAATAAACTTATTTATTTTTAGTTTTCAACATTCACTTACATAAGATTTTGAGTTCCAAATTTTTTCCCCAATATCTCCCCTCCCCCTACCACAAGAGAGCATGTAAATTGATATAGGTTCAACTTATACATGCATATTAAATCTATTTTCCCATTAGTCATGTTGTAAAGAAGAATTAGAACCAGTGGGAGAAACCATGAGAAAGAAGAAACAAAAAAAAAAGAGAGTGTGCAAATAATGTGCTTCGATCTGCATTCAGATTTTTCTGGATGTGAACAGCATTTTTCATCATGAGGCTTTTGGAGGGTAAGGGGGGCAAAAGCTGAGTGAGAGATTTAACAAGTGATTCAAAAAGAGGGTGAACACAGTGGTTGGTCATTGTCCCTCATTCTTGAAGAGGACCAAAATGCCATCATTATATTAGAGTCATGTTATATTATGTTGGACTATGGCCGAAACCAATACAAGTCCCAAATGCTCTACCATGGATTGGGTATAAATAGTCCCTGTGAACATTTAGGGTGGGTTCTCTAAACTTGCATATCTTATGTTTCTTTCGAGCTACTTCAATTCTTCTTTGCTCATCGAGTATAGCACCTTCTCTGATGAGGGCATGCCATGCTGGGCAGTCCTTTGCCAGTGTCTCCATGGCATGCAATCAATTTCAAAATTCTTCAGAGAGACTTTGAAAGTGTCCCTGTATCACTTCATCTGACCACAATGTGAGTGCTTGCCTTGCCTGAGTGTAGTGGAAGCAAAGGCATTGATGATGGTGGAGTAGGGTTTTCCTGCAAGTAGCAATCACATTGTCAGGAGCCTGTCATTCATTCCTTTTGGTAGGCATAAAAACTTGTTGACTAGATAAGTTTTGATTGCACGACCTACACCAGCTTCATGGCACTCCCCTTCACTGTGGCTACTCCAAATAAAAAATGTAACCAGCTCCAAACTTCAGTAAGTTGGCTTTAATTTGCCAGCCTTGCTTCACCCAGGACAGCTGTTTGGATGCAATTATCTGCTGAGTTCTCTTGCAATAAGAACTGTTCATCTTTCAGCTCTGCTGGATTTTGTATTGTCCGTAAGTGTGTGCACGTTCCATGTGCCGACGATGAGAGAAACCATCTTTGCAAAAGTTTTTCTGCATTTCTTTTTGTTGTTGTTTTGCCTACAGGGTAGATTCTCTGCTTGCTGTGGTTAAACAGGCCAGGGTTGGATAAAGCAGATTATTTTTAGGGCATCTTTCCTAGTCCCTTCTAGCCTCACACCAAGAGGTGAATATAGCAGCCCTTAAAAGACTGCTCAGACACACTTGGGGCTGCCAAATCCCATTCCTGCTTCCAGTGAGAAGACGACCTTACGGCCTGGGCTGCCTGTGTGCAGGGTTGTGACTACATCTTCCAAGGAGTCCACACCTGCTGTTTCATCACTTGCACTTCATCACCTTGAGATTGGTAACAATGGTATGGTGATGTCTTTTGATTTGTGCATAAATTGGATTTAAATGAAGCGAAGTTGCACCAGGTTGTTTGGCTTCTCTCTCTCTTTCACAGTCATCACAGTCCAATGGCAGGACAGAGTCAAGATGACTGGTGATGGCCTGGGATTTCAGTGGATGACCTTAGTGTTTTCAATGTCTAACCAAACTTTAAGCACTCCACAGCACCTGCTTCAGCTGCCTTCATGGCCATTGGAACAAATTGTTCTCATCTGCCCATTCCACCAGGGGATATCTTCACATGCTTGAGGTAGACACCCTCCACCTCACCGAAGGATTTGAGACCCCTTGCTGAAATGGTTTACTGGGGTTTCGCTGCTGAGCATGCTACAGCTTCTTGGAGCCTTAGGTGGGAGTTGGGTGTAGACACAAAAAGTGGAAAAGAGCTTTGAAAAGGGCTCGGCAGCTCTCACACCAGAGGCACTAGTCTTCTCTGAACACACCTCACACCCCCAGTGGTAGCAGCACTATGACAGCCTAGGACTGTGAGTGAGGAGATGGACACTCTGCAGTGGGTTACGTTAGATGACATTTGAGAGACCTTCAAAGTCTGAGTCTATGATTCTACGAAATACTTCCTCCCATGTCAACTGATCATCCTGATAACATCATGGATATAATTACCAAAAAGAAACTGGTCTAATGTAAAAATAATGTTTCCCAGAGCCTATCAACTGTGAAGCAGCAGAGTATAATGAATAGAGGGGCTGGCTTTGAAGTCAGAAAAGCCTGCATTCAAGTCCTAACTAAGATACATAATACCTGTGTGACCCTGGGAAAATCAATTAACTTCTCGGTCCTCTAGTCAACTCTCTAAGATTATATACTACAGAGTTGATGTCATCCCATGTTGGCACAGTAGGGTTTTCTTCACATAAGAATGTCCTGTATCCTAGTTTCTCTTTTACATTTTTATGCCACACTTTGTCATTACCATTATTCATACTACTTATACTCTTCTTGTTTGTCCTTCATACTCAGAGAGGACCAATGACAACCTGACGTTGGAGTCAAGTTGGAGTCAAGTGGGTTTGACTCTGCCTGATCAGTCCAACCCAAGCTCAGAACGCTCTGCCACAGATTGGACACAAACAGTCCATTTGAACATTTGCAATGGAGATGTCTCTAGAATTGTGCTTCTCACATTTCTTTTGTGCTACTGCAATTCTGTTTCGATCATATAGCGTAGCATCTTCTTTGATGTAGGCACACGACGATAGGTGCCAGCATCTCCCCTGTATTGCGATTTATACTAAAGTTCTTCAGAGAGACTTTGAGAGTGTCCTTGTATTGCTTCTTCTGATCTCTGTATGAGCTCTCTCACTTTGTGCCAGTCCTCCATAAAACAGTCTTGTAGGCACAAAATATGTTTGGCATTCACACAGCTCTCGGCAGTAGGGTTGGAATGTTTGGCAGGTCAGCTCAAGATAGGACGTCAGTATCTGCACATTATCTGGCCAGGAGATTTTTCAGAATCTCCCTAAGATAATTCAAATGGAGGCGGTTCAATTTTCTGGCATGGTAATGGTAGACTGTCCAGGTTTCACGGGCATACAACAATGAGGTCAGCACAATAGCTGCGTGCCAAACTAAAGGTCTACTTACACTCCTGTTGTTTGTCCTTTGTTCTCAAAGAGGACCATGACATCAGGAAGGTGGTATCATGACTTGCAAATGATTTGAATTTAAATGAGAGAGTGCTATGCAAAGTCACCAGCCTCACTCCTCTGGAGCCATCTGAGTCCAGTGGCAAGATATAGATCAGGACAACTGGAGATGGCTCAATGTAGTGGGGTGCAGATGGCCGGATGCAATGGGAGACCTTGGCCTTTTTAAGCTAACATCTTTCCTAGGTCTCAGTTTATCTGAGGCAACACTCATTCAGTGATTAAGGCTAATTGTAACCCGATGATCAAAAAATGATTATTTGATATTTCCATAGATTTGTTCACTCATCAATGCGCTTCCTTCAACAAGCCAAAGATTGCCACTTGTCCAAGATAATGATTAACTTCAGTTCCCTTATCTGTAAAATGAGAAGTTTATACTTGATGGACTCAGCTCTGAAACTATTATCTTATAATACTAAGTTGAAAGAATAATAATTTTGACTTTGGCAACATACACTATCATTTGGAGCAATGAATGTGTTTTGAAATTAGGAGATCTTACACACACGTACACACACACACACACACACACACACAGATTTGTAAGGATAAAACCCTTTACATCATTAGATGTTACATGAAATAGATTTTGATGTGAACAGAAGATAATTTATTTGTCTTCCAAATTGCCATTCGAGTAGATAGAAAAAACAAAAAACAAAAAACTCAAACAATAACATGGAGTTTCTGTGCGATTGTGAATTAATAGAATTTTCTAATGGATACAATTTGGCATTTAGGAAGTTGAAAATCCTTTGGAAACCCATTTTACTGTTCAATCTGACACATTCATTGAGGGAGGCAGCAAAGTATATCTGCAAACTGTCTGAAGGTTAATTCTTTTTTTTTCCTGCTGTGATAAGTACACTCATTTGAATTAACTTTCAGCGACTTCCTGTAGGCAATCACCTGCAGATGCCCACCTGTAGGAGAGCAGAGCAGCTATGTTTTAATATAAATAGACCAGAATAATGAGACGTTTTTCCATTTCTCTCCAAGAAAGGAAGCATCTTGCTCCTGCTGTTCAATACATTTTTCAGAGCATGTGACGATCAAAAAAAGTTTTTTTTTAAGAGAAAAAGCTATGAACAAGGTTAAAAAAGATGAGTAGGAAATTAAAGAAAATTCATCTTGCAGTGGTGCAAGTTAGTACCATGCACCTGGCAAATGGGCTCTGAAGTGAAGTGATTCTATGTGAGAGAAATGCTTGCTAAGCAGCAGCGCTAAAAAAGACAAGTAGGTGACAATGTATTGAAAATTAGATAGAAGGTTGCAATGTGATACTGTGGTAAAAACTGTAGATATAATGAGATGAGACAGTGCAAAGGGAAAACTAGACTGCATAACAGCAAAGAAATCCTAAGTGTGAGGTCGATTACACTGCCAAATAGCTTCCCAAGAAGTCGTGGGAACTCTATCACCTGCATCATTTCAAAGGAAATGGGAAGGAGACTGGGAAATCAGATTGAGGATATAAAGCTGGGGTCACAGATGTAGTTGGACAATTGATTGGCAAGTGATTAAATAAGTACCTTTGATCTCAAAGTAGGAAATTTTTGCCCACTTTCTAATTAAATATCTTCCATCCTCAATAGAAAATAGCAACAATTAATATCTTGTCTTCATGCTAGCCTTTTGCGAGAACCATTCATCATGGTCACTTGTTAAGTTGCTTTAAAAACAAATATTCGGTTTCTAGCTTGGTGTATGCTTCCTGCATGTGCAACATGAGACCTCCTTTAATTCAGTCTAGTTTTCCTTTAGCTCTGTGTCATCTTTGTTGTTTCTCCAGTTCTTATGATAATATCATACTGCAACCTTCTATCTAAATCTGATGGAGAACCTGGAACACTGTGTGGGAGTTGCAGAGAGGTCAATTTAGGCTCCATAGGAAACTCTTCCAAACAATTAGAGCCATCTAAGAGTGGAGCCTGCCTCAAGATGAGGTGGGTCTCCCCTCCGTGTCATGCTGAGGCTGGGTCACCACTTGCTGGGTTTGTTATAGTAGGGTTTTTTTGTTTTGGTTTTCTTTTTGTTTCCTGTATGGCTTGGATTAGATTCGTGAGGTATAAAAAATTCAAGAGACATAATTTCTGGGTAATTAATCATTTTACTAATTATGCTAGTGAGTAGTTAATAAAAGGGGTCAGTGGCACTCTCAAATGCCAAAGACCCCTCATGGAACTCAATACTTATATGCCCTTGGAAGAGTGGGTGTTCCAGACAGATGGCAATCAATTCTGATTGGTTAACAGTTAATGAAAGTCTGAATATTATAATGAGAAGTGGGCTGATTCCAATGAGGAGGAAGGGACTCTGATCACTCAGTCTTGGACAAATAGACTCATCTCTCATCCAGACTACTCTTACCTAGGACAATCTAGACAAAAGGGGGTCCACTCCTACTCAGACCTGACTGATTAAAACAAAATGGGTTGGATTTCACTGGACTAGAATCTCTTTGTAAGGTTTTTCTAGTTGGGTGAACCAACAACTCCACCTATATAAGATAGTCTAGGTGGGGTAAGTTTTTGAGCAAGGTCAGAAATCTCCTTGAAAGACTGGACTATGAAATAGGAAAAAGAAAAAAAAACTGGATCTTCCCAATAATTGACAATTTAATAAAAGAGAGAAATGATCATTTCTCTCAGATGCCTGCTGAAACACCATTTTTCTATCAAAATCTGTCATTCTGCTACGTGGTAAGATTGAGTCAAGGAGCAGTTAGAAAAAATAACAACAGTAACACAAACCAACAAAAAAATAACAAAAAATCCACACCTTTATTACTGGATTACAACAGTGAGAGTACAAATGTTTAACAAGGGCATATAGTGAGAATCTTAGTTTTCTGGGTTGCCACTCATTGGCACTTGCTGAGGCTCATAATTTCAGTCTGCATGGAAATGAAAAGTCTGTCATTTTAAAAAAACTACACCCCCTGCTTGGAGCTGACAGGGGATTTCTCATGTCACCAAAAGTGAGCCTTAATTCATTTGGCCAATCAAGTAAGGAACAATATCATGGTGCTACCTCTAACCTGTTTCTGAATCTCTGTAACTAAGGACTATGCATTCACCTTAAATTGCTAATGTCATGTGGCCTACATACCCCGTTAAGGTTTGGGGAGAATGTGTGGAACCCACAACAGATATGAAGAGAGCAAACAATTTGTACTCAGTGGCTGATGGCAGGAGGTACACTAATGTGAATTACTTAGGACAAACAAGGATCCTGATACAATTTCATATTGAGGCAGTGATGGCATGTGTATATTCTTTTACTGACTCAAAAGAACAATTTGCTCTGACCTCCACTGCCCAAAAGCTAGTTATATTATTTCATCCTTCCCCCCAGGATTCTTTGGCAACTTTCAGAGGTCTGAAGGTATTTAATCTCCATTATTTTGCCTACTATTGTCAAGCCTCTACTATGTATGTTCCCTCAATTTTAGGGGTCACCCCAATACCTGGAAGGTATCATCCCCTCTATGCCACCTTAATCACTGGGTAGTTAGATTAGGTTCACAGATTAATTCAGCTCCTATAAAGTATTAGTCCCACCAAGTTCTACTTCCAAAATGCCTTGGGAATGATTCCTGGTAGGTACCCTGTCTTCTAATGGCTTCTCTGCTAAACTTCTGGCAAGATCTGTCCTGAAACTTGGATTCTGTTTCTTTCTCTCTCTCTCTCTCTCTCTCTCTCTCTCTCTCTCTCTGTATATATATATATATACACACACCTTCACTCCCCTGATCCTACCACCACTGTAGTACCGGCCTTCATCACCTCATGCTTTGACAATTCTAGTAGCCCACTGGTGGGTCTGCTTGCCAAAAGTCTTTCCCTTCTCCAATCCATCCTCCATTCAGCCACTAGAGTGATTTTCTTAAAGCATATGTTGGACCACGTCACTCCTCTACTTAATAAACTCCTGTTGCTTCCTATTGCCTCTAGAATCAAATACATAATACTCTGGCATTCAAAGGTCTTTGTAACCTCACTCCCTCCTACCTTTCTAGTCTTTTTATACCTTACTGCCTGTCATGTACTCTTCTTGCATCCACTCACCTCCTGACTGCTTCATGAATAAGACAACAACAACCTCTATTGTACCAATCAATGAAAAACAATTAAGTAAAAATAAAACTCAACAGTCAATATGACAATGTATCTTCATTCTCCCTACCTCCCTCTTGCTAAAAAGAGGAGAGTGGGGATATGTTTCCTTATCCAATCTCTAGGACCTTTATTCATTTTTTCAGTTATTTGTAGTTTGGCTTCCTTTAATTGATCTTTTCAGTTTAGATGACTGAAGTAATCTGTGTATATTTTTCTTCTGATTCTGTTCATGTATTTAGAGGCAGCTAGCTAGGTGGTGCAGTGGTTAGAGCTCTAGGTCTAGAATCAAGAAGATCTGAGTTAAAATGTAACCTTAGGCATTTAGTATCTGGGCAAATCATTTAATCTCTGTTTTTGACTCTGGACCAGTCACTTAATCTCTTTCTTGGTTTCCTCAACTGTAAAATTATTATAATATTAGTACCTTCATCATAGGGTTAGCATAAGAATCAAATCAGAAAATATTTTTTAAAATGCTTAACATAGTGCCTGACACACAGTAAGGTGATCAATTAAAGCTCATTCCTTTAGGCCTCATGTCAGGTTATATAATTTCTCAAAAGTCTTAACAATTTTCTCTCAATTTCTCATATTGGCCATTTCCTAATGATATGTGATTATGTTCATATTGGTTTTTTAGCCATTCCCCCCATCAGTGAGTATCCACTTTGTTTCCAAATGGTACTGTGACTATTTGGGCATTTGTATCTTTATTTCTGCTTTTAATCTCTTTGGGGCCAAATCATAAATTTAAAAAAAAAAAGTTCAATGGTTCATCTATTTCATTTCCCTGACTTTTCAGGACTCTCCCTGCCCAAGTTTTCTAGGGTCTGATCTTTGTTTTATGGAAGAGGCCCAGTTGAATCTCAGAGTCCATGGTCACACAAGTAGTATATGGCAAAGGTGAAGATCTATTTCTAGACCAGGCCTACTGACTCCTAGTGTTTAGGTCTTTTCACAGTACCAATGGTTGCCAATTTTCTGGGGCCATCTTGACTGGAGAGAAATCATTCAGTGCTTGGGTTAACTTTGACTATTTGAATGATTGAGAAGTATATCATTAAAAGAAGACAGGATTTATGCTTGGAGGCACAACAATCCAGCTGTGAGCTTCAGCCCAGCTTAGAAGCTGCCAACTAATTAGGCAGTTGAGAGCATATGTCTTCCTGTGGTTTCACTTGCCCTCATCAGTCTCCATCCTCTATTTTGAATCTGGTCGAACTGTTCCTTTGCGGTTAAACTTTTCCTTTGGAAAGCTTTGCTTTTAATTATGAAATAAAAGTGTTCCCCAGCACCGAACCATAAAAGATGGCAGCAGTACAGTCTAACCACATGGCGGTCAACCTCATGCGAACTGACTTTTGCCAAGGACTCTGAAAGGAATCCTTCTGAACTAAACTGAAATTCTTATGTCATCCCAGTCCTGTAGTGCAAATCAATCACCAGGGATCCTTTGAGCTCTCACAGACATTTAGGATTCCAAAGCTTGAGCCCTCTACTTATATTTACGGAAGGACACTGAGATAGAGAGGCAGACAGAGCAGCCACCAGCGGGCCACACATTGGTTCCCAGCATGATATGCAATAATGACCTGTCAGGAAAGTAGGCTGTGTATCCTCATACTGTGAAATATCCTGAGGGACTTTTCTTTATGAATTTGAAAAAGATTCAGCAGGGCTCTAGGCAAGAAATCATGAGCACAATTTCAATAAGGCATCAGGATCATTTTTTTTAAGGGGACATCTTCTCCTTGGTGTGCTTTTCATCTGAATTTTTTTTTTTAAATTACAAAAATAAAATGGGTGTCCTGAAGCAGTCTCCTAAGTGAGGAGAATAAGTATCTGTATTTTTGGAGAGATCTGTACTTGACTTCATAGAGAAGGGGAAGGAGTTTGATTAAAAGCCAGTAGGCCTGGGTTTGAGTTTTGGCTTTTCTACTTATTGGTTGGGTGATCCTGGGCAATTCAATTTACCTCTTTGAGATGGTTTCCATAACTGTCTAACTGGTATAACAATATCTGTACTCATAGACTGGCTTTAAAATCAAACAGCATTATGTGTAAATGAGTAATTATCATTTGAAGATTTTGAAGATTTATGATTTTACCTTAACCGATACTCTTTTGCCCTTCAGTAGTTTTAAACATGCATTGGTTTACTTTCTATGTTTGTTTTCTCCCATTCATATTCATTTAGAAGCTCAGCACATTAGAACCAGGTTGAATATTAAGTAAAATCAAGAGAATTGCATCTGTTCTTGGTTATAGGCCTGTCTTCTTGAATTCCCAGCTTCTGATTCTAGGAAGTGCCATGAGAAGGCAATGAACTATAGTGGAAAGATCTTTGGATTTAAAGCTATTCGTCAGAGATTTGAATCCTGGATCCACCACTCAATGCTTTTGTGATCATGGGAAAATAATTTTACTTGTTTCTACTTCTTCATTTGTGAAATGAACACTAGGGGTAGACAAGATAACCACCAAAGTCTCTCTCTTTATTGTTCTAGAATCTTAAGTTGATTTCGATTTTCATTTTTTAAATGGCAACTGACAGCTCAGTAGATAGAGTACTGGGCCTAGAGTAGAAAGACCTTGCATTCAAATCTGACCTCAGACACTTACTAGCTATGTGACCCTGGGTAAGTCATTTAACTTTTGTTTGCCTCAGTTTCCTCAAGTGAAAAATAAGGATAATAATAGCACTTTCCTCAAAGGGGTATTGTGAAGATCAAATGAGATATTTGCAAAAGTACTTAGCACAGTGATGGGTACATTGTAGATGCTATATAAATGCTTATTCCCCTCTTCTCTTCTCCTTTTCCATCTTATTCATTCATTAATTCCTTTATTGGAGTCAATCAAGGTTAAGTGACTTGCTCATGATCATACAGCTAGTAAGTGTCTGAGGTGTGATTTGAATTCAGGTCATCCTGAGTCCAGGGCTGGTTACTCTATCCACTGCACCACTTAGCTGCCCCCTCCTCCTATTTTAAGAAAAACATAATGATCTTTTTTCATTTTTTGTCTTTACTTGCAAAGTCATGAACTTTAAAGTGGATTCATAAACTCTTTGTTGATTGTATAACCTGTATTGTTGAAGGTAGAGGTTTGTGTAGCTGCTTCTACAATGGACTCCAATACTTCTATTTGTTGTGGTGATCTCCTCTAATTACAACCTCTCCATGTCTACAGACTCTGTACATAAATTTACCATGCTAAAGGCCTTATATGTTTTTGACATAGTATAGGTGCCAATGGTGTACATGAGCTATTCAACATTGGACCCCTCCAAGTCCTGTGTTTCTCTGATGACATCCTTTATGCCACTTCTCTTGTGTAATTCCTGGTCTTTATGGTGTTGCAGCCGGCTGGTGGCCATCCGTCACCTATTTCTCCATTGTTCTGTTGTTGATGCGCAATTTCAATTCTTCAAAGACGATATAGTATTCTATGACTTACAGCTGTGCAGCATTGCTCAAAGAATGTTGGTGTTTTGTTTTGTTTTGCTTTTTTATTAATAAAGAGATGCCTTTACTTCAGAGAGATGCTTGGTATCATTTGAAGAACTGAAAAATATACTACATATACCAGCTTATTTTCCTCCTCTTGTATAGTTCTGGGCTTAACTCATCATATGTTCATAGGGGCTGTCTTAGATGTACTTGTGTATGAGCCCTTACATTTCTTCCTTCCTCTTAGAGAGTTGCCCGGAGCACTGAGAAGTTAGGTGACTTGCCCAGGGTCATACAGTATGCTTCAACAGCAGTACTTAAATTTAGGCCTGTCTGACTCTGAATCTAGTTATTTATGCAAGACACCATGCTGCCTCTCTTTTGAATGATTATGGGCTTCATTTAGGAAAGCGCAGTGTTCTGGGTCTTGCTGAAATCAGTATTGTGTGATCTGCTCACAGGATCATCTGGAGAACTTCACCAATTTTAGGGGACCCCTTTCCAAGTTGAACTCTGTGCTAGACCTCCTCCACTGCAATAGTGATCATGTCTGGACGGCAGGTCTTTCTATTTTATGCTATGTTCCTTGTTCTCCAGGCTGTACTCTGGACTTTCTTTATCAGGTCCCAGCAAACTTTATCCTGAACCCTCAATCTAACCCCGGAATTCACACATCAGAAGTACCCTCCACCCCTGCAGCCTCTCCCATTGATTGGATGACTTCTCCATTTAAGGAGGGTGCTCAAACCAGCCATGTCTCTGACCTTTCCAAGCTACAGTCTGAACCTTCTCTACTATTCCTTCATAGCCCCACCAGCTCCCACATGCTTTTCAAATTCTTTTTAGGTGTTATAGCTCCTTGAGAGCAGGGACTTTTTTTCTTCTTCTTGTATTTACATTCCCAGTGCTTAGCACAGAGCCTGGTAATGTTTAATAAAGACTTATTGACTGACTGATTGCATAATATCAATAACCAAATAGTTGTCAAACAAACTTAATGTGTGATTACAGAGGTATACTCTATTGTGAAATAAAGCTGGTGCAAGCCTGCCTATTCCTTTCAAATACCATCATCAAGGATTTTGAAAGGATGAGAAAGATGGTATATTTGAAGGGAGACATTCTAAAAGGAGATGACTGTATATGTGAGGAATATGCCAAAGCTAATATTTTCTTTCTGATGTTTGGCAACTTTTAGTGATGTGTATGTGGGTATAGTGGATTAAGGTCAGGAAAAAAAAAAGATGTTTATCTCATTAGGATATCACTGCCTACAATATATTCTATTACTTTTTTTCCCCCTGAAAATACATTTAGAGTCCATGGAGTGCTACATTTAACTCTAAACTGAATATGAGTGAAACATTTATAATGGTTGTTTTTGGTTCAGAAAGTAGCTAGGGAGTACTGTGGTGCACAGAGTACTATACTTGGAGTCAGGGGCAACTGAGTACAAATTTGACCTCATATAGTCACTAGCTGTGTGACCCTGGGCAAGTCATTTAACCTCTGTCTGACTCAATTTCCTCATCTGTAAAATGGGTATAGTAATAGTACTTGCTTCCCAGGACTATTATGAGGATCAAATGAAATAAAAATTGTAAAGTGTTTAGCACAGTTCCTGACACATAGTGAGCACTGTATAAATATTAGCTACTACAACAACAAATTATTAATGAATTATAATAACATGCAATCAAATTAATTATAATTATAAATAATTAATAGATATAGCAATACATCATTAATACATTTTAATAATAAATTACAAATGAATTATTCTTGTAGTAGTAGTTGTCATTTTTGTAGTTTTTGTTCAGGATGTAGCTAGTTAGTACAGGGGATAGTGTGCTGGACCTGAGGTCAAGACAACCTCAATTCAAATCTGGCCTCAGACATTTACTAGCTGGGTGACCCTGGGCAAGTAATTTCACTTCTGCCTGCCTTTGTTTTCTCAGCTATAATATGGGAATAATAATAGCACCTACCTCCCAGAGTTGTGAGGATTAAATGAGATAATATTTGGAAGGCACCTTGTAAACCATAAAGTGCTATATGAAAGTTAGCCAGCCAAATAGTGGTTAGCTATTTTTTCCTTGCTAGTTTTTTGGGGTCATAACAAGTTCTGAGATATAGAGGAGTCATGATAGCTGTTTTCAAGTATTTGAAAGGCTAACTTTAGGAAGAAAAATTATACATGCCCTTCTTGGCTCCAGAGGGTTGAACTAGAAACAAGGGTGGAAATTGAAGAGAGGAAGATTTAAGCTTGGTGTAATGAAAACCTGCCTAAGAAATGGAGCTATTCAAAAGGTAAATGGGCTTCCACAGGAAGTGGTAGGATTCCAGTATCTACACGTCTCCATGTAATGTATGGTTGATCACATGTTGGGGATCTTCTAGAAAGGATTTTTGTTTAGGTCTAATTGGATTAAACGCACTTTGGATCACCTTTCATTTCTTAGGTTCAGTGATTCTGTGATTAAAAAAAATAAATTCAGAAGTTTACATTTGTCCCCATTAAATTTCATTTTCTTAGATTTGGTGCCAGAGTAGAGCCTACCACTGACCGTTGCAAGCAGTATAACTGTAGTTAAATAATTAAATTTCTCTGAGACTTAGTTTCTTCATCTGTAAAATGAGAATAGTCATACCTGTTATACCTGACTTACAGGGTTGTTAGGAGGATAAAACAAGGTGATATGTGTGTGTGTGTATGTATGTGTGTGTGTGTGTGTGTGTATGTGTATTATAGTCTTTAACATGTTATATAAATATCAGTGTTATGTCATTTGTGAAATATTGGGGTTCAGAGAGTAAAGTGATTCTCTTAGACTCCAGCTGTTAGTAAGTGTTCAATTAGAACTTCAACCCACATCACCTTAGACCAATATTTTCCCTCACTGCAGTACCCCCTGAAATTAAAAATAATATATATATATATTTAAAATCAAGGCCCTATTTTCTTTGCAAAGTATTAAGCATAATATATTTGTCAAAATATTTGAGTTCTATCTTAAATTTAAAAATCATTGGAAATTCGTTTCACCTTTAGAAGTGATAAGCCAATATATTTTCTTATCATTTATAGCTGTACACTTTTTTCTTCTCTATTGACATCACCAAATAATTCCAAAACCTGCATCTTTTCCCTCAGACTAGCCACTTTAGACTGTTGATATGCAGTCAACAATAATTTATCGAGTATCTACTATACATTTAATTCTAGAATTTAGTGAGGCAATGAAATGGACAAGAAGAAGCTACAATCCCCCAAATAACTTAAAGTCTAGCTGAAGAGGCATGACTAATACACATAGCACAACAGTAAATAACTTTAAAAGATTATATTATTGAATACTATATTGTCTGGTTCAGACTGTACAGAAAATAGTCAGAATTTAGAGGAGAGGAAGAACAATGCAGCCTGGAATAGCAATGAAAGTTTTATGGCAAATATAAGACATGAATAAGGTTTTAATGATTACGTAGAATTTGAATAGGGTGGGGAAACATAACAAAGTGAAAACAGTCCAGTAAGATGGATAATGGATTATGTGAGGAAAAGGTGAATAGCATGAGCACTGAAATGAAGATAGTGAAGAGATTGACAAGACTAGGTAAAAAGTGTCTGTTGGAGTCTTGAGAAATAAGACTGAATAGCATTGTACCCGATTATGCAAGTCCTTGAAAATCATTCAAAGGCATTTAGATATGATGAAATTTGAAACCAAAAGAATGATAATATCTAAGAGAAAGGTGAGATGAATCTATGTAGTTCTCTAGAGAAGAATTAAAATGCTTGATACGAGGGAGGGAAATTTCTGACACTTAGACCTGTCCCCAAATGGAACCAGTTGCCTAGTACGGCATTGAGTTTTTCAACAATGAAATGGTGTAAGAAGGTAAAAGAATATCTGTTCCCAATGATATAAAGGGAATTTATACAAGGAGTGGAAGGCTAAACTAAATGATATCCAAAATCCCTTCTAATTTTAAGAATCCATGTATTTTAAAGCTGTCAAAGACATGACTTTACCTAGTCCAAATCCCTCATTTTACAGTTATGGGAACTGAGGCACACAGAGTATACAACTCATTAGAAGCTGGAGCTCAAGTCAAAGCAGTGCTCTTTCCACAGTAGAATGTCACTCAAATCAAACAAACAAAAAAACCTAAAAGTTTTATTTTTCTTTTAAAGGGGCAGTGACATGCTGAAGTCCGTGATTTCAGATTTCAGATTAGTGAGGCAATAGACTCTTGTACCTATTATGTAACCCAAATATCCCATAGGCATATATCAAACCCAGTATGCCCAATTCAGAACTCATTTCTTACATCCTCCCCAGACTTACTCTTCTGCCAACTTCCCCATTTCTGTAAGGGGTACCACCAGATTTACAATCTCAGAGTCATCCTCAACTCTTCCTTATCCAAGGGCAGCTAGGTGGCACAGTGGATAGAGCACTGGCCCTGAAGTCAGGAGGACCTGAGTTCAAATTCGACCTCAGACCAAACACTTGATACTTACTAGCTCTGTGACCCTGTGACCTAATAATGGGGGATGGATTGTATAGTTTCAAAAGGAGACGACAAAGTATAGTTAACAGTACACTCTCTCTAGTCAGGTCCAAGGTTCAATTTTAATTTCTGTAACTACCTTTGTGATCTTGGACAAGTCACTAAACTTCCTTGAGCTGCAGTTTTCTCATCTGTAAAATTATGGGCCTTGGGCTAGATGACCTCTGAGGTCCCTTTCAGCTTAAGATCTTCGATCTTATACCACTTAAGTTCTCAGGGTCTAAGTTAACTCTTCTATAAAACGAGTAAGCTGAATGACAAGTTGTTGTTAATGATTCTCTGTCAATTTGGGAAGAAGGTTCTAATGCAGTATTGCAAGGTCTGTGCTCGGTCCTATGATGTTTGATATTTAGGAGAAAAAAGTAACTAGGATTACATGACTGTTTTATTTAGGGAAAGAAAGAAAAGCATATTAAAAACAACTGCAAGTTTTGAACCTGAGCAGCTGGGAGAATATTGTCTCCACTGACAAAGAAAAGGAAGTTAGAAAGGGGACTGGTCTGTGGTGGAAGATAAACTTGGTTTGGGGTATGTTTCAGTTGACCCTGAGACATCTAAATGTGACTGACCCAACTAATTCTCTAAAGCAAGCTCCTATGGTTTCTGAAGAAACCCGTATATGAAGAGACTCGGGGAAAATCTGAGCAATTTCCAACCCTCACTTGATGGAAGAATTCTTGTCAGTGAATAAATAAGGAGATGAGTATGTCTCTTTTAAATTGGAAGGTGAATGGATTACAGAGAAAGAAGTCTGCCTATGGAAAAATCACGGTAGCTTATCAAATATCCTTTAAATAGGAATCTGATCATCTGCATGGAAACGAACTGATTTGAAAAGGGCAAAGTGGGGAAAGAAATAGAGAGAGAAGATGAGGAAGCCAGTGAGAGAGAGAATGAGAATGTTCTCAGGGGTTTGTTTTAATAAGCCTCAATTCCATTTTCAGGACCCAGAGCATTTTGTAATTTACCTCACATGGGCAGTTTGCCGTCCTCTAGATAAGCAGATGAAAATACGATGGTAAGGAGTGAGTGATGACAGTTTTGTATCCATAGAACATCCATCATATGGGGACTTAATGAGATTATTATACACATGGGCATTTAAAAATAAGCATTTTAAAGCTATTTAAAGTCTCTGATCCTATAAAAAAGCATTATTTTTAGAAAGTGGTGAATATTCTACTTTATGCTTTTAACATTTTTCGCACCGTTTTTTTTAACTGGAAGGTATAATATAGACAGAGTATATTAAAGAAACCTCCAAAGTAGGGTTGCATGTATATTTCTCACACAAGTACATGCATGAACACATGTATGCAAGTATGTATTTCAGTTCATTTTACCAGAATGAAGACAGTATAGCTCAAGAAATTAAATAATATATTTGCTGCTTTTTTTGAACAAAATTTTAAAAGTCTTTATTTCTGCACATAGTAGGAATTGAATTATGCATTTAATGTTTAGTGTTTTTAAAAAGGAACATCCATAGAGATATGATTACATTTTTGGGGAGTTTTAACTAACAGAATTAAGCAAGTACGGCAAATCTTTAGAAAAACGTTTATGCAGAAAGTGTGAAATTATGGATTGGATTAATTAGAAATAGCTGTCTATATTACATAATAAATCTTAATTTTTAAAGTCTGCCTAAATGTTTTCTTTATATAATGAGTACTCTCCAGAGTTATGCCTGGACACTTTTCAAATAATTAATTTCTTTGTATAAAGCCTTGGGGGTAGAGAAACTTAAGTTTGAGTGTTACTAGCTATTGCTAGTAGCAGCAACTGGGTAGAACAGAGAATAGAGTGCTGCACCTGGAGTCAGGAAGACTCATCTTCCTGAGTTCAAATCTGGCCTCATACACTTACTAGCTACATGACCTTAAGCAAGTCACTTAACCCTGTGTGCCTTAGTTTCATTAACTGTAAAATGAGCTGGAAAAGGAAATGGTGAACCACTCCAATATCTGCCAAGAAAACTCCAAATGGGGTCACAAAGAGTTGGACATGACAGAAAAATGACTGAAGATTAACAAGATATTGACAATTGAAGATTGAAACAAAGACAAAATGTGTATGAAATAACCCTGGATTCTCTTTACAACATTTACTATAGAAAATAATCTGCAATTCACTTTAGAATTGCTCTAAAACTTTGCTTGTAGAAAAAAAAAAACACACACAACTGATCTACACTCATTACCACTACTTTTCACTTCTCTCTCACTTTTGAGCCCCTTGCAATCTTGCTTTTGACTTCACTATGCAGTTGAAACTGTTCTCTCCAAGGTTACAAGCAATTTCTTAATTGCTAAATACAAAAGAATTTTTTCAATCCTCATTCATCTTGATATCTGCAGCATTTGGCACTATCAACTAATCTCATTTTCTTGGATAGTCTCTCTGTACTTTTTCTTGAGGATCTATCAGCTTTTATGGATTGAAATAGGATCCCAATGCGAGCATTTTTCAAATATATTCAGCCTTCATCTCTCTTCTAAGATTTGGTCTTGTTTCACTAACTTCCTGATGAACATCCTTACCCAGATAACCCATAGGCATATATCAAACCCAGTATGCCCAACTCAGAACTCATTCCTTCCACCCTCCCCAGACTTACTCTTCTGCCAACTTCCCCATTTCTGTAAGGGGTACCACCAGATTTACAATCTCAGAGTCATCCTCAACTCTTCCTTATCCAGGGGCAGCTAGGTGGCACAGTGGATAGAGCACTGGCCCTGAAGTCAGGAGGACCTGAGTTCAAATTCGACCTCAGACCAAACACTTGACACTTACTAGCGCTGTGACCCTGGGCAAATCACTTAACCCCAATTACCTAAGAAACAAAATGAAACAAAACAAAAAAAACCTTTTCCTTATCCTTCATTCTGGCTAATTATCTACCAAGTGTTGTCACATATACATACATACATACATATGTATATGTATATATAGGTGTGTATATATATGTATGCACACACACACACACACACACACACACACACACACACACACACAACATATCTCACATTCACCCTTTTTCCTGCACTTGTATATCCCCTGATCTAGTTCAGGCCTCATAGCCTATCCCTTTGTAGTACTACAGTAGCCTCTGAATTTGTTGGATGATACGGAGCACTGTCTCTAGAATAAAAGGAAGAAAGGAAACAATCATTTATTAAGCACCTATTATGTGCAATGAACTGTGTATTTAATTTGGTCCTCAGAACAACCCTGGGTGATAGCTGTTATTACTATCTCAATTTTATAATTGAGGAAACTGAGGCAGACAGCAGTTAAATGATTTGTTTGGGGTTGCACAGCTAGTAAACATATGAAGCCAGATCTGAACTCATGTCTTCCAGACTCTAGGCTCTATCCATTGAGACATCTAGTTGACTCTACATCGGAGAACCCGTGTTCAAATGCTACGACCTTGGTAAAGTCATGTAAAACTTTCCTTGGCCTCAATTTCGTTATCTGTATAATGAGAGAATTGGACTAGGAGGCTTCTAAGGTCCCTTCAGGCTCTAGATCTATGTTCTCATGTTCTTATCTGTGATCTCCTTCATGTGGGTATTCTCTCCTCTTATTCTGATCTCAACCCATTTACATCTTGTCAACCTGTGTAAGTCTTATTTATTTTGACCTGGAAATTCTCTCCATGGGGTCCAACAAATACTCTATGAAACCTTCCTCTTTATCTCTTTTCATCATATGTCTACCATACATTGGAAACCATATGTAACCAATAGACTTTCTATAATTTATCCTGTGCTCTCACTAAATGACTGGCTCATTTCTTGTTCCAAACATGAATCTCCATGATGACATCCTTTCCCCCCTACAACCTCTATATGGTTCTTCATTGGTAAATATGCTCCAGCCTATTCATGGCAACCTTTGTCTTCTGCTTACCCTTTAAATAGCCAGTATCTTTAATTCTTTTTTGACTGTGGAATTCATAACTTGGAGTCATATAACATCAATCAAAAATATTGAGGTTGAAAAGATGGATCTTTGTCACAGAGAGAAGCTTAGGGTCATGAAATGCATTGCTAAATCTTCAAGGTAAGCCAAAGACACCAACAAGGGGTCTGCTATGGAAATGGCACAATCATGCAAAATTCCCTGAAAGCTATCAAAGGGATAACTTTGTTGTATTACCCTCTTACTATTAATGTTAAGTGAAGCATAAGACAGGAAAAAATACTATATATGCCACCCAGATGACTCATGGCTACTTGTAGATATTGAAGATGGAATTTTTGGTCAGATACAATCTGTATTACTTGAGCCAATTGAGGCCAAGTGGAACAAGTCAAATCCCTCCTCCATGAGACAATCTTTCAAATATATGAAGGCAACTATTGTGTTCATCTTAAGTCATCTCCAGGTAAAGATGTTCAATGTTTTCAGTTGTCATATTCTCTAGTCCTGCCACTCTTTTGAACATTATCCAGCTTGTCTATGTCTCTTCTGTAACACAATGTGCAGAAATTATGTGGCACAAGTGGACAATTTTACTGGTACCTCTCTTGGAAACTATTTTTTTCATAGCAGGTTTGGGTACAATTAACTTTCTTGGCTCCCGTATCAGAGTGTGGGCTCATATTGAATATGCTGTCCATTCAAACCTTCCTATCTTTCTTATCAGAATGGTTGTCACAGAATAGGAACATGTCACCCCTATCCTGAATTTATAAAGTTGATTTTTTGAATCTATCAACTGATGAGCATTTAAGAGATCACTATATGCCAGCCATTGTGATAGCTACTAATATTATAAATACAAACATAATATATAGTCACTGCTCCCAAAAAGTTTATCTTCTACTGAATTAAAGCAATATAAGTATAGACCTATACAGTTAATCCTATTAAATTCCACTTGACTCAACTGTGCTTGTCATTTTTGATCTGGGATCTGGCATTTAATGTGTAAGTATTTTATCCAAACATGTTATCCAGAAATTTGATGAACGTTTGATTTGTGCCTTCATCTCAGTCATGAATTAGGACTTGTCAAGGTTAGTAGTCAAAGAAGTAGAGGTCAAAAGAATTTTTCCATTAGAAATTTTGAGAAGTCAGAATTATTTGAGGGCCTAGAAAATTCGGCAGCTGGAAAAACTGATCAATTATTTTTTGTCATATTCCCATTTGAGACGTGAGCATCAGCTTTGGTTTTTAACGACAGTCTTATATTACCCCAAGTTGTTAGTAGCATAGAAATGAACTTTTATTGACTTTGTATATCATTGTATCTATTTATCTGTGTTCATGCTGTTTATGTTGTCTTAACAAAATAGAATACAAACTTCTTGAGTTCAAGGAGTGTTTCATTTTTGTCTGTGTTTCTCTAGCATACAGTTAAATGCCTAGCTTATAGTAGGTTATTAAATAAAAATATTTAATAAGTGAATCTATATTTCCCTAATTTCTCATGAGAATATTGACAATGTGATTTCTTTGAGATCAGGGGACCTTGGGTCCATGGATTCCCAAGGAAAGTACAGATAGATTTCAGGGGATCTATGAGCTTGAATGGCAAGTAGGCATTACAATGGATAGAGCGCTGGGCCTGGAATCAAGAAGTGTGTCCAGTCATTTTTCAGTTGTATTTGACTCTTCATGACCCCATTTGGGGTTTTCTTGCCAAAGATACTAGCTTGCTTTGCTATTTCTTCTCTAGCTCATTTTACAGATAAGGAAACTGAGGCAGAGAGGGTTAAGTGACTTACCCAGGGTCACACAGTTATTAAGTGTCTGAGGCCAGATTTGAACTCAGGAAGATGTCTTTCTGACTCCAGGTCTGTACTCTATCCACTGTATCACCTAGCTGCCCCAGAGTCAAGAAGACCTGAGTTCAAACTCAGACACTAACTAGCTATGTGACACTGGTCATGTCACTTAACCACTGTTGGCCTCAGTTTCCTCATCTATAAAGTAGGAGCAATAAGAGCACCTACCTCAAAGAGTTGTTTTGAGAATCTAATGGCTAAATTTTTTAAAGTGTTTGGTAAACCTTAGAGGGTCATATTAATACTATTAGTTATTATTGGATGAGAAAATGACACTTTTGTTTTCACTAACTTCTAATTGACACCTAGCATTTCCTTCAATTTTGATTTTTAAAAAAATTATATTAATCTGAGAAGAGGTCCATAGACTTCACTAGATTGTCAAAGGTGTCCATGACACAAAAAATTGGGAACTCTTATTTTATACAATGAAGGTATATCTAATGCAAAGCTGTTATTGATGTTTTCTGGTTTCCAACGCTTACAGCCAACTTTGCTACCTCTTAAATAGCCAGCTACCGAGGGAGGAAGCTATATGTGGATGATTAATTATTTTTTGCTTTTGCTATGATGCATCAGTAATATCATTAATATGGCAACCATCATTAAGAGAAAGATCAGTTTGATTGACTTACTTGGAACAATTAAAGTGTAGCTGTACAATGAAACAAGGATAGTGGAAGAAAGGCTTTCCTTCTTTACATACAAATGAGTTCTAAATGGTTTCAAAGCTCAAATAATTTCTGTTTCTCCAACTAACTTTGTGGTCTTCAGCTAGAGAACAAACAGTTAAAATTTAGATATGTACATTGTTTCCTAACAATTCTTGTTGAGCAATTTTTAAAAGTAAATAGAGTATTTCTTTATCACCAGGATCTGGTAAGTATATTACTTATAATCAATTTACTTGGCAAATTCCACCTATAAGCTACTACAAAATTAATCTCACTGATTTTCCACACAAAAATCATTTCAATCTAATGATGTATCTCTCAACTCAAGTTATACTATAGACTACTAGAATTTGTAAAATTTAGGGCAAGCATATGCAGTTATTAAATTATTCAGTAAATTGTTCTATTTTAATCTTGTAAATTCATTTGTTTTATCACTAAAATAAGACATAACTTTACATTGAAAAATTATAATTGAAGGTAACATATTCATATAGTGCTTTAAGATACACAAAGAGACTTTCATAGAATAATGCTATGAAATAGGTAATAATGTCTCTTCTATTAACTCCATTTTTAGATGAGCAAACAGGCTTACATCTTCATCAATAAACATCTAGTAAGTGCCTTCTATGTGCTAGGCACTGTCTTAAGTGCTAAGAATACAAAAAGAGGCAAAAGACTGCCCTTGTTTTGCTTGGCCAATGAAATATAAAGAAAAAAAAAGAAGAAGAAACCTAGAGGAGGGCTTCTGGTACAGTGGATATAACTTGTACGGAAGATTTAATTAAGGTCTTAAAGAAGAATCAGACTGGACGGGAAAATATGAATGGGTTATTAGTAAGTGAGGAGATTATAGGATCATCAAAGTAACTACTATATATATGTATATATATATATACACACGCACAAACATATATATAAGTATATACACATATGTACATACACATAAGTATATACACATATATGAAATATGTTTAAGAATATATATATACAAATATATGGAGAGAGGTGATCATATTATTGTATATGTGTGTATGTATATAGACATGCATGTATGTCTATCTATATAGACATACATATACCACATGCACACACACAAATATAGATAGATATCTATCTGCCTGTCTGTCTGTCTGTCTATCTATTTATATTCTTATCTTGGGGTTAAAGATGTGCTCATGAAATGTAGAAAAGGACTAATTTAATTTTTTAGTTTTGATATTGTCAAAATACGTTCTTGTTGAAATAAATTCAAAAGTAAATTAATCGCTAAGGTTTCACAAATATTTTTTTTCAAGTGGTAAAAATATGAAAAGATAACTTCTTTGGTGTTTTGAAACATTTTGTGTGTTTTATATTCAAATGTGGAGAAATGGGAAAGTTTTACTGGCTTCATATATTCCTTCAACAAAAATATCCCCAGAAATGACAAAATAACAACACAATAAGATCTTGGTGAATTCTCCTCTTCTAGAGACTGCATTCTTCCTCTAAAAATGAGAGACAGAGGAACACACACACACATAGAAACAGATAGCGATAGAGACAGAGACAGAGAGACAGTGACAGAGAGACCCAAGGATGGAGAGACACAGAGACACAGACAAAGAGGCAGAGACAAAGATACTGATAGAGACATAGTCAGAGAATTCTAGTCTAGTATACTTTCTTGCTATAGTCTATGCTTGCTCTTCAGTATCATTTGAAGATTTCAGGTCACTTTTCAAATTCCATATCAAATTTGTGTCAGTTGAGTTACATAACCTCCTTTCAGGTTTAAATCAAAGGGATCTTTCTTTTGCTGTTAACAAGAGAGTTACCTCTTCAATTTAGCCACATAACATTTAAGGGCTCACTCATTAAAAAAAAAAGTTGTTTTTATAATGCATTACCATTGCTGTTAATTAAATACATGCACTATATATACATATACACATACATATGAGTGCTTTTATGTGTATATATGTGCATATATGCACATTATATATATATATATATACACATTCATATATATTTCCAGTCTATACTATGATAATTAAATACCCGTGTAATGCCATGATGCCATATGTTTGTGATGATCCTGGCTGCCATCCTCTGGGTACTTTCAAATTTATCAATGTCCTGCCTAAAATGTGGTTTTCAGAATTAATACAATACCACTGTGGGTAAAATCTTCAATGCCAGAACAAACCAGAACCAGAACCAGAGCCAAAACCAAGCCAAAACCTAAAATGTAGGAGCCAACTAGGGTTTATTGAGTTCACCACCAAAGGGGTCCCACCTACACAAGTAGAGACTCCCAGAAGTAACAAAAGAACAAAGGTTCTATAGGTTTCAGTTTAGGCAGGAGGTAAAATGAGTATGGGGTACCTCAGGATTGGAAAGGGATTGTTGCTGAAGGCTTGCAGAGTAGCATTAGGGGATGCAGTGACTTGGTTATACAGGGCCTGTTGTTGGGGTTAGTAATAGAAAAGGCTCTTTTTTGGGTTAGCTATCTCTTGTAACTCCTCCCTGATGAAAAGGACTTTGCTTGCTGTTTTAGCAGGAAGGAAGGTTACAGAGGGGGGCAGGAGTTGCAATACAAACAGAGTCAGAGGCAAGATAGGTGAACTACAGACAAAATGGAGTTTTCTTTAGGTTTCTCTGCTACCCACACTCCAGGTATAGTTTGACCAGAGCAGAGGAAGGTTGAATTATCACTTACATAATCCAGTGATTATTAGCACATTACATGGCACATAGTAGGTGCTTAATAAAATGTTATTGACTGACTAACTAGTCCTGAATACTTTACTTCTCTTACTATAGTCTAAGATCATATTAGCTTTTTTAGCTTCCATAGAATATTGTTGATTCACACTGAATATCCAATTCACTAAAATCCTAGGTCTTTTTTCATAGAAATGCCTGTTTGTTCCCAGTGACTCTGGGCAAATCACTTAACCCCAACTGCCTCACCCTTCCTCCAAAAAAAAAAAAGTGTAGCAAAATAATGTGTAACAGAACCCTGGTCTCCAAGACTAGAACACCTGACTTCTGGTCCCAGTTTCATTACTTATTAGCTATGGAAATATGGGAAAATATGAGAAAGAAATTTCTTTCATGGTCTTTTTCAAAGATAATCAAATATCTTTAAAGTACTTTACAAACTTAAAGAACTATATAAATGCAAGCTATTATTGTGAAGAAAATGTCTACACTCATAAGATAAATAGCAACATTTCAAAGTGAGGCTAAATTAAATAGCAGAATAATAATGATGATGATGATGATGATGATTGATGATGATGATGATAATCTGGAAGCATATAACAGTAGTAGTTATCTATAGACAAAAGTCATTCAGAATGGCCTGGCAAAGACTGATTTGATCTCTGGGATTGGAAAGAACTTTCAGATTGATGTGATCATATGTGTATTTGATTATTTAATATCTATCTACAAGCTCTTCACATACATCATCTCATGTGATCATTACGCCCACCCTGTACGGGAGGTCCTGTGAGAATTAACATCCTCTCCTCAACCCTTCCAGTCCCCCCCCCTTTTTTTCAGATGAGAAGACTGTGGTCTAGAAAGACTGAGTGATTTTTCCATGGTTTTCTGGGTAATAGATGTTTGGTATAGGATTTGAACTTAGATTGCTCCCAATTCAAGGGACAGCATTGTTTTCACTAACCCATTCTATTTCCTGGTATCATTTATGATTTTTATTGTAATTTCCATAGCTGAACGAATCACAACTGTGATCTCAAAACAAATAGACACTGGTCAGATGAGCCTCTAACAACTTTTATCCTTTTAACATAGTGAATTCTTCTGATTAATACACAAGAAATCAGAAGTAGAGTTTACTAATGTTAGTTTCTCTAATAGATCTTTTCACCTAAAGGATAAGAACCGAGCATAAGAAAAGTTTCTTGGAAAACCACCCCAAATTACTTGCTATGGAAATAATCTGAAAGGCCATCGGAAATATGACCAAATTAGAGAGAAGGAGAAGAGAAAATATATTGGGGAAAACAGAAGCTGAAAGGAAAGAAAGTAAGGTCTCCAGGGTGCGTAGTATATGAACTGTTCTTCCTCATATCCAGAAAACATTGATGGAAAGTCAAGTTTTGATGTCTTTTGAAGCCTTTGTCATAAAATGCACATGAGAATTCAAGTGAATTCATCAAATGTGTGTTATGTACCTACTATATATAAAGCACTGTGCTAGGTACCATGGAGGATAGAAAGATGAATGGCACAGTCCTTGCCTTCAAGGAGATGAAACATAGTTGCACAGAGCAACCATTGCCCCAGAATACCAACATTCCAGGGAATATACTCCATCCCTAGGGCGTGTGGCATGTACTTCCTCCCAAGAGAGACCATCATCCACAGGTCCTGCCTCATTTTGTCATTCTCTCTAGCTGGCCTGGCTCCTCTCTAGATCTTATGGCTATAGTCTCCCTCTCCACAGGTCTTGTCATCCCAACTCAGGGGGAAAGGCTGGCCTCTAGGGCATGCATGAGCTGTCCTCTCTTGATATGACTGCATCTTTTGGTGGGCAGCTGGGCTGTTGCGCCTTACCACTTACCCCTCTCTTCCCCCTTACCCTAATTAAATTTCCTCCAGTTGCATTTTACACCTCTGGAGGCTGGGGTGTAGATAAACAATTTGCAATCTGTGGGTGGAATAACAATAGGAAAAAATAGTTTTAGGCCATAGAATATGTGTAATAGCATAGGATTTATTTGTTTTATGCATTGATTAATGTATAAACATTTTCACACACAAAGAAAAGAAGATAACATAAAACTAAACTTCTGTTATATGTATAAGGTTTATTTTTTCCACTATCCACAGCTTTTTTAAATTCAATTTTTAATCCAAATTTAAATAATAATTTCAATGTTGCTCTGCTTGTCCACATCTCTCTCTTTCTCTCCTTATCCCTTTTCATTAATTCATTAACACACTTTTCCTTTTTCTCTTTTCTTTACCCTATTATCATCATCATTACTCTATCCTTCAACGCTACCTCCCACTCCAAAAAAAAGCTTTCTTTTATCCAAAGAACTTACTACTACTTACAAGTAAGTAGAGTCACATAAACCAAATACACAATTTGTCAGCATTCTGCACTTCCTCATTCATCATCTTTCTGTCAAAATGGCCCATTGGTGGTGTTCTGGATCGTAGGGTTTAGAGCTAGATAGTACCCCATGCATCATCTCATCTAAACCATTCATTTTACATATGAAGAAATTGCACCCATAGACGTTAAATGACTTGTCATAGGTCACACACGTAATAAGTGGCAGACTCAAGACTCAGAACCAGGTCTTCATTTCTCTCAGTACTGAGGTCTTTGTACTCCACTTTTTTGTGTGTGTGAGATAGCGGGAATGGGTTTTCTCATTTTTGCTTTGGGGTAAGTTTGTATCAATAGTCAGCCAACCAGGAAAGGGCTGAGTTATTAGGCAATAATCTTATGACTTTTTTTTTTTTTGTATTCTAGGCAAATCTGTTTACCTGTGAGCGTTTTGTCTTGAGCTTCCGTATTCTCTGGAGTGTTTTACCTCTTCACCTTAACTCTGGTAACTTTAGACAGGAAAAGTATTTAGAGTTGATCTGACAGCTCAGTTAATTGAAATGTTAAAAGACTTTTATTTTCTATTGAGGAAAGATCTTTTAAGAAAACCTCTGTCCATCTTAAAAGAGAGATCAGAAAGCCAGAGAGACACAATGGTGGCCATTAGAGAGAAGGAGGATGAATGCGAGTTTGTGGAGTGCTGCTCCAGCTGTCTCCAGAGAGAGGCTGCCAAGCACACTTGAGGAGGAAATCTGAAATTAGACATCTGTATGTGCACCGCATCCACCATGTTTGCTCTGAGGAGAGAGAAGCATATAAAGCAAGACAGCAAAGGTGAAATCCAGTAAGATATCCTACTTTATTGCCATGGCAACCCCACCCTGATGAAAAAGCAAAAAAAAAAAAAAGAAAGAAAAAAAACAATAAAGCATCTTTAGGAGGGAAAAAAAAATCAGCAGCATGTACTCAGAGGGCTGAGGAAAGCTGCCTTTAAGGAAGAGCTCAACTTTTCTCCCATTTGGTGACTGCTTGCATGTAGCAAAGACACAGCTAAAATTTTTGCGGGCTCCGTGGTTGGAACATGACGCTCTTGCTAAATTATTGAGTTAGTTCTGATGCAGAGTTAGGAACGCTAAGAGAAAACTGTAATTCCAGATTAGACTCTCTAGTGTCTCTGTAGCAGGTCTCTGTTGACACTCTCCTTGATGCCTTTTGACAATCTGTCACCATTGTATATCACATGAATTATGGTTCCTCGAATAAACAGAGGGCCAAGTCAAATATTTTCTTTGAATAAAAACTCATGTGTTTTATTTGTTTTTATACATCTCTTGATCTTCATCTACTATTTACTAATAGAGCTGGAAAAAAAATGTTCCCTAATATTCAGTTTTTCTTGAAGCATAATTCTCTATGATGAAGGGGCATCTATATTATTTCCAGCTCCAAACTTTGCTTGAATATCATTCTTTCTGAAATTTCTCCAGGGTTGGGACAGTTGGGGAAATTCTTAGTTTGTTTCTATTTGTTAGCATGCCTGTGCTCAGGTCCAAGGAACTAGCTGTAAAAACTTTGGGGGACATTAAGCATTTCTTTGAAGAACAGTTTTGATGTGGGACTGACCCTGAACTCCTGGATTAAAACTCCCTTGAAATGGATTAGAAGTGAAGAAGGCATGGGGGTGGGAGAGTGTGGGGAGTCGGGGGGTGGAGGGGGTGAGGACAGTGGAAGTGTTTGGTAAGGCCCTACTGGGGTTTTATCAAAAACAGTATGTTTAAAAATTACTTGAGATAGTCAATGAACCTTACATGACTAGTTTTCCGTTAAAACCTTTTAGTAATGATCAAAATTGGCAAACTGCTTCTCATTAGAATGTGTTATTGTGCTTTTTTCCACTCTCACAAAAATACTTCCCTAGTTCTGTGTAGCACAGGCTCTGAGATCACCTCCCCCAAACTCACACTTGGACTATAGTAGGTTAGGTGCCCAAATCATGGCTTCTACTTCTGTCCTCCCATGTCTAATACTATTGCTCATAAATTCCCATCTGGCATGTTCTCTATATCAACTGGCCAGTTATTATCTCCTGGGTATCATTAATTAACTTTTATAAAGAGATTCTTACTAAGAAAATATAAGCATCAAAGTACAACACGATCCCAAACCTGGCATATACTCTCCTCTCTCTATACTTACTCATTCCCTGGGGAGAGGGGACTGGTGGTTGCTAGAAATCATTTCCCCTACAAAATTCACTTTTTTTTCTGCTTTTTTTTATTTTGGTGAGGGATTTGGGGTTAAGTGACTTGACCAGAGTCACACGGCTACTGAGTGTCAAGTGTCTGAGGCTGAATTTGAACTCAGGTCCTCCTGACTCCAGGGCTGTTTGCTTTATCCACTTCACCACCAAGCTGCCCCTCAAAATTCACTTCTGGTAATGGCATAATCAAGAGATAAGTCACTCCCTTTGTTTCAGGACATAGTCACTTGAAGGCCAAGTTAATTTATTCAAGGACTGGGTCAAGGAAAGAAGTATTAAGTATCTGCTAAGTGCAAGACACCATGCCAACCACACTGAAAATATTATCTTATTTAATCTCCATAACAACCCTGTGAGCTTAGCGCTATTATTATCCCCATTTTATGGATCAATAAACTGAGGCAGAGGTTAGTTGACTTGCCCGGAATCACAAAACTAATGTCTGAGAATGGATTTGAACTAAAGTCTTTCCTAACTTCAGGCCCATTCTGTTGCCACCTATCTGCCTCTAGAGTCTAGGGAGTTGTTCCTCAGGGGTGGCTTCTCACAAGACTTGGCTGTTATTACTGCCAGTTCTGGTTGATGAAGGGATCTTTTAGATGGTTCTTCCAACCTTTAGAAACCCACAGAATCATAATCTGGTCTATTCCATTTTTTTTTTTTGGCTAGGCAATGAGGTTAAGTGACTTGCCTAGGGTCACTCAGCTACTAAGTGTCAAGTGTCTGAGGCTGGATTTGAACTTGGGTCCTCCTGACTCCAGGGTCCATGGTCTACTCATTTTATCACCTCATTGCCCTGGGTCTAATCCTTTTTTGATACTAAGATTAAGAAAGAATGAAATATCACAGAGGAAGAAGAAATAGAGATGCTGTCTGTTTAAACACACAGTGGCCTGGCCAGGGAAGGCTTTCCATTCAGATTCTCGAAGAAGTTCTTGCCTTGCTTTTGGCCAGGGGAAAAAAAAAAAAGAGGGAGAGGGAGAGGACGAAAGCAAGACAGAGAGAGAGAGAGAGAGAGAGAGAGAGAATTCCTTCTTTCAAACCCTTTTGTCTGCACACCCAGTTCTTGCTCAGCAGCCAGTTAAGAGACTTTTCATCACCATTCAGGAAAAAGTAAGAGAATAATGCTTGCTCTTGCTTGAAAGTGGAGAGGACAAAGGCTTTTCCATCATGAACATGTGGAAATAGCTTCACAAAGCATCTTTTTGGGTTGGCACCAAGCAAAGCATATTATACGTGTTCTAAAGACGGAGCCCTCATCATCCAGTTCCCTTATCACACGCATAATGAAGCAACTGCCCTATTTACTTTACAAGAATGTTTGACGTGTTGCAGTGTCTGAGTTTCTTATTACTGATTGCCCCACTATGTGACCTTAGCTCACTCATGAATTTCTCTGTTTTCAGAGTAGTTCATTCACCTTTGGTGTCTACCTTTCACCCAACTCTCACCTGCAGCTCTAAGAAGCTGCAGCATGTGCCACAGTCACTCACCAGTAAAACTGTATTTACAGATGGGGTAAACCAGCTTGAGAGTAACTGACAGCCCTCAGACCTGTTGGTAGGGAAATGTCTACCTCAAGCATGTGAAGACTATCCCTGATGGAATGGGTAGATGAAAACAGTTTTTTTCAAATGCCATGAAGGTTGCTGAAGCAGGTGCCTTGGAGTGCTTAGAGCTTGGTCAGACATTGAAGATGCCAAGGTCACAAACTACACCTGGGCCATTGCCAGTTGTCCTGACTTTTGCCTTGCCTTAGACTTTGATGACTCTGCAAAAGAGAGCAAGGTTGATGACTTTGCCTAATTCTGCCTCACTTAAATCCAGTTTGTGCGCAAATCAAGGCATCACCCCATGATGCCACTGTAACTCTTCGAAAATGAAGGACGAACAACAATCTCTCTGTTCCTTAGTATTCTCATATTTAAAAATTATACCTTTATATAGACCTTCCATGTGTGTAAAGATCTTCAATACCAATAACCCAGTTAGGTAGCTAAAATATTACCCCTATTTTATAGAAGAGAAAGGTGAATCTCCAAGCAAGAAGGCAATTTGCCTCCAGTCACATACATAGCTGTTATATAGAACCTGGATTTGAACCCAGGTGTCCTAGTGCCCAGTCAGTACTTTCCCCACTACATCTTTCTCTCTCTTTATTTTATTTTATTTTGTTTTACTTTTTATGTGTGAGGATGTATAAGGAGGAAGGAAAAAGACTTTTGATATTCTTAGGATAGGGAACTTCTGATGTAAAACTCTAGTAAGGCAGAATATTGTATTCTCTGCAAATTGCAGTCTTAAAGAGTTGTTTGGGATTCTGAGATGTTGAATGATGTGCCTGGGGTCACACAGGCTGAAAGGATAAGAGGCAGGACTTTAATTCAGCTCTTCTTCCCTTTGAGGTAGGCTTGGTATCATTTAACATGCTGGAAGCTGTAAGACATCTGAGAAGCATGACTTTGAAGCAACATCTGAAAGCTGGCATAATAAAGTGGATTAGATGAGTTTGCACTCAAATACTCACTCATCAATCAGGCTACCTCAGCCCTAGTGCAGAGTTCCAAAACCGAGTAGATCAACTTCCCCAAGCACAGTCAGAGAAAGCATGGTAGAGTGGGGAACAACAACAACAAGTATAACTGGATTTGGAGTTAGAGGACTGGGCTCCAAGTTTCTTTCATTCAAAGTAACCTTGGAGAAGTTGACTTCTTTGGGCCTCAGTTTCTTAATTTATAAAATGAGAGGGTAGAATTAAATGACATTTCAAGTCCCTTTCAGATATAAATTTACAATCATATGATCCATCTATAGTGAAGATGATATTAATTAATATATGTAAAATTGACAGTGCTTAAGAAATATCTTTTTATATCAGTGCAAAATGGAATTATTTAAAATATTTTATAACCACAGATTTAAAGAGGAACTGAATAGCAGTTGGGGGGCATGAGAAATTGAAAAATAATTTTTTTTAACAGTAGCATGTGTGTGTGTGTGTGTTGTACCTAGGAGGTGGAGTCAGGATGCCAGAGTGAAAGCAGGGACTCACCTGAGCTCTCCCCCAAATCTCTTTAAATATCTCTAAAAAGTGACTCTGAACAAATTCTAGAGTGGCAGAACCCACAAAGAGACAAAGTGAGGCAGATTTCTAGCCTAAGACAACCTGGAAAGTCGACAGGAAAGGTTGGTGAACTGGTTGTCCAGCTCACAGGGTGCAGCACCACACCTGGCCTAAACAAAGCCAGAACATCTTCAGGGGACTGAATTACCAGCGGTAGTGGTGGGTTCCAGTCTTCTCAGTCCACAGACCCCAGAGACAACTTAGAAGGACAGTGGGAAGGGTCTGCTGGAACTGGGTGAGAGAGAAGCCTGGTCCAGTGCGGGGTTGCAGGGCAAGCAACAAAGCCCCCGCACCAGCAAACCAGGAACATGCTTTGGGAGTGACTGAATCACCGGGGTAGTGGCGGCAGTGGCAGCAGCAGTGGCAACACTGTTCTTAGAGCTATTAGCCCACAGACGGAATATTTGAAAATCACATATTTTGACTTCCAGGAGCCAAAATGGCAGAGAAAGCAGTAAGTCACCCTCCCCTTCCCTTATTGACTTCAAAAACAAAACAAAACAAAACCAAAACCAAAACCAAAACCAAACAAAACAAAACAAAACAAACAAACAAACAGAAAACCAGAATATTGCCCCAGGAAAAATCCTGAAATAGTAGAGTCAGCAGAAAGACTAGATAGTCTTTTAGCTCTTGAGGCTTAAGGGGATTAAAGGGAAATATCCCTCTTACTGTGGCTGAAGGGGACCAGTACGGGAAGGGAGGCATCCCAGCAAGCTAGTGGCAAGCCCCACCTCAGCAAACCAGTAACCAGGCCCCTAGCCCCCAGCACAAGAAGCCTGGGACAGTGCCTCCTGTACCCCCAAAGCAGAGATCAACTTTAAAAGTCAGAAAAAAAGGCAAACAACATGAGCAAGAAGCAACATAGAATAACAATAACCATAGAAAAATATCTTTGTGACAGGGAAGATCAAAACATAAATTCAAGGGAGGATAACATGTCAATATACCCGTATCTGAAACTTGAGAGGGGAATATAAACTGGTCTCAAGTCCAAAAAGCCTTCTTGGAAGAGGTCAAGAGGGATTTTAAAAGTCAAATAAAGAAAGTAGAAGAAAAATTGAACAATTCATTTTAAAAAATGGGAAAAAAATGTACACTGAAGAAAACAACTCCCTAAAAAGCAAAATGGGCCAAATGGAAAAAGAGGTACAAAGGCTAACTGAAGAAAACAATTCATTAAAAATTAGAATTGGGCAATTGGAAGCTAATGATTCTATGAGACATCAAGAATCAGTAAACAAAATCAAAAGAATGAAAAAATAGAAGAAAATGTAAAATTCCTCATTGGAAAAACAACTGTCCTGGAAAATAGATCCAGGAGGGATAGCTTAAGAATTCTTCATCTACCTGAAAGTCATGATGAAAAAAAGAGCCTGGACAGTATTTTTCAGGAGATCGTCAAAGAAAACTGCTTTGAGGCCCTGGAACCAGAGAGTAAAATAGTAATCAAAAGAATCCACTGATCACCTCCTGAAAGAGATCCCAAATTGAAAATGCCAAGGAATATTATAGCCAAATTCTAGAATTATCAGGTCAAGGAGAAAATGCTGCAAGCAGTCAGAAAGAAAAAAACATCAAAAATTGTGGAACCACAGTCAGGATTACGCAGGACCTTGCAGCTTCTACATCAAAAGATCAGAGGGCTTGGAATATAATATTCCATAAGGTAAAGGAGCTTGGATTACAACCAAAAATCAACTACCTAGTAAAACTGAACATAATCAGGAGGTGGACATTCAATGAAATAGGGGACTTCCAGACTTTCCTGATGAAAAGACCAGGGCTCAATAGAAAATTTGATCTTCAAATACAAGACTCAAGAGAGGCATAAAAAGGTAAACAGGAAAGGGAAAAACAAAACAAAATAAAACATGTTATTCAATAAGGATAAACTGTTTATATCCCTACACGAGAAGATGATACTTATAACTCTTGAGAACTATATCTTTATTACGACATTTAGAAGAGATATCCACAGAAGGGGTGGTTTTAAGGTGACTTTGATGTGATGATAAAAAACTTAATGAAGTGGTGAAAAGGAACTGTAATAAGAAAAAAGGAAAGGAGGAAGCAGAAAAGGATAAATTACATCACATGAAGAGGCACAAAGACATATTACAGCAGAGGGAAAGAAGGGAGGGAGAGGAGCATTGTTTGAACTTTACTCTCATTGGATTTGACCCAAGGAGGGAATAACATAGTTAGATATAGTAATTTAACTTGCCATATAGGCGGTAAAGGGGAAAGGGGGAAGAAAAGGGGAGGGAGGGTGGAAGGGAGGGAAGAAGTAGTAAGGGGAAAGGGAAAGAAAAGGCAGGGGGCTGAGAGAAGGGAGGGCAGATTGAGGGAGGTGGTGATCAAAAGCAAAACTCTGGTGAGGAGGAAAAGGGAGAAAGGAGAAAGAAAAGCATAAATGGGGGAGGGGGAAACAGGATGGAGAGAAAGACACAAATAGTAATCATAACTGTGAATGTGAATGGGATGAGCTCTCCCATAAAACAGAAATGGATAGCAGAGATGATTAAAAACCATAATCCTACAACATTTACAAGAAACACATTTGAAATAGAGGGACACAAACAGGGTAAAGGCTGGAGTAGAATATATTATGCTTCAACTGAAGTAAAAAAAAAAAAGCAGGGGAGCAATCCTGATCTCAGACAAAACAAAAGCAAAAATAGATGTTATTAAAAGAGATATGGAAGGAAATTACATCCTGCTAAAAGGCACAATAGACAATGAAGTAATATTACTAAAGATATATGCACCAAGTGGTATGACATCTAAATTCTTAGAAGAGAAGTTCAGGAAGTTACAGGAAGAAAAAAATAACAAAACTATACCAGTGGGGGATCTCAACCTCCCCCTCTTTGAACTAGATAAATCTAACCACAAAATAAACAAGAAAGAAGTTAAGGAGGTGAATAGAATTTTAGAAAAAAAAGATATGGTAGACCTCTGGAGAAAATTGAATAGGGATAGAAAGGAATATACCTTTTTTCTCAGTGGTACATGGCACATACACAAAATTGACCATGTACTAGAGCATAAAAACCTCACAATACAATGCATAAAGGTGGAAATTTTAAATGCATCCTTTACAGATCAGGATGCAATAAAAATTATATGTAGTAAAGAGTCATGGAAATATAAATTAAAAATTAATTGGACACTAAATAATCTAACCCTAAAGAATGAATGGGTCAAACAGCAAATCATAGAAACTATCAATAACTTCATTCAAGAGAATGACAATAATGAGACAACATACCAAAACTTATGGGATGCAGCAAAAGCAGTTCTTAGGGGAAGTTTTATATTTCTAAATGCTTATATGAATAAAATAGAGGAAGAGGAGATCAATGAATTGGGAATGCAACTAAAAAAATTCCTAGAAAAAGAACAAATTAAAAATCCCCAATTAAATACTAAATTAAAAATACTGAAAATCAAGAGGGATTAATAAAATTGAAATTAACAAAACTATTGAACTAATAAATAAAACTAAGAGCTGGTTTCATGAAAAAAAAAACAATACCATAGATAAAGATTAATTTAGTTAAAAAGTAAAGAAGAAAGCCAAATTACTAGTAACAAAAATGAAAAGGGTGAATTCACCACCAATGAAGAGGAAATGAAAACAATAATTAGGAGCTATTTTGCCCAACTGTATGCCAATAAATTTGATAATCTTAGTCAAATGGATGAATATTTACAAAAACATAAATTGCCCAGATTAATGGAAGAGGAAGTAAAATACTTAACCCCATTTCAGAAAAAGAAATTGAACAAGCCATCAATGAACTCCCTGGAAAAAAATCTCTAGGACCAGATGGATTTACAAGCAAATTCCATCAAACATTTATTTATTTTTATTTTGTTTTGTTTTTGTATTTTTGTTGGTTTTTTTTTTTTGGTTGGGCAATGGAGGTTAAGTGACTTGTCTGGGGTCACACAGCTGGAAAGTGTTATGTATCTGAGGCCCTCCTGAATCCAAGGCCAGTGTTCTATCCACTGTGCCACCTAGCTGTCCCCATCAAATATTTAAAGAACAATTAATTCCAATACTATATAGACTATTTGGGAAAATAGGCAAAGAAGGAATCTTACCACATTCTTTTTATGATACAAATATGATACTGATATGTAAACCAGGAAGAGTCAAAACTGAGAAAGAAAATTATAGACCAATTTCCCTAATGAATATAGATGCAAAAATTTTAAATAAAATATTAGCAAAAAGATTACGGCAACTTATCACATGAATAATACACTATGACCAGATAGGATTTATACCAGAAATGTAGGACTGGTTCAATATTAGGAAAACTATCAGCATAATTGATCATATCAACAACAAAACTAACAGCAACTACATGATTATCTTAATAGATACAGAAAAAGCTTTTGACAAAATACAACACCCATTCCTATTGAAAACACTAGAGAGCATAAGCATAAATGGAGTCTTCCTTAAAATGATAAGTAGCGTCTACCTAAAACCTTCAGCAAGCATTATATGTAATGAGAATAAACTAGAAACATTTCCAGTAAGATCAGGGGTGAAACCAGGATGTCCATTATCATTATTGTTATTCAAAGTGGTACTAGAAATAATAGCTTTAGCAATAAGAGAAGAAAAAGAAATCGAAGGTATTAGAATAGGCAAAAAAGGAACAAAGCTATCACTCTTTGCAGATGATATGATGATATACTTAGAGAATCCTAGAGAATCAAGTAAAAAACTATTTGAAATAATAAACAACTTTAGCAAAGTTGCAAGATATAAAATAAAATACATAAATCATTTCTATATATTACCAACAAAACCCAACAGCAAGAGATAGAAAAATAATGCCATTTAAAGTTACTGTAGTCATTATAAAATATTTAGGAGCCTACCTGCTGAAACAAACCCAGGAACTATGCGAACACAATTATGAAACACTTTTCACACAAATAAAGTCAGATCTAAATATTTGGAAAAATATCAGTTGTTCATGGGTAGGCTGAGTTAATATAATAAAAATGACAATTTTATCTAAATTAATTTAATTATTCAGTGCCATACCAATCAAACTACCAAAAATTATTTTATAGAGCTAGAAAATATAATTAAAAGATTCATCTGGAAGAGCAAAAGGTCCAGAATATCATGGGAACTAATGAAAAGAAATTCTAGGGAATGTGGCCTAGCCATACCAGATCTTAAATTGTATTATAAAGCAGCAATCATTAAAACTACTTGGTACTGGCTAAGAAATAGACTGGTGGATCAGTGGAATGGGTTAGGAACACAAGCCACAGTAGTCAATGACTATAGTAATCTATTTTTTGATAAACTCAAAGACCCCAGCTTCTGGGATAAGAACTCGCTATTTGACAAAAACTGCTGGGAAAACTAGAAAAGAGTACGGCAGAAACTAGGCATGGGACAAAATCTTACACCGTATACCAAAATAAAGTCAAAATGGGAACACGATTTAGATATAAAGGCTGATACTATAAGCAAACTGGGAGAGCAAGGAATAATTTACCTGTTAGATTTATGGAGAACAGAAGAGTTTATGACCAAACAAGAGATAGAGAACATCACAAAATGCAAAATGGATAATTTTGATTACATTAAATTGAAAAGTTTTTGCACAAACAAAGTCAATGCAACCAAGATTAGGAGGGAATATAAAATATATTTTTACAACCATTGTCTCTGATAAGGGCCTCATTTTAAAAATACGTAGAGAACTAAGTCACATTTATAAGAATACAAGTCACTCCCCAACTGATAAATGGTCAAAGGATATGAGTAAGCAGTTTTCAGATGAAGAAATTAAAGCCATTTATAGTCATATGAAAAAATGTTCTAAATGACTATTGATTAGAGAAATGCAAATCAAAACAACTCTGAGGTACCACATCTTACCTATCAGGTTGGCTAACATGATAAAACAGGAAAATGATAAATGCTGGAGGAGATGTAGGAAAATTGGAACATTAATACATTGTTGGTGGAGTTGTGAATTGATCCAACCATTTTGGAGAGCAATTTGGAACTATGCCCAAAGGGCTGTAAAAATGTGCATACCCTTTGATCCAGCAATAGTCCTTCTAGGGCTGTATCCCAAAGAGATCATACAAATGGGAAAAGGACCCACATGTAAAAAATGTTTATAGCAACTCTATAAGTGGTGGCAAAGAATTGGAAATTGAGGAGGTGCCCATCAATTGGGGAATGGCTGAACAAGTTGTGTCATATGAATGTAACAGAATACTACTGTGCTATAAGAAATGATGCAGATTTCAGAAAAACATGAAAAGACTTGTATGGACTGATGCTGAGTGAAGTGAGCAGAACCAGGAGAACATTGTACACAGTAATAGCTATATTGTGTGATGACTAACTTTGATAGACTTAGCTCTTCTCAGCAATGAAAGGATCTAAGGCATCTCCAAAAGTCTCATGATGGAAAATGCTATCCACATCCAGAGAAAGAACTATGGAGTTTGAATGCAGATTGAAGCATACTATTTGCTCTTTTTCTTTCCTTCTGTTTTGCTGCTTCTTTCTTGAAGTTCCTCCTATTGGTTCTGATTCTTCTTTACAATATGACTAATATGAAAATATGTTTAATAGGAATGTATATGTAGAATTTGTATCAGATTGCACACACTGTCTTAGGGAGGGAGGGGGATAAAATTTAAAACTCAAAAGCCTATGGAAGTGAATGTTGAAAACTAAAAATAAATTAATATATATATATATTTTTAAAAAGCTATTATATGGTAGAAGTGGGACTCCATCTCAGACAGGTCTTCCTAACTCCAGAGCTTTCTACTATTTTGGTATCTCCTTTGCATGGTAGCAATGTCTCTTATTAAATGTATTTTTTTATATTCTAGAAATCATGAAAAACAAAAAAAAATTGTTCATGCTACAATGAGAGACTAAGGCAGAACTCTGAGACCATGGGACTTTATTAAAGGGTCCATGGTCCCCTCTAAAGAAGTGGACCCTTAGATCTTCTTCACAACCTGAGATGCCCCCTTCTTCCAGGACCTTGTATTTTTGAAGTTTGATTCACAAATATGCAAAAGAGGCATGGTGAAATACAGAATCTCATTGGTTGATAGAGCTTGTTCTTGAGGGCCAAAAATGACATATAAGTAGAGCGGTCATAAGTTGGATGAAGCATGGGACATCTCCACTGACTAAGCGGTCATAAGATGGTCACCTGTTTGTGTTGGACAAGAGAGAATGGTCTGGAGATACAAAATTAAATTGGAGGCCTTTTTGATGTAGTTGAATCACCTCTACCGCCCTGAGCTTGTCACCATGACAAGGGAAAACAAGGGTGGAGGGCCTCTAGTTAACTTCCTATGATTAAGCAGGTGAACTTACAATCTGCAGCTCACACCTCTGAAGCCTAATATTCAGAACTTTTAATCACTACCCCTATTGAATTATATCAAATTGATTAATACTGATTGGAATAGAGTAGGGGTCCAAATTAATTATTTTCACATATATGTACATATACATATATGTGTGTGTATAGATAGATAGATAGATGTAGATATAGACATTTAAAGTAGCTGTGTGACCTTGGATAAGTCATTCCAGTAGAATATAAGTCTTTTTTAAGGCAGGGATTGCTTGATTTTTGTCTTTGTGCCCTCAGTGTCTGCACACAGTAGGTACTTAATAAACATTTATTGCATTCAGTTATCCCTGAGCCATCATTTTGTCATCTGCACAAAAGAAGGCATTGCTCAGTTTATTCCGGCTCTGATTCTATGAGTCTGTCTCAGTGTCACCAAAATTGTGACAATTTACAGTAGGCTCCTGTACATTCCTCAGTGAGAAATTAACATAGATGCATGAGTGATGAGGTAAAATCTGAGCCAGAGTAAGTGTATTGAACTTATTGTCCATTTCTGCCTGGTGGACAGAACCTAAGATGTGAACTAAGTTTTATTTGGTCTAGCTTCTTGGCCAATGACAAATCCTGAATTAGTGTTACATAAAGGAGTTTCATATATATTTCTCATCTAGTTAAATGGCATTGTTATTCATATAAGCTTAAAGTTCTTTATTCAGAAGTAGGTACTTGGACTGCTAAACATTGAAAAAAGCCATTAAAAGAGAAGAAAAATGAAAGAAAAAGAGCAAAGAGAAATACAAAAGGAACAGAAGAATGAAGGGATGGGCAGAAATAAAAGGTAGTTTCAGATTAAAAACTTGGATGATATTTTCTCTAGATTCCTGGAAAATACTATAGTTACAGTTCAGTTGTAGATGGTGCTCTAGTTTGATGAGTGGTGCTCTATTTATCATCTTTGAAGAGGGGATGGGGAATAATAGTTAACATTTATGTAATGACTTACCTACAAATCATTTCCCCTATATGATCTCATTTGGTCTTTGCAAAAGCCCCATATAGCAGTCAGTACAAATATTAAACCCTTTCCTCCATTACTTGCCTATTTCTTTCAAAATGATTCCATTCCTCCAGGGTTATAACCTAGGAGTCTTCCTCATCTCTTTCCTCCCTTTCAACCTTATATTCAACCAACTGGCAAGTCTTACTGATTTCTCTTCTTCAATATCTTTAACATCTATCCCTATCTGTCCACTCACACAAACATCCTAATTTAGGTCCTTATTATCTCTAACCTAAAGTTTTTTTTTTTTTGGTAGATGAAATGGTACACGTTTTATTTTTATAGAATTACAGTAAGATAGAACTCTCAACTTGCAAACTGATCTGAAATGAATGAAAGGTAGCAAAGGACATGTTATCTACAAAAGCTGTAAAATTAAGTGTGCTATTTTAGCTCTAACCTCAGTAAAACTTAATTTTTTCCAAAGTTTTTTTTTTCTTCTGTATAAGTCAAATGTCCCATTTTCTTTGATTATTTAAAAGGATTTAAAATGAAATCCCCTTAACCATTGATTTTGGTTAGTCTGCTCATCTGCCATATCACATTACCTTCGTTTTTAAAAATAACATTTGGAAATGTGACAGCTGACAAAAAATGTTAATATACAATTTTCTTTGAGACTCTTGAAAACCACAAAATGTCTAATGTCATAATGACTACAAATACTAACATTTAAAGTTAAAGTCATCATAACTTTTTGCATGCCACAATGACACACACCTAAGGCCAACTTTTTCAAAATGCACTCTAACTTGAATAAAATCAAATAGGGAGACATATAAAATGGGAAATACAGTGTAGCTTTACATCTTAGCTCCTGCTTGTCCATACGGCATTATGGAGGGAGTAATAACTTTACTTATACACTGACTTTGTAAATGTGATCAGCTGTGAATGTCCTGAATATTTATGAATCTCACTTCAGTTTTTATATATGTAACATAAAATTGCACCCAGGAAGCCAAAAAAGGCCTTCCAGAGCTACTGGTAGATTCTATTTAGACAACTGAAAATGACTGTAATTATGCTGTGTTTTAATATTATCTGAAGAATAATTAATATTCACTGAAAAAAAGGATTTTTATGTATGAGAAAATTCTACTTGTACACATGGGAATTTTTTATTCAGGTTATACGTGTGTAGTCATGCAAAACACTTCCATAGTAGTGATATTGTGAAAAACTAAGTATATTTCCTTTCAACCTACCCCACCCCCCCCATTTATTCTATTCTCTCTTTTGACCCTGTTCCTCCTCAGAAGTGTTTGCCTCTGATTATCCCCTCCCCTAGTCTTCCCTTTCCTCTATTATGTCCCTGCTCTCTTGTCCCCTTCCCCCTTTATTTTCCTGTAGGTTAAAATAGATTTCCATACCCAATTGTATATGCTAATCCCTCTTTAAGCCAAATCCTATGAGAATAAGATTCATGCATTCCCTCTCACCTTTCCCCATTTCCCCTCCACTGTAAAAGCCTTTTCTTGTCTGTTTCATGTGAGATAATTTACCCCATTCTACCTCTCCCTTTCTCCTTCCCCCAGTATAATCTTTCATCCCTTAATTTTATTTGCCAGATATCACCCCTTCATCTTTGACTCACCCTGTGCCCTGTATCTATCTATTTATCTATCATCTATCTATCTATCTATCTATCTATCTATCTATCTATCTATCTATCTATCTATCTATCTA
>NW_020951391.1:8399917-8545455 GCF_900497805.2 Vombatus ursinus | reverse complement strand
CTATCTATCTATCTATCTATCTATCTATCTATCTATCTATCTATCTACATATATATAATTTTCCCCTCCCACTACCCTAATACTGACAAAGGTCTCTTGAGCTACAAATATCATCTTTCCATGCAAGAATGTAAACAGTTCAACTTTAATAAGTCTCTTATGATTTCTCTTTCCTGTTTATCTCTTCATGTTTCACTTGAGTCTCATATTTGAAAATCAAATTTTCTATTCAGCTCTGGTCTTTTCATCAAGAATGCTTGAAAGTCCTCTATTTCACTGAATATCCATTTTTTCCCCTGAATGATTGTGCTCAGTTTTGCTGGGTAGGTGATTCTTGGTTGTAATCCTATCTCCTTTGCCCTCCGGAATATTATATCCCAAGCCCTGAGGTCCCTTGATGTAGAAGCTGCTAAATCTCATGTTATCCTAATTGTGTTTCTACAATACTTAAATTGTTTCTCTCTGGCTGCTTACAATATTTTCTCCTTGACCTGGGAACTCTGGAATTTGTCTACAACATTCCTAGGAGTTTTCCTTTGGGGAGCTCTTTCAGGAGGTGATCGGTGGATTCTTTCCATTTCTATTTTGCCTTCTGGTTCTAAAATATCAGGACAGTTTTTCTTGATAATTTCTTGAAAGATGATGTCTAGACTCTTTTTTTGATCATGACTTTCCGATAATCCAATAATTTTTAAATTATCTCTCCTGGACCTATTTTCCAAGTCAGTTGCTTTTCCAATGAGATATTTCACATTGTTTTCTATTTTTTCATTCTTTTGGATTTGTTTTACACTGTCTTGATTTCTCATAAAGTCACTAGCTTCCAATTGCTCTATTCTAATTTTTAAGGAAGTATTTTATTCAGTAAGCTTTTGGACTTCCTTTTCCATTTGGCCAATTTTGCTTTTTAGGACATTCCTCTCCTCATTGGCTTTTTGAACCTCTTTTGCCATTTGGATTAGGCTATTTTTTAAAGTGTTATTTCCTTCAGTATTTTTTTGAGTCTCCTTTAGCAAACTGTTGAATTGTTTTTCATGATTTTCTTGCATCACTCTCAGTTTTTCCTCTACTTCTCTTACTTGCTTCTCAAAATCCTTTTTAAGCTCTTCCATGGCCTGGGACCAATTCATATTTTTCTTGGAGGCTTTGGATGTAGGAGCTTTGGCTGTGTTGTCTTCTTCTGGTTCTTCTGGTTTGATCTTCTTTGTCACCAAAGTAAGATTCTATAGTCTGACTCTTTTCACCACTTACTTATGATCCTGGCCAATTACTTGAGTTATAAACTCTTTGTTAAGGTAAGGGCCTGTTTCCAGTGTGGAGAATGTACTGTCCCAAGCTTTGGGGTTTTGTGCAGCTGTTTTCAGAGATACTTCTAGGGACCTGAAAATTTTCAGTTCTTCCAAGTTGCTATGATCAAGGGCAAGGTGTTTACTCCTTTCCTGGCCTGTGATCTGGTCTATGACTGACCATGAGCACTCTTTTCTGTCTTGCAACTGTGAGGGGGATTCTGTCTCCACAGTCACTACAAGCTCTATGACGCTAGTGCTCCTCCTCGCCCCAGGACCACCACCCAGAACCGTGACCTAGATCCAAGCACAGGCAAAGCAAGAGAATCCTACACCAGCAAAGAGATCCCTGCAATCCCCCTCTGATCAGTTGCTTGATTCCCCCTCAGTCTGTGGACCAGAAGCTCTGGAGGAGGCTGCTGCCCTGGGGCTAAGCTTAGAGAATGGGGCTGGGACCACAGGTTTCTCTCTCACCACCACAGAAACAGACTTTTTCCACTGACCTTCTAAGTTGTCTTTGGAGTTCATGGGTTGAGAAGTCTGGAAACTGCCACAGCTGCCTGTGATTCAGTCCTCTGAGGCCTGCTTCACATTTGCTTAGGCCTGCTTGCCCACACCAAACTGTGCTCCTCCCCCTGCTTGGCGTGATAGACTTTTCTGATCAATCATCCAGGTTATCTTGGGCTGGAAATTTGTTTCAGTCTGTCAGTTTGTGGGTTATGCTGCTTTAAAATTTGTTTAGAGACCTTTTTTATAGGTATTTGGAGGGCTTGGGGGAGACCTCAAGCAAGTCACTGCTTTTACTCCTCCATCTTGGCTCTGCCCGCCATGTGGGAATTTTTAACAAGAATAGGACAGTGGCATGGTTGCCACTTTTATAAGCATATTTTCCTATACCAGGGGTGGGGAACCTGCATTCACAAGGCCACATGTGGCCTTTTAGGTGCTTGGATACAGCTTTGTGACTGAGTCCAAGTTTTACAGAACAAATCCTTTTATTAAGGGAATGCCACAGGCTCCCCATTAGCTACATTCTAGATCTCTAAAATGCCACCAGTGTGATATTAGATAAATGACAACCTCTCTGAGCCTCACTTTCCTCATCTGCTCATAACGACACTGCTCATAACTCCATTTGGAGGTTTTGCTTTTTCTTACCCTTCAGCTGCAAGAGCAGAGCTTGCCGCTTGCTAGCATGCCAGCCCGAGAGAAGGAAAGTGAAAGAGCATCTGTAGCCTAAAGTATTAAAACAGACTTCAAATGTATCTCTTTTCCAGCTCTCCCTGTCTCATCCATTTTCCACACAGAAGCCAAATTGATTGTCTGAAAATGGATAAGTTTAACTGTGCCACTCTTTGGATCAAGAAGCTTCAGTGTCTCCCTATTTCTAATAAGATAAAATTTTAATTCTTCTTTGTCAATCAAAGTCCTTCATTAGTAAGCCACAATCCATCTTTCTGAGCTTGTTACAATTCCTCCTCCTTACACAATCTATATCCCAGCAAAACTGTCCCATTTTGTTATTTCTTGTACTTAGCATTTCCATTTCTTTCCTCCCAGCCTTTGAACATTCTAGAACATTCTCACTCCTTAAGTCTGTCTCTTGGAACCCAAAACTCCCTTTAAGCTTTAGCTCAAGTGCCATATCTTATAAAAGATAGAGCTTCCCCCCCACCATTTATTAACTAGTGTCCTCCCTTCCCCACCAACTTACATTGTGCTTATTTTGTATTTACTTCTTTTGTACATATTGTTGATCCTCAAGAGAAGGTAAGCTTTTATATTCTCAAGCCTAGCATGGAAATACTTAATAATACTTACTGAATTAAATGGAATTATTTTGCAGATTATGAAATAGAGGCCACATGACATAGAACAGTGATATATCTCGAAGGACTTGAATCCATATCTTTTGAAACTAAGTCCAAAACTTCTCCTTGCCACAGCTTCCTTACAGAAATCTAATGATGAGGAGGTCAGGGTTCTACTACAGCTAAATTTTTAGTCTGTACTGGGAGATATTCAACCTCTTACCTGGGGATTCCTTCTTTGGCCCTTTACTAGGAATGCTGTTGGACTTTAAACATATCAGGAGCCAGCTCTGGTGTTCTTGTCCTTTGCCTTCTCTCCTATGGACTGCCTAGTGTAGTAGCTTTTAGGGATCTTGGGGAGATCATGGGTTATGTTGGCTCTTATCATTGTCTCCTACAAAAAGTGAAATTATTCCTGAATTTTTTTTATCCCTGAATTATACATGTAATACAGAATGCCAAAATGTTCTGCTTTCCTTGTCTTAGAGAAAAAACCAGTTTGCATTCAATGTATGTGAACATCCTTTTAACAATGATCCATCCACATTAAAAAAGGAAACCTATGTACTTCAGGCAAGGTCATGTAAGCCCCAGGTGAGCACCTGAATAAGAGCTGTCAGAATACATTTAAGCTGCCATAGGGAAGATTTCACTTGTGAACCCAAGTTTTCCATAATTTTAAATGAGACATGTTAATGAAATATGTTCACCTTACATAGCCCACCCAGAGTTCTCATTAATATTACTCATTTGCAAGCACATGCTATTCATTAAAATTTGACAAATGTGTTCATAAAAGATAGGCATGCATGAAGCTTCCATTTGCAGTAATGGGAGAAATAATAAGTATTAAACTTGTAGTAATATTAAGGAGACACAAATGCATCAAATTTCTATCATATATTAATGAAACATGTCTGTGCATGAATTTGCCATTACTATTGAGTGAAAAGTCTACTTTGAAAGAATAGGATACTTTAATAGTGGAAATTATATAACCCTAGTTGTTTGGAACCACAGCCAGATTTTCCTCCTACTCACCGCTGAAATTTTGAGAAAGGAATGCTGGATTTGGAGTCAGGAGAAATTGGGTTCAAATCTTGCCACAGGTACTTATTAACTGTGTGACTCTGGGCAACTCATAGGTTTTTAAGTTCATAGGTCAATAGATTTAGAGCTGAAAGAGACCTTGGAAGTCATTTAGTTTAGGCCGATGAGGAAAGTGAGCCCTAGAGAGATGGTAGCTTGCTAAAGGTCACATAGGTAGTAGTATCAGTGCAAAGACTTGAACCCAGGTCCTCTGACTCCAAATTCAACTCTTCCTCCTCATCTCAACTTTGTGGAATGCCTGGGTTCCTCTAAAATACAGATTCAGTTCTATCTTCTACATGATGTCTTTTTCTGTTTAACCCTCCTAGCTCCTCCATCCCAGGTTGTAGTACCTTCTTCCACAAGATTACCTTGTATCTACTCCATATATGTGCATGTGGTCTCCCCCATTAGAATATAATCTCCTTGAGGGCAGTTTTGTTTTTGTTTTTGTATTCCTAGCACATAGCACAATGCCTCACTGAGTGAGGCTGACCCTTGGATGACAACCATATAGACCAAGAATTCTTTTCCAGTGGTCCAGAGATCCCCAAAGGGTCCATGGAGAAATTTCAAGGGGTTTGTGAACTTGAATGGGAAAAATGCATCTTTATTTTCACTAACCTCTAACTGAAATTTTTCATTTACTTCAGTGGGATTAAAAAAATACTCTGAGAATGGGTCCATAGGCTTCACCTGATTGATAAATGTGTCCAAGATCTAAAAAAGGCTAGGAATTTCTGATACAGACTATCACAGGCTCACATATAAAACCAGTCTGGCTTGGTAGGACCTGACAGAGATTGTGGTCTTTGGATTATCTCTGTGCTAGAATGAGATATCAGAGTAGCACTTTAGAGGAAGAAGCATATAGCTCCAATATAATTTATATATGATCTTGAATCAAGTTTTAGTTACATTTGAATATGAATATGAACTGGGAATTCATCATTATTCAAATCACCCAGTCAGTCACGATGTGCTATGCACTATGCTAAGTGCTGAGAATATAAATATGTGGTGAATGAAAAATCTGAAAGACCTAATTTCGGAATAATTAATATTCAATTTGTTAATTTCAGCTAGCAAATAATTAATAGAATGAGGTCAGTGGCACTCTTGGGAACAAAAAACAAACTTTGGGGGCTGCCAAGTGTTTAAATACCCTTGGAAGACTGGGTGTTTCTGACAGGAGGAAATTAGTTCTGATTGGTTAACAATTAAAGAAAGAATGAATATTATAATGAAAGGCAGGCTTATTCTAATGAAGGCTAGGGGATATGACTTTGATTATGTCACTCTTACTAATCTCTACCCTGACCACACCTGCCTTGGGCAATCTAGACAAAGGGATCTACCCTTAAGGAAGCCAAGTCCCAGTTGGGTGTGGTCTTGCCCAAGATTGAGAAGAATGTTAACCCAATCTCATTATCACCCTTGTCTTTCGGAGGCTACTTTGATCTAGTAGAGAATGAGGAAATAGAAAGGGAAAAGCCCTGGATCCCTCTGATATTAATTGGTTATTAATATAAGAGAAAAATAATCATTTCTCTCAAATCTGAATAGAAAGACAATCCTTGCTCCCAAGGAACATATAGTCTATGGGAAGAACCCAGTACATGAAAGAAAGCTAAAAAAGTATGGTAGAGAAAGTCTAGTGTGCTTCCTAGAAAGGAAGGAGACATGGCTTGATTCCTCTTTAAATAGAGGATCCAGGAGGAGCTATCCAATTAGAGGCCACAGGTATAGAGGGTACTTCCAATATGCCCATTGCTAGGCTGGAACAAGCTTCAGGATGAAGGGCAGCTGGGACAGGAATGAGCAAATGAAATAATAAAACTGAACTATGGAGTTTTCATTCCAAGAAAGATGAAAATTCCTAGCTTCCTCACCTTGTCTCTAAATGGACTATTCTGTGCTCTTATCAAGCTGTAATAGAAAGTGTATTCCTTGGGATAGTAATTTTAGAATTTCAGAAGAGTTGGAAGGGACCTCAGAGGCATGTAGTTAAGTCATACTGAATTAAGAATACCTTTTACAGTACACCTGACAAGGGCCTTTCTAGCTTTGGCTTCATGACCTCTGATGAAGGGGAAAGTACTATCTCCTAAGGCAGACTAATCTACTTTCGAATTGCCCTAATCAACCATTCACTCAACCTATCAATAAACATTTATTAAGTGCCTACTTTGTGCCACGTACTATATTAAGCACTGGACATCCAAAGAAAAATATTTAAGCTATTCCCTACCCTGAAGGAACTTATTTTCTAATTGGAGAAACAATATGTACGATGTTATGTGCACATATAAGAACAAATAATAATGTATTTATTTCATATACACAATGCATAAACAAACACATGAAGTATACTCACACAAGTGATTGCATGTATACGCTTGCATGGATGCACTCATGTACATGTATCCATATGTACTTATATCCATATGGAATAAGTACAAAATATTTTGTAAGTATATATTTAAATATTTTGTGTATTTATTTTTATTAAAATTACCTTGTTTTGATTTCATCTATTTTATTTCATATATACATGTGCATTCATATATAGGTCTTTGCACATGTACATATATGTACATAGGAATACACACATATATACATGTACATACATATATATGTAATATTGCAAGGGTGGTTTTTTTTGTTTTGTTTGTTTTGTTTTTTGAGGAGGGTTGGGAGGAATTGACAGCGGGGCATATCAGGAAACACTCATAGAGTTGAGCTTGAACTACATTTTGAAGGAAACTAGGGATATTAAGAGGTAGTAAGGAGACATTCAGGCATAGAAGAAAGTTAGTGTGAAGGTAGAGTGTTAGGAGGTAGCATATCATTTCTGAGGAACAAGAAGAAGACTAGTTTGGTTGAGCCATTGAGCATATGAAGGAGAGATATGTAAGATCAGAAAGGTAGATTGGAGCTAGCTATGTGGGGTTTTAAATACTGAACAAAGGAGTTTGGTTTTGAACCCATTACTTATAGGGAATCACTGGAAATTTTCAAGTAGAGCAGTGCATAGTCATATCTGTACTTTAAGAAAAGCACTTTGTCAGCTATGTGGAAGATGGTTTGAAGAGGGGAGAGACTTGAGGCAGAAGATCAGTTAGGAGACTATTATAGTAATGACGGTATTGAAAGGTAATGAGAGTTTGAGCTAAGTTGGTAGCCAGATGAATGAAAAGAAGGAGGTGGATTGAAGAAATGCTGTGGAGGTACAATTAATAATATTAGGTAACTAATTGGATATGTGGGAACTTGGGATACAGGAGCCTGAAGAACTGAGGATAATACCAAAGTTGTGAACTTGGATGACTGGAATTAATTATGGTGGTACCCTTGATGGAAACAGAATCATTAGGATGGTAGACATTGTTAGGAAGTTTTATCTTAGGTCACACCTATATTTGTCTCTTTGCAGCTTCCACCCATGACTCCTGCCCTATTTCAATAAGCAGAAAGTCTAATCCCAGTTTGAAATGACAGTCCTTCAAATTCTTGAAGACACTTACCACATCCCCCTTAAGTTTTCTCTTCTCTGGGCTAACCATCCCCTTTTCTTTCAACCAATCCATATATGGTATGAATTCCAAGCCTTTCATCATTTTGGTTGCTCTCATCTGAACACCCTTCAGTTTTTATCAATAACCTTCCTCAAACATGGTGCCCAGAACCTCCAGATGTGAGTTTAAAATGATGGGGTATTAAACAGAAGCTATTACTTCTCTAATTCATGACTGTAGGCCTCCCTTAATGCCATCTAGGTTCATATTAGGTTTCTTGGCTGTCATATCACACTGATTTCTCAGAATAAACTTGCAGTGCACTTTAGCCCCCAGATTTCTTTTAGATGAACTCTTATAAGACTTCCAAGGGCAGAGCCAAGATAAAGTAGAGAAAGCACTCAGCCAATCTCTCCCAACATACCCCTCCAAAAAACTTTAAAATGATACCTGAAATCAAATTTAGGAGTAGAAGAGCCAACAAAAGATAGTAGTGAGATATTCTTCCAGCCAAAGGCAACTTAGGAGATTGGAAAGAGAGATCTGTTATATGGGAGTGGAGGCTATCCCAGAGCCCATGTGGATGAAACACACCTGTGTTAGGACTAGGTGGTAGCAACAGAAGCAGTAGCAGCTTCAAGTACTCTCAAGTCCACAACAATAAGGGAACTGGCAACTGGTCAGAAAGAGAGCTAAAGGGAACCATTGTGTCAACACTAGATGCAGGACCAGATGTTGTTTGACAAATCCATTGCCTATTCCCACTTCTGGGTCATAGTTCAAGATGCAAGAGGAGCACTTTCATTCAAGAGGGATCAGGAGCCCTGAGGAGCTGTATTGTTTTTTTTTTATTGTTGTTTGTTTGTTTTTGGTGGTTTTTTTTTTTTTGCTTAGGCAATCAGGGTTAAGTGACTTGCCCAGGGTCACACAGCTAGTTAGGTGTCATATGTCTGAGGCCAGATTTGAACTCAGGTCCTCCTGACTCCAAGGCCAGAGCTCCATCTACTTCACCACCTAGCTGCCCCAGAGCAGTTTTTGATCACAAGGAATCAAGGATCCTGAAGAAGAGTATTATTTCCAGTCCTAAGGGAACAGGGCCCCTGGGAAGCAGTATCACTTCTGGTTCCAAGGGATCAAGGACCCTAAGGAGTTGTATTGATTGAAATCCCAAGGAATCAAGGGCCCTTCCTAGATAAGGACCAGAGTACAGACAAGGAGCCACACCTCTTCCCAGATTACAACACCTTGGAAGCATTGAAAATGTCCAAACCCCCAGAACTAGCTCTGAAAACAAAGTGTGAAAAAGTCTGAAGTTTCACACAGTACCACCCTTCCACCCCCCATCCCCCATGACAGGAACAGAGCCCAACTCTAACATTAAGTTCAAAATCAAGAAATTGGGTAGAAGAATTAGCAAACAACAATAATAACAACAACAAAGAACCTCTCCATAAAAGCTACTATAGTGACAGGGAAGATCAAAACACAAACTCAGAAGACAATGAATTCAAATGAGCTATAAATAAAACCTCCAAGAAAAATGTGAATTTGGCACAAGCCCAACAAGAATTCCTGGAAGAGCTAAAAAAAAAAATGTTTCCAAAATCAAATAAGAGTGGTAGAGAAAAAATTAGGTGAAGAAATGAGAGCAAAGGAAGAAAAACCATGAAAAGATAATTAACAGCCTGGTAAAAGAGGCACAAACAATACTGAAGAAAACAATACCTTAAAAAAAGAATTCCCCAAATGGAAAAAAAGAGGTATGAAAATTTACTGATGAAAACAACTCCTTAAAAAACTGAATTGGCCAAATAGAAAAAAAAAACTTACTGAAGAAAATAATTCCCTTAAAAATTAAAATTGTGCAAGTGGAATCTAATGACTCCATGAGACATCAAGAAACAATAAAACAAAGTCAAAAGAAAAAAAAATAGAAGAAAATATGAAATATCTCACTGGAGAAACAACTGACATGAAAAATAGTCCAAGGAGAGATAATTAAAGAGTTTTTAGATTACCTGAAAGAATGATCAAAGAAAGAGCCTAGACATCTTATATCAAGAAATTGTCTAGATGAACTCTTGTAAAATTAAGAGTCCCCCCTCTTGTCCCTGTGAAGTTCCTTTTGTGATTCCAGATAAAAGACTTTGCATTTATCCCTATCAAAATTGCATTTTATTGAACTCAACCTCATTTTTAGACCTTTTAAAATCTTGACACATCCAATCTGTTGGATATCCCTTCCAGCTATTTGTCATTCTCAGATGTGAGAAGTGTGTCCTTTATACCTTTATCTGGGTTATTTATAGAAATGTTGACTGTCACAGGGCCAACCACAGAACCCTAGGGTTGTACACTAGAGACTTTCTTCCAAGTTTATATTGAACCATTATTGACTACTCTTTGAAATCCACCTAATTCAAAATTCACCTAATTATCTAGCTCAGCAGTTTTCAAAGTGTGGTTCAGAGTACTATTTATTTATAATAATACTAAGATATTTTACTTCCTTATAGAGTAAAGAGAGACAGATAAAGCTCACAAAAGCAAAACTTCTTGGGAATGGGCAGTGGGTCTTCAATAATTTTTAAGAATGTAAAGATGTCCTGAGAACAAAACAAAAAAAAGTGAGAATCAGCAGTCTAATATGAATCTATCTGTTCCAATATACTAGTGCAAGACTGGACACTCCTTTTATACTCTAGGTTCCTTCCAGTGACACATGTTGTCCCTGGAACTGGGGCCCTTCCAATGATTCATGTGGCCCCAGAAGGGGCCCAGGTTCAGACATGCTCTCCTGAAGGTATGACCATTGTTATAGTAGTACAAGATACTTTAACAAATCCTTTGCTAAATCTTGGTAACCTAATTAGAGCATATACCTTATTGACCAATCAAGTAACCCTTTCCAAAATGGAATAATACTTGTCTAATTCCTTTGGTTTTATATACCACAGTCATTTCTAGATAATTCTCCATGTCACTTCCCCCCCCCCATCCTTCCCAGTGGAACTACTTTTCTTATGTCCACACACTGATCTCATCACTCTCCTCTTTTAAAACAATCAAAATCCCTTTAGTTTCTTCCTTTCTATCCACAATAAATTAAAAGTTTTAATTCTGTCCTTCCCCTGTGTCATATTAACTACTTTGTTGAGCTCTGGTGCCTTCTCAGCTTTCCCCAGGAAGGTTAATTTATTAAGAGTTCTTGAGACAGTCACTTCTACAAAGTGATTCACCACATTTTCCTTCTTTATTTTCCCCTCAATAGAACCCTTTTAGATATCTCACGTTATTCTTCATATTTTTCATATTACTGTTGTAAACCAGTCCAAGGCCAATCTCTCCCACAAAGAATTTTCAAATTAGAGAGAAGACTTGTAGTATAATGAGAATTATACTATTTGAAATCAAAGGACCAAATTTTAAATCCTAGCTTTTTCATTACTGCTTCTGTGACCTTGGGCAAGTCATTGAAACTCTCAACTTCAGTTTCTACATTTATAAAATCGAAGGTCCCTTCCAACTTGAACTTTATAATCCTGTGATCTTACTTATTCTATTAATTCTCATTAATTTTTGGTATCAATCAACTATATCAATGAAGAGACCAAATTAAAAGTTTATGCTTATGTTTTTTTTCATACTTAGTTTATTACAATGATAGCTTCATTTAAGGGACTGTTAATAGATTAAATATTAATATTAATGGGTTGCAAAGTAATACATTATGCTTTTGTTATCAATGTTAATTTTGAAAAGTATCCCTTCAATAGGCTAGTTAATGCATTGTATTATTTAAGGTAGGGGGAAGAGAACAAACATTTATTAAGCATCTACTATGTGCTAAGTACTTTGCAATATTATCTCATTCAATCCTCTTAACAACCTTGAATCACTATCCCCATTTTTCAGTTAAAGAATCTGAGATAGATAGAGGTTAAGTGACTTGTCCAGGATCACATAGCTAGTAAGTGTCTGGGGTTGGATTTAAACTCAGCACTACCTGATTCCAGTCCCCGCACTTTATTCCCTGCCCTCACCTAGCTGGTTTTAACATGAAAGAAAATCAGGCTTTAATGAGGAGAGGCTGCCTGGCTAGTGGCTATCATGCTGGACTTGGGGTAGGGAATACTTGCTTCAGTACTTGCTGTGTTGTCCTGGCCACGTCACTTAACCTCTCTTAGCCTCAGTTTTTTCACCTGTAAATGGGATAATAAAGATTATAAAACCTCTCAGAATTTTTGTGAAAATCAAATGTGCTGTCTGGTTATTTCTTAGAATCCTAGTTTTCTTCAAAGAGTAGTTCTGAGTCTCCCTCCTATGTGATGTTTTCTTTGATTCCTAGAGTTGCTGGTACTTCTAATTCCTCAATTACCTTGTATTTATTTTCTATATATTTGTGTATACTTATTTGTGTACATATTTCCTCCCCTGTTGGGACTTTTATTTTTGTCTTTTTTCCTCCCAGTGCCTAACACAGTGCCTAGAACCTCATAGGAGCTTAATAAATACTTGTTCTTTGGTTTAGTAATAGTCAAATCCATTTATTGAGTGCTACTTTGAGCCAGGCACTGTGCTAAGCACTGGGGGTACAGAGAAAGGCAAACAAACAAAAACAAAGCCAAAAAAACCCCAACCAGTCCCTGTTCCTAAAAAAATCCTCAAAGTTTAATGAGGGTGGGAGAAGAGGTAACTTGCAAAACATTATGTACAAACATGATATATACAGGATGAACCAAGACAATCAATAGAGGGAAGGCACTAAGATTAAGACGGACTGGGAATGAATTCTTGTAGAATGTGTGACTTTAGCTGAGACCTAAAGGAAGCCAGTAAAATGATTTACAGACCTTAAAGAACTATATAAATGCTGGCTATTTTTTTAAATAAGGTACGAACAATAGCATTAGCATAGGTATAATCTAGTCAAATAAAAGTTAATATATCTGACATTATTTTAATAGTAAACAGTGTGGAAAGGTTATGATCTAAATTAGATGAGGAAGAAGCAATATTCATGCAATTATGTACCAATGAATGAAACAGAATACCTATCGGCAATACATCTCTATTAATGGGCATCTCCACTATTTGCAAATGCAATGAAATTATATTTATGAAGATGATTCCGAAGCAATGATTTTGTTTATGAGTTGTTTTTTGTTATGTGCATCAAGCTTAATAGTACTGCAGGGTCTCCTCCAAAAGATTCATGACAACACAGAAGAGCTGATCATTATAATAAAGGGAGAAAAAAAAGAAAATCAATGTATGAAAAATGCTTATTGCCCAGATTCTAGTATTCAATTGGGTGGATAGCCCACTGTGCTAGTCCATCTGTATATTTATCTCAGAGAAGTTCTTTGGATTTTGATCTAGAATTCAGTAATTGGAAGACAGTGGACTGAACTGTATTTCCAAGTTGCAAAGCACTTACAAAAATCCTAAACTGTTTCTTCATACCCACTCACCCATATACACACCTACCCAACCCTGATCCCTCTCCCCACTCCACAAAACATCTTTTCAATACTGACATTTTTCACAGTGATGTTATATGACTATGAGTCATGAAATCTCTCAATCTCAGAAGAATCAAAATTGCAGGTGACCCAAAGGGCAAAGGAGTGGCATATAGTAGGTGTCAGTAGGTTGCAGTATATTATAATTCCTTGCTTGTAAGAAGTGCATTAAAAATAACATCAAGGAAATGTATGATGGGAAAAGGAAGTGAGACAGATATAAAAGAAAATGAAGGAAAAAAATGATGGGCATGATACACACAAAATATGAGAGAGAGAGAGAGAGAGGAAGACCTCCAGCTCATTGGGTATATCCTCTGTGAAGGATTGAATGTATGCCAACACTGATGAGATCATAGAACCACTGGAATGTTGAAGTAGTGATGATGACCTCCAGGCACTGAGATGCTGCATTCTTCCAATTTAGATGTAGATAGGCTAGTTATAGACAGAATGTCATTTCCCATATGTAATACTGCTCGATTTGCACAGAAACCAGCTTATCTGAAGATGGAAGAAGGAATTTATTCACATACTTGATTCAGGAAAAAAAATCAGAACAAAACAGTAAATATAACTTAAGAACAACTTTTATTGAATTGAAAAATAGTAAAATAAATAAATAAAAACAACCCTAATGCAGGGATATTATATTTTAAAAAGAAAACTTTAAAAAAGTATATTTCCTTCATTATCTTTATTGCTCCATGAGTCCTGAATCAAATTTAATTATTCTCTGTCCTTAGGCAGGTTATATTAAAAACTTTGTAAATGAGTCAATTTACACATCTTCAGTTTAATTCAATAAATATTTGTTGCTTACTGTTTTCAAGAAATTGTGATATGAACTAAGAAATATGATGAATGTGTATCCCCTTGTATGTTTGAGGAATGATTGATATGTATACATTTATGTGTCACAAATATATATTTGAATATAATTAATCATTTTATTTATTTTCTGTCTTGTTTATTCTCTATTTTAAGCTTGCCAAAAGTAAGAGTAATATCTACCTTTTATAAACTATCTCCTTTTGGCCTCAACAATAGTTTCTGGCAACTTGTGAAGGAACAATAAACATTAACTGAGCTGAATTCTATTTTGAAAGCCTTCTTTCTAGAATTTTGGGACATTTTCATCTGTATGAATTCATGTAGGTTTAATCTTGCCTGAAGGCAAGGAATACTTAATGTTCCCAAGACATTTCCAATAGCTTTTTCCTAAATCAAAAATATAGAACCACACATGACTAGCACAACTTAAAAAGACATTTCTTTGTTGGAATGAAGCTGATGACAATGATGAAATTAAGGAAGGGGCAAAATCCAAAACCAAAACATCATCCTTTCTATCTCAGATTTATTTTATAATTTATGTTTTTCCAAAATATAAAAATCCTTTTCCTCTACACTAGATCCAGGTAAGCTTAGAAAAAGGTCTTTTAGATACTAATATTTTTAAGTAAAATATCTACCATGTGATGCCAGCATTATAGCTCTCCTGGATAGTACTCAGATGTTGGACATTGTGCTTTTCAAATTTATTTTAGACTCTTCAAAAACTTGCACACCTGAGCTTCTTATTAGAAGAGTTTCTTTCTTTCATGCCACATTTTCAGGCCCTAGAACTACTGAAAGGAGAGTTGTATATCAAACGTCAAATACCATTTTGTAGCAAATAGATAGCTAACATTTATTCCCAGAGGCAGGATGGAGTAATAGGACAAATTTGGTACTCACAATCAAAAGGTCTAGCTAGGTTTGAGTTCTGGACCAATCTCTTATTGGCCTTGACCTTGATCAAATCATATCACCTCTTGGATCCTATTTCTTTTTTATCAAAATGGGGATGATAATAATTGTACCATCTATCCCAGATGTTCTTTTGAGAGTCAAATGGGAAAATGTGTATATATTACTTTATACAAACGAGTTGTTAATGCTTTAGGTTGTGCAGTGGATTGAGTGCTAGGTCTAGAGTCAGGAATACTTGAGTTCAAATTTGGCCTCAGATACATATTAGCTATATGACCTTGGGCAAATCACTTAACTTCTATTTGCCTCAGTTCCTTTATCTATAAAATGGGAATAATAATAACCCCTACTTCCCAAAGTTGTGAGAATCAATTGAGATAATAATTGTAAAGTGCTTAGCACAGTGCCTGACATAGAATAAGTGCTATATAGTGTTGTTGTTGTTATTTCTAATTGATTGATTTGGAAGATGTGAGTTAGCCTTTCTAAGCCATCATCATAATTGTTGCCCATTTTTCACTGTACAAGAAAAATCCTTTCCTATTTGCTTTGAACTAGAAGAATTATATAGCTCTCCGTTTAATTAGCATTGTCCTTGAACCTGTCAACAAAGAAGCAAGGACTGAAATTCAGGGAAGCCTCAATGTCCTCTCACTTTACAAGTGGGCCTGTGGAAGAAAGCAGCATTGGAATATATGTATATATTCATGCAACTAGTGTGAAGCAGTAGGCACATTCTTTGCTATTCCATACCTGCCTTCTGGGTTAATAGAGGGCTTACTTATTTAGAATTGTCAAGTGAGCATCTTTTACAGACATTAGACCTATTTCAGAAGAGGGTAAAAGACCAAAGAATGCAGTTTTTATATAGTCCTATCCTCTCACAGCACATAATTACTTAGGGATTTTGAGATCATTCTTTCATCATTTACATGTATATGTCACAAAGCTGTGCACCCAATTAATTGAAGGATAACATGGATCCAAGTTAGACAAATTGCAAGTTTTTCCTTCAGTTTGGTTCATTAGTGTTACACATACTGAGCCTATCTGTAGTCACTATAGATTTTTTCCAAATACCAATTTTCTTGTTATTAATCAAAATTTCCAGTCCTGTCTTTCCATTTATCAGAAATATTTCTCATTTTTTTCCTTTCTCCTTTCTCATTCTGACAGCTATGTCTCCCTGTTTTAAGCATTTTTAAACCTTTGTTCAGTACCTGTTATATCAGTTCTCTCTCTCCAAATGTAATGAGACTTCTCTTTCCCCAGTACAATACTGTGGGTTTCATGGTACCTGTAGTCCATTTCTGGTTCTGTTTGAAGATCTCTCCATAGTAGTATTGAGGCAAATGTTCCCAAAGAACCACTGTGCCACAGTTCCTTTTGGCAGTGTTGTAATTGGATTAGAAATGATAGGTACTCTTCAAAGACAGAGGTATTGCAGCCCACAGGCCTTTATAATCTTGTCAAGAATAATGAGGATTTTTTTTTAAAGAAGAGTTTAAGGGATTTGTGGTTTTGCTATTGTGCTATGAATGAATGTTTTAGAAAAGTGCCTACTTGTTCAGGAAATTAAGGGGATAAGGGGAGGGGATTTGGCCAAATAAGTCAGATTAAGAACCCCCAGGTCTTCCTCTGAAGAGTGTAAATTTTGCTACAAGTTGAATTATAAAATTTAGCCAGGTCATGCTTTATCTTTTCTTCTTGAAATCAAGTGATAATGGTAACCTTGATGCTTTGATGGTAGAGATTGTGTCTTATGCCTTTCTATGTCCTCCACAAAACCTATATGTAATTCCATGATGACCACTCATTGGATTTGAGTTATTTGAATTTGAAATTGAATGTATGTTTCTCTACCTTGGAGTAGTATTTCTCAATTATATATTTTTCTGGCTCTGGGAATCAGTGTGTCTCACTTAGCAAATAATTCCAAGTATTTGAAGCATTTTGACAAACTAAATTAGCTTTTTAAGGAAGCATCAAGGTATGGTGAAAAGAGCTGGTCTTGGATTCAGGAAGACCTAGGTTGGAATCCTGACTCTGACACATACTAGTGATGAGACTCTGGGCAAGTCACTTCATTTCCCAAGGCCCCAGGAAGCTCATTAAAACTGAAAATTGCAAATAGCTGCCAATTCATATTAGTGAAGGATATTTTCATTCTAGGAGTTTTCTGCACAGATAAAATCATAGATCTGTGCTAAAACAACTACAACAAAAGGAACTCTTTTGGATGATTAGAACCATTAGAGATTTCTGTTTTATGTTTGTTCTGTTTCTAGGCAGGAATATGTTAAAATGGAAGTTGCATGTAACTTCCTTGGGAAGAGGAATTATTTTGTTTTGGTATTTTTATCCCCAGCACCTGACCATCATCACAGGCAAAAACAAATGCATGAATCTATTGCCCAGAGATGGACAACCTTTAGATCATAGACGTATATTCAAATATATATACATACACACACATATATATATATTACATGTTTACATATATATGTGGTGCATATGCACATATCCATTTTGTATCTCTATAACTTGGATAGGCAGCACAAATGGACAGTAGGTTGGTTCTATAATTAAACAGGAAGAAAAGAATGGCCTGGATTGCCTTTTAGAAATCACAGAAGCCCTTTTTAACACCTAAACAATTATATGGCTGCATGATAGGGAAAACAGAAATTCCCCAAAATACTGAAAATGAGTTTTATGGGAGAGCATTCTAGGAAGATGGAGGAGTAGGTCAGAAAATTTCAAACTCTCAAGATTTTCCTCCACAAAAGAGAAAATAGCACCTCTGGGTGAACATAGAACTGTGAAAATAAGAAAGAGTAGGGGCAGAATAGGGGTTCTCCTGGGACAATTGGAGAAGATCTGAAGAAAAATCCCAGGATGAGATTTCTTTCCAGTGAAGAGTAAACACCTCCAGTCTAGGGTCCACTTTAATAACAAGCAGCAAGCTTCTTAAATAACAAGCCACAAGTCCTGGGGTTAGCTGGTTTGGGACACTGCCTCTGCCCCAGCCACCCAAACTTTTACCCCTGGGTCTACGAGGGGAGTTGGGCATAGAGGGAACCTCAGCTGATAAGGAGCACCTGACCCAGCTGTGCTGCAGAGAATGGAGGGGGCAAGAAGGAACCAGAATATGCTGAGTGAGTGCAGAAGAAATGGGGTGGGACTGCTGGCTGTGGACACTTACAGGAGGCTGGAAGTCTTGGTTTGAGTTCAAGGTCAGAGGGGAGAACTGAAGAGGATCAGAGGCCAGAGGCACCATCCCCCATGCCCCAGGACTAGAGGTTATTATAAAAACTAAATCATTACCAAAAAATGCACAGGCAAAGGAGAAAGAATCGAACCATAGAGAGCTACTATGGGAATACAGAAGATTGGGGTTTGTCTTCAGAGGAGGATAATGAAGCAAAGAAACCCTCTTCTAATCCAAAGAGTAATAATGCCAAATGGTCACCTGCCCCAAAAGAATTCATTGAAAAACTTAAAGACTTTAAAAATCAAATGAGACTAAAACTAAAATCAAAAACTAAAAAAATCAAATGAGACTAAAACTAAAATCAAAAACTAAAAAAATAAGAAAAGAAAAGAAAAAGAAGAATACAAGAAAAGCAAGAAGATTATAAAAAGAAAGTCAACCAATTAGAAAAGGAGATCCAGAATTTTAAGGAACAAAATGTCTCCTTGAAAATCAGATTTGGGCAAGGGGAAACCAGCAAAGTTATAAGAAATGAAGAAATAAAAACAAAACAAAACTAAATATAAAGAATGAAAAAATAGAAGAGAATATGACACATCTTATAAGAAAAACAAGGGATCTAGAGAACTGATCAAGAAGAGAAAACATAAGAATAATTGGACTACTTGAAAGCTCTGATCAAAAAAAGAATCTTTTTTTTTTTAGGCAATTGGGGTTAAGTGACTTGCCCAGGGTCACCCAGCTAGTAAGTGTCAAGTGTTTGGTCTGAGGCCAGATTTGAACTCAGGTCCCAAATGTTATGAGCAACAAGAAAAAAAAAACAATTTATAGGCAGGGCCACAATTGGAATCACACAAGACCTAGCAGTGGCAACACTAAAAGATCACAGGTCTTGGAACATACGTATCGAAGAGCAAAAGAACTAGGCTTCTGGCTGAAAATATCGGAGTCAGCAAAGCTAAGCATAATTCTAAATGAAAAAAAAAATTGCTCAACTGTCAGACTTTCAGGACTGTTAAAAAAAAACAAAAAACAAACAAACAAAAAAGAAAAACAAACAAAAATAAACGAACAAACAAACCCTGAAGTCAATAGAAGATTTGATATACATGAGCCAAGAGAAATATAAGGTACATACCAATGACCAATTGCAAGGGACTAAATAAGAATAGAATGTTTATGTTTTATACGGAAAATGTAAAACCTATGTCTAAGATTGTTACTAGTAACTAAGTAGCTTGTAAAAAAGATTGGGGTAGACCTGAGTATGATATGACTTCAAAAAGTGAAACCATTCAAGAACAGCTAAAAGAGTAATTGTCTTGTACAAATGAGGTACAAGAGGAAGAACCAATACAGAGGAATTAGATGGGGGAGGGGGCTGTTAGTTCTGGACAGCTTTCATTGGAAATGGGTTTAAGAGGGGGAAATACATGTACATCTAGAAGTGTATAAAAGTCTTGTAAACTTAGAAAGAAATAAAACTCTAAGGAGATAAGGAGGGGGCAGAGGATAAAGGAGGCATCTGTAGAGGGGAGGATGAGGGAATAGGTTAAGAAGGGGATATAGAAGGGTGTTTAGATTTAGGGCAATGGGAGGATAAGGAAGGGATTTCTGGAGTGGGGGTAGGTTAAGTAATAGGAGGATAAGGTAGCAGGAGGAAGTAAAATAGAGGAGTTAGGAGAGATAAGAAAAAAGATATGTACAAACATAAAAACAAAGATTAGGAGTAGAATCTCTTAGGGAAAGTATAAATTTATATATGTATGCATATATGTTTGTATGTGTATATATGTATATGTATATATCAATACCTATATATAAATATATCCAAGCTCAACTGTAGCCTTGGGGTGATGGGTAGGGGGGAGGAAGAAGGAAAAAAGAACAAAGTAAAGAGTGTACAGCAAGGAACAAAAGAATACCTACAAGGAAGTAAAGAAAAGGTGGACAGCTTTCAACACAACTCACAGTTTTTAATACTCGAAATGAAAAGTTATTGCTATATATTCGGATACTCTTCTTTGTTCTGCTGTGCACATGACATGCTTTTTTTTCTTTTCTTATTTTATGTTTAAGTTTAATATTTAAGTTTATAATTTTCTTTTTCTTTTCTTATGTATTTTTTAGTATTTGTCTTAGAAAAAGAAAATGAATTTCATATGGAGAGCACATAGTGGGGATGAGCAGGATGTAGTATTCAACACATAAGGATTTTGGAGAAGAAGAGTAAAGGATGTCATCAGGAACGTGTTTGATCAAAAAGAAGATGTGATAGTTTTGTCCCATGATTAGAGGATAGCAAGTGCTCTACTGCTAAACATGTTAGAAAAAATTAATGGATATATCCAGTATGTTAGGTGGATCCCTTATGGTAGATTTCTAGGAAGTTATGGAAATGAACTGCATTGGAATGGGTAAGCATGGATGGGTTGAGATCTCTGTTCTTGGTGGAAATGTCCAAATTGATAGAGATCACACATACATTTGAATATCTTAGTCTAACACAGAGGTTTGCATATAGTAGGTATATAGTAAATGTTTGTTGAATTAAATTGAACCACTCTAGTGAATCACCTGCTCCTTTGTGTCTCCAGGGAGACCTTAATATAGGTTCTTTTTTTTTCCCTTTATTAAAATTGAGGGCCATTTTTCTCATGGGTTCCCTTTTTGTCCTGCAGTTACTCTTACCAGCCTGTGTTATCCACTCCTTTATATCAAACACTCACTCAAAACACAATAAAAATTAGCTTATCTTCATCTGGAGCTAAAACCCTCTATGAAAGTGCAGACATCAAAAAAAAAAAGGTTTAAAGAGAGTAGGAAACTTCTTGTCGTAAATCATGCCCATTTCCTAGACTGAAGAAGAGGAAAGGGGAGGAAGTGGATAGCTGAGTAATTTACCAGATCCCTCTTCATAGACAAACTCTATCAAACATATCACTTTGTAAGGGAAGCCCCAAATTCCCATTATTATATTCAGTTCTGGGTAGCAACACTCTTCACTTGCAATTAATTGTGAACCCTGAGTATTTCTCCTCTCTGAGGAGCTCAAAAGTTCTTAGATTCCAGTTTCCCCTAGTCCTTCAGTTCCTCTATCTAGCTAGTAAAAACTATACTTCCCATAAGCTTACTGCTAATAGAGGGCTATACTATATTAATAATACTCCAACCAATTTTTTAAAATAACAATAGCTTACATTTGTAAGATGCATCATAGATGCCAAAATGCTTTTTAATATGCTTTTACATACATTTTAACATCTGAAAGTAGTGGTTATAGCCAGGAAAGTACATGTAAGATGTACTGAGAACCCAAGAAATTAATTCTATTTAAATAAAACAAAAACAAAAACAAAAACAAAAGGGTTGCTATTTGAATTATTGCTCTGAGACACTCACACAGAGGAAAGCTGTGAGTAGCTTAAGTTGGCATTGTGGATTGCCAGGACTCTGTTAATTTACAATCGAAAGCCTAAAAGAACTATGATCATGTCATGAGAAAAAGTAGTAAGTCTTCAATAAATACATTGAGGCTTCTTTAGGAACCTCTAGTGATGGAGTCCTTAGTGAAATGAAGAAATATAGCAAACAGGCAGTTTAGTAATTACATCAGTTTTCCATAGTTGTTGGTAAAGAGGTCTCTCAACAACCACTGTAGTGTGCTGAGGATCTTAATGACACCAAGTATGAACAAGGAGAATTGTGAATGCCCAGTAGATAGAGGACTATGTTATTGTTCAATCTTGTCTCACTCTTCATGACCCCATTTGGGATTTCTTAGCAAAGATACTGGAGTTGTTTGCCATTTCCTTCTCCAGCTCATTTTACAGACAAAGAAAAGAGTGACTTGCCCAGGGTCACACAGCTAGTAAGTGTCTGGGGCCACATTTGAACTCAGAAAGCTAAATCTTCCCAGTTTCAGGCCCATCACTCTATCCATTGTGCCACCTTGCTTCCTGAAAGAAAAGAATAGAGTTAGTAGATGATTTCCTGCTGAGGGGTAATAATAATAACTGACATATAACTGTTTTAAGGTTTACAAAACGCTATAATACATTATTTCACTTGATTCTCACAACAACTCTGTCTATTGAAGTGCCGCAGATATTATCACCATTTTACAAATGAGGAAATAGAGGCTCAAAGTGGTTAAGTGACTTGGCCAGGGTCATATAGCTAATAAATATTTGAGCCTAGTTCATTCTGATTTTAGGTCCAGCATTCTTTCCACTATACCTTGCTGGTTCAGGTATACTGAGGCATCTATACATCAACCTGACATTAACAATCTGTCCTAAGATATATAAAACCTAACATATATATAAAACTACTTTCAACTACTTACTACTTCTAACTTATGTGGGGCAAACACTAGAAGGAATGCAGAAACAATGATAAAACCTGAACAACTTAGGAATACATGTGGCATTTTCATCACAGCTACTAATTGGAGGTAGGGGATTTAGAAGAGAAAAGTAGATCTGGGAATTGAGAAACAGGTTAATAAGAAGGTATCTGAGAAAAAAAAACATAGATTCCTGGACCATTGATTAAAATTATATGTCTGGAAATGAATCGAATGTTTATTAATATCTATTATGTGCCAAATCCATACAAAAGTAAGGCCATCCCTACCCTCAAGAAGCTTCCATTCAACTAGGAAGATACAGGTAAAAATAAGTAAATGTTCATACAAAATTAGCACATGGTGAAATAGAGGAGGGCATGTGCTAATAACTAGGGTACTTGAGAAAGACCTCCTGTGGCTCCAACTGAACCTTGAAAGTAGTTGAGGATTCTAAAAGGTGAAACTGAGGATGGGAAACATTCTCGGCACGGGGGAAAGCCTGTATGATAGTATGGAAGATCCGAGATCCAGTATTGTCTGTAGCTTGGAGGTTAGTTTGAAAGGAGAGAAACATTGCTATCCTGCATTGACAGAGGGAATTTCTTTAACAGGAGTTCCTTTTTTCCATGAAATCACAGGTTTTGATCATAAAATAATTAGCAGTGATTGCTGAGGTGGAGAACCGAAGTCTTCATCTATCTTACTAAGACTTCCATGATTCCTGAGGTCAGAGAGTGGTTGCTCATTAGAAGTTTTTCAGACTCCATTTCCCATGAGACTGAGTATTTGTGATCCAGGGTGAATGTGTGAGCAGGACTAGATTCTAATCCATGCAAGAGCACTTCTGGGCTGAAGACGAAGGAGAGGAATAGTTAAGAAGAATAGATTTTTATGGTAGCACCCAAATGAGGAAGAGCAGTGGCAGAAGCAGCTCAGCCTGTCTGTTGGTTGCTGATAAACTGAGGGGATCTGGAAGAAATAGTACCTTCTTTTATGACTGAGCTGGGGGAGAGGAGAAATTTTTATAAGGAGAGATGTAGTCAGAGCATAGATGGAATTGGACTACCTTGGTCAGTCAATCTCAGAGAGTTTGCCGTGTCCTCCTGCCCCTGGAGTCGTGAATCTCTGAAAGTTATCCTTCTCCACCCCACTTCCAAGACTCTGGGGATTAGGGAAGATTCTGGGGGAGATTAGATTGTAATTCCTCAGGAATGAGTTTGAAATGATTTCTCTATTCCTTTGCTAGTAGTATTAATCCTAATTAAGTGTTTAGGTTTTTAAAACACATCTTCTTTGATTAGTTAGCTAATAAAGGCACAAAGTGAGCTCAGCTAATTTTAGAGATTCCCAGTAGTTAACGACACATATCTTCCAAAATACCTATACATTTCATTCAATGCAGAGTTGAGTCAAATATGGACTACACGTATATAAATTTGAAAATTTCTGTTCTAAATGTGCAGTGGGTATGTTTAGCAATGAAAGAGAATTGTCGTGACATGGGTCAGGATAATTGTCTTTAAATTATTTGAAGGACTGACCTGTGGAAAAGAGGTTAGGCAGATGGAATTGCAGAAGTAAGAACCAAGATCAGTTGGGGAAAGTCACAAGATTTTAATTCAGTTAAAGGAACACATTTCTATCAATTACCCCTGCCTATAATGGAATAGGCTGCAGGTAATGAATACTCTTCATTATAGGAGTTCAAATACAGACTAAATGACTACCAGGGGTGGGGAACCTGCAGCCTCAAGGCCACATGTGGCCCTCTAGGTCCTCAAGTTTGGCCCTTTGACTGAATTCAAACTTCGTAGAACAAATCCTTTTTATAAGGAGATTTGTCACCAGTCACTATTAGTGGTTAGAGTGTTGGGCCAAATCCTCAGACACTTATTAGCCACATGACCCTAGGCAAGTCACTTAACCTGTCTACTTAAATTTATTCATCAATAAAATGGGGACCATAATAACACTTACTTCCCAGGATTTTTATGAAGATCAAAGTAATTTTCAAAACTTAAAGCATTATATAAATGCTAGTTGTTGTTATCACTATTATTATTATTATTACCTAGTGCCAGGAGTGTACAGTAAATATTTGACAACCAGCTCTCAAAAGGCAAGACACATTTTTAAGTTTAATCAGTATTAATATTTTCTCCAACACTTCCTTAAGTCTAGACAATCAATTACACAATAAATCAAGTCCCAATTTGTAGCTTTTTTTTTTTTTTTTTGCTTTTTGGTGAGGTTTAAGTGACTTGCCTCAGGTCCCACAGCTAGTAAGTGTCATGTGTCTGAGGCCAGATTTGAACTCAGGTCCTCCTGACTCTAAGGCTGGAGCTCTATCCACTGTGCCACCTAGCTGCCCCCTCCCCCCTAATTTGTAGCTGTTGCCAATTTGTGAAAATGGTCAAACTGAATATTTAACAATCTCCTCTAGGACCAGTATAATATGACTCTAGCCCACCCCCGCATACTGGTAATCGGTATGCAACACTGGAGTAGGAGTGAGAAAACCTGGGTTCTAGTCTAAACTCCAGCACTAGCTAAGTGACATTTGGAAATATTGAAAAAAAATCCACAGATGTTTCTTAAATACAAGCAATATACAAAGCACTGTACTAAGTTTTGGGAAAGATAAAAAAAATAAACAAAATAGTGTTCTTTTCTTCACAGATCATAGAATTTAGAAGTAAATGAGATTGTAGAGATCATATAATTCATCATTCATATTTTATAGATGAAGTAACTGAAGCCCAGGGAATTTAAATGACTTGTCCAAGGTTACACAAATAATAAGATACAGAATCAGGATTTGAACACAGGCCCTCTCTCTTCAAATCCATTATAGTCTAGTAAAGGGAGATGATACTTATATGAACTACTATAGTATAAAGTAGAATTATGTAAAAAAAATTGAGATAAGGTCAGGATACAGTGTGACTTTATGAAAGGATGAGATCACTTCTAACTTGAGGACCAGGGAAAGCTTTTTGAAGGAGGTAGTATTTAAACTAAGTTTTCAAGGACAAGATTCCAAAAAGTAGAAATAGGAAATGAAGAGAGACAGGAAAATGAGAGGGCAGCTGGGTGACATAGTGGATAGAGTGCTGGCCTTTGAGTCAGAAGGACCTGAATTCAAATCCATCCTCAGACACTTACTACCTATATGACCCTGGGCAGGTCACTTTGCCTTAGCACCTCTGTGAAGTGAGCTGGAGAGGAAAATAACAAACCACTCCAGTATCTTTGCTGAGAAAACCACAAATGGAGTCACGGAGAGTTGGACACTACTGAAACAACTCAACAAAAGCAAAGGAAAAAGAGAAAGATAGAAGTTAAGAGATCGTAATAATGAGCACTCTACCTATTTTGTCTGGTATTTGGTTTGGAGCCACAAACCCAAACCTCCATTTAAGGATGGGGCTCAGTACAGACGTATCCTCATTTCCCATGGACTTTGAATATTCTCTGATCTCTCCTACTGTGTCCCCAAGTTGGATACACTCCACCCCATCCTTTTTAGTTTCCTTTTGTGTGTTGTCTTCCCCTCTTAGATTGTAATCAACTTGAGGGCAGGGACTGTTTAGTTTTATTTTTTGTTTTTGTTTCCCCAGTACTTAACAAAGTGCTTGGTATGTTGTAGGTGCTCAATACATATTTATTGACTGTTGCCTATTGACAGCTTTCATGGGATAGATACAAAGCTGCTTTAAAAAAAACTGTAAAGCATTATATAAATATAAAGTAGTAATACTATCATTTGACCAGATAACCTCTAAGGTACTTCCTTCTAATGAAAATCCTATGATTCCACAGATGGAACTGTCAGACAAATTTGAATAAATTTTCTCTTGTTAGGAAAGTCAGGAACAAGGAAACATGTTCTTTTATCCCTGGAGACTAAATTTCAACATCTATCACTTATTAATTTTCTTTCTGAGCTTCTGAAAAATTATAAGCTTTCTTCCTGTAACCCTGTAGGACCAACCGTGTAATGGATGCTTCTGGCAATAAAGTCAGACTATCAATAGTCATGGAGTGAAAGCCTTCCACCAGAATAAGTCTAGGTTCAACTTCTTCCTGATATTCCCTCTCCTTTAGGCATATATCTTAAGTCTTCACCTTAAGGCCTTCCTGATAATTCATGTGTCAGCCCAGGAAACCAGGTAGCTAGTGCATAGTCTAATTACCAAATCCTTTCTGTTTCTCTCTCCTTTGGCCTTTATTCAAATGTTCTTTTTCATACTTACCCTCTCTGTTTACTAGATTTCTTCATGTGGTTTTACCTTATTAATATATAATACTATCCCCTCCCCACCCTACTCCTTTTATCTATCCTATTTAGTTTGAATAAAATCTACCCATTCAGAGCCGTAGTCCAATCATGGGTTTCATCCCACTAAGTCTCAGTGATACCAATGAGTTCAAATTTGCCTCCTTACTTTAGTATCTCAAGTTCCTCCTGGTTGTTTCCTAAACTTTGGCATTTGTGTAAAGACTCTTATGGCTGTGGGTTTACTACTGGCTCTTTTATAAAATTTTATCTCTGGTAAATTTGTGGGTATCCCAACAGCTATTCTTTTTCCTTCTTTTTTACTGTTCTCTATAGTGTCTACATAGAAGGATGTATTCGTAAGTAGTCTTTTCCCTACTCCATCTGTTTTTAGTGTAAAGCCCTTTTGATTAGATTTGCAAGACACCTGGAAAATACACTCATACTAGCCTTTTTTAGGTATGTTCTTTCTCTTGCCAGTAATCTGTCAAGTCTGTATTGTAAGTTGTTATTCAGAAATCCAAATCTCATTTTCAGATACCACCTTCATAGCCAACTGTTCGTTTCCTAAATTAATCTTTCTTTTCTCTATTCCTTGCCTTCAAAGGGCAAAAAGTGAGGAGAACATAACCTGTGCCTTTATGATTTTGAGCTTCTTGTCCAAGACTTCATAATATTGGCAATGCTTTTTTAGGCTCCTGTGGGAATGTCATTTGCACTCATGAGAATTGTAAGAAGTGAGTTGCTATTACCACTTTTGAGGTTCTTTGTTATGAATTAGATACCTGCTCCAAGAAGACAATAAACCTCTCTCTTGTGATTATCAGGTTGGCAAAATCTGAGTACACCTGAACAGGTAATCACCAATTCATCCTCCTCTTCCCTTCTTCCTCTGCCTCTCAATTCAAAGTTTCTATAGTTCTACTGTATCATCCTTGAGAGGACAAGCAGCTTCTTTCTTCTTGGAGAAACCAATTTTTTCTTCCTTAGGAAGAGGCTTAATTTTTTTTTTTAAGATCTAATTGTAAAGGCCTCTGTTTCCTTCCCTCTTTTTTTCCATATCAAACTCTCCTATTCTTCATGTTGATAAAGGACATAACTCTCCTCCTTCACTTCAGAACCATTCCTCCCACCAACCCCCTTGCTTCTATTTTCTTAAGGAACATTCTATCCTCCCTCACAATCTGTAATGTGGAGAGGCATTCTTCTAGTTCAGGAGTGGGGAACCTGTGGCCTTGAGGTCACATGTGGCCCTCTAGGTCCTCAAGTGTGGCCCTTTGACTGAATCCAAACTTTGTTCTGTGAAGTTGTTTGATTCAGTCAAAGGGTCACACTTAAGGACCTAGAGGGTCACATGTGGCCTCGAGGCCACAGGTTCCCCACCTCTGTTCTAGTTCCTTTCCCTTCTCTTCCCAAAAGAAGATCAGCTGACACTAGGAACACAGCTAAGAGTCACTAGACTGGAAGAAATACAAATATCACACACTTGACGCAAGTCACTGCCCAATTTCTTCTACTATCTATAATGGCTGCAATTTTCAGCCATGTTTCTTGGTTTAAAAATTGAAACATTTTAAAACCAAATTCCCTTATCTCTAGTCCACTTTATCAATTTACTTAAACCTTTACTTGTTCCACTTGATTTTTCTAATTTACTTTGTTTTGTCATGTCTAACCTTTTTCTTCCTGAGTCTACTCTTTTTCAGGTTACACTTCAAAATCTTCCTTTATCCTTCTTAATCCTTTTATATTCTCCTAATTGTCCTTAAGCTTTCTTCTCCAACAAATCAGAAATAGAATTGGAAACAGTATTTGAACCTGGTGTTTGTTCTTCAAATGCTCTTCAATTTCTCCCAAATTTGCCAAAACCTTCCCCTCCAAATTCATCCTCTGACCTGCTTCCTAAGTCCAAACCCCTCCAAGACACTTAAATTATTTCCTTCCCTTTATGTGTCTCAGTTATGTCTTTTACTCCTTTCCCATAACCTTCTCCTGTGGAAACAAGAAGTAGAAAAGGAGAAAAAGCAGAGGTGATAAAGAAGGACATTATAAGTAGGGAGCAAGGGCAGCTCTCATTTGATTCTCACAATAAATGTGGTATATTTGTTAAATTTCTCTTAAAAGTAGATTTCTATGTTTCTGTCCCTGATTTTGCCAAAGATAGGCAATATCTCCTTCTTATATAAAACTTAAAAAAACTTATGTAAAACTTAAAAAAAAAAAAAGAAAACACTCCTCCAGAGTGGAGTGGTGGATAGAGTGATGGACTACCAGAAAAATTTGGGGTCAAATCTTGTCTCAGATCTAGTTCCATGACTTTGGACAAATGACCCATCCTCTATGAATTTCAGTTTCCTCCTCTTCAAAATGAAGAGATTGACTTGATGGTTTTTTAAAGGCCGCTTTGCCACTAAATCATTGATCCTTTTAGAAAGAAAAATAGTTAAGAAAAAATGGAACTTTGATACAGTGACCTCATCTGACAATGTATCCAATACTCTGTCACAAAAGGAGGGAGATATGTTTCATTATCTGTTCCCCAGACTGAAATCAGTTTTTCAATTACTCTTTCAGTGTTTTGTTTTTCATTTACATGATTGTCATCCTATGTTATGTTCTTATAGCTATGTTTATTCTACTCTGTATCAGTTCATACAAATCTTTCCATGTTTCTCTGAATTTCTCCTATTTTGTTATTTCTCACTGCACAGTAATATTCCATTACCTTCCTTGCATTCCTCCAAATAATGGGAATTCATTTTGTTTCCAATTCTTGTCTTCCACAGAAATGTTGTTATGAATATTTTTGTTATGTGTCCAATCTTTGTTTATGTCTTTGACCTCTATGGACTATGTGCTCCATCCATGCTATTTCTGTAGATTTTGCCAGAGCAAAAAAAAAAACAAAACATTTTCTAGGCAAACCTTGTTTTGCCTCCTGTCAGGGAATTTTGGGAGGCAGCCAGAGTTCATTTTCAACCCTGTGCTTCACAGCCTGGAACTAAATCGTAATACAAAGGATAAGTAGCAGGTCCAGAATCTCATGATGGGCTGAATGTGGTAAAGATATTGAGTAAGGTAAAATTTAATACAGATATATGTAAACTTTTATGCATGGAGTTAAAGAAAGCATTTTTAAAAGTACAAGGTTAGAGAGGTATATAGCTAGATAGCAATTTGTCCAAAAAAAAGGTAGTGGGATTTTAGTTCAGGTAATGTTAATATTAGCCACAAATATGATACAGCAGCTAAGAACGGTTACATGTAGTATCTTGGGGGGGTGGCATCATAAAAAACTATAGTCTCTAGGAGTAGGGGGCATGATAGTCCTATAGACCTGCTCCATTCAGACCACAACTGGATCATTGGAGTTCAGGTCTGAGATTTATTTTCTGTGAGAACACATAAATTGGAGAGTGTCAGAGGAGGGCACCCAAGGACCTTGAATTCATGTTATATGAAGATTTGTTGAAGGAAATAGGGATTTTTAGTTTTTTAGCTTTGACTAGAGAAGACTTGACAGGGTAGGGGGAGAGTAGAGGGCATACTTTCTTCATATGTTTGAAAGGCAGTCATTTGAAAGGAATAGACAGCTGGGAGGCACAGTGGATAGAATGCCAGGGCTGGAGTCAGGAAGACTCATCTTTCTGAGTTCAACTCTGGCCTCAGACACTACTAGCTGTGTGACACTGGGCAAGTCACTTAACCCTGTTTGCCTCAGTTTCCTCATCTGTAAAATGAGCTGGAGAAGGAAATGGCAAACCACTCTAGTATCTTTGCCAAGAATACCCCAAATGAGGTCATGAAGAGTTGGACACAACTGAAAGTAACTAAACAACAACAATAACATTTGAAAGGAGGATTAGATTTGTTCCATTTGGTCACAGAGAGTAGAACTAGGAACAATGAGTAGAAATTGCAAAAAGGGCAAATTTAGGTTCCAATTAGGTAAAGACTTCCTCTCAATTACAGATATGCCTAAGTTGGAATTGATTTTCCTGGAAGGTAGTAGGTTCCCCTTCCCTGGAGTTCTTCTAGCTGGAACTAGATGATCATTTGCCAGGAATATTGTAGAAAGCATTCTTTTGTCGATATGGGTTTGACTAGAGACTACAGAGATCTCATCCAACTTTAAAATCCCATAATTCTGTGAAAATAAAGCATCTGAGTTAGGAAAGTAGCAACAGAAACTACATTTACAGTTAGATTTAGCCCTTTTGTCGAACTCTGAATTTAACTTCCAAAGGCTAATGGAGAATCAAACTAATCACATATCTGAGGTCTATACTAGTGCTCTTCAATAAATTAAGTCATATAAAATTTATTAGTACCAGCAACCAACAACCAGTTAGTTGTCTAATGGCCCAGCAAGAATCTATTAGTTGTTAATGTTCTGAAAGACAGAGGAATCTACAGTTATCACAATTATTGGTAGTGTGAGTAATGGAGTCAAAGGTTGCCAACAGCAGGATATAAAGCTAAAGAAACCCTGAGGTAGAAGAGTTAGACTGAATGAAAATGTTTTGTATTTGCATAATGATTTTCTGATATTCATTTATGATAACTTTATTCACTTAAGGTAGGCCATTTCTAGTTTGAGATGGAGAAAGAAAAAGACAGAGACAGATATAGAGACAGAGAGAGACAGAAAGAAAAACAAAGAGAGAGACAGAGACAGATGGAAAGATACAGACAGACAGAGACACAGAGAGAGAGGCAGAGAGAATGTTTGGACATCCATTGTGAAATATAAGATTAAAAGGAATAATTAACAAACTTTTGAAAACTACTTTTACTACCATAATAGTTTTTTCTATAACAATGTAGAGTCCACATAGCTAAATCAGAGAGATGCATAATTACTGAATGAATTAATCATTCAAATAATTGCTTATTTTAAGAATCTTCATCTTTTCCTGATTTTTTTAAGATCTAAATTATTCCATTTCAGATTTTTTTTGGGGGGGGGAGGAGATGAGAGATCAGGACCTATGATTTTATCAGTGTAGGATACTCTTGGCAGAAAACTTCCCATAATTATGCAGATATCAATAGCTTATCTGAAACTTAAGTCTTAGAAAGTTACCTGGGACTTTGGAAGGCTAAGTGGTTTGCTCATGGTCACCCAGCTAGCATGAGTCATAGAGAGGGCATGAACATGAATACAGGTATCCTCAACTCCAAGATTCACCATCTATTTGCCGAGCTATGCTGTTTTTTTCAAACTATCTGCATAATTCTGTGAATTCTCTACTTTATATAAGCTATGTAGGTAGGTAGACAATAATTTGCCCTTTTATTGGCCTTCAGTTTGCCTTTTCTTTAGACACTGTGTAGGTAGAAATAGTATGGAATTAGAAGTCAGAGGACCTGAGTTTGAATCTAGGCTCTGCTATTGTGGGCTTAGAAATGAGAGGATTGGATTAACATATTATCTAAATTATCTAAATCCAGCTGTAAAATCCAGCTATGAATGCTCTAATCTTTTTTTTTTTCATTTTAATAAAATAAACATCTCAGGTTGAAAAATTAGCAACAACAAAAAATCTTCACTTTTTTTATACTTGCAGTCAATTCCTTAAATACTTTTCCTGAGCAGTCCTATGAATCAGTGAGAAAATGGGAAAGGGACTTGAAGGTTCCAGCTTTCAGTTTGGTGTTTGGTGTTTGATTCTGTAAATGATTATCTTTTTCCCCCAAGGCAGTGCTATGCTCCCTGATTGCTACCAATCACAGTATATTGTCATAGAAACACTCTGAGTTCTCTGTGATCATTATGCTAAACAGATACCTTAAGCTACTCCTGGGTCTGGTTATTGTTTTCAATGGGTCTCAAATATGCTCTTATGACTACATGAACTCTCTGGAGATTTTCTCTGAAGATAAAGCCAGGGCTGTTAAGATAACCAAATAATAATCAGCGATGGGGTTTTCTTGGACTTTTCTTTTCCTCATAGAATGTGCTTGTACAGGTATTTTCTACCTAAGAAGCCAGTTTGAGGCAATCAAGATAGGATCCCATAGAGAATTTCAGTGTTCTCTCCTTATATTCCTCCCCTCTCCCCACAAAAGAATAATTCACATTGGGCTTAAAGTTAGACGGAATCCTTGAAATCATCTGTCGCAACTCCACATAACAGAAAGGCAATGTGGTTCAACTGAAACGTTGCTGAATTTGGAGTTGGAAGATTTGGGGTTTGACTGAAAGCTCTGCCCTGTAATATCTGTGTGGCCTGGGATAAGTCACTCATCTTCTCTTGGTCTCAGTTTTCTCATCTGCAGAATGAGGGAGCTCACTAGATGACCTCTAAATTCCCTTCTATCTCAAAACCTGTGAGTCTATGAATTGATGAAGAAATTGAGCCCAAAAGTGTTTAGGAGATTTACCCAAGGGCACATCAGTAGTATGTGGAAGAACTAGGATGCTAATTTAATTCCTCTGACTCGAGCTCCAATGTTCTATACCATCTATCACCCTGCCTCTCCTAATAACTTGACATCTACTTTTGTTCTTTCTCCCCTTTCTAGCCTCTTTTGCCCCGATATTCTTCTTGCTCCAATATTCTGTCCTATATATCACCCTGCCTCTCCTAATAACTTGACATCCACTTTCGCTCTTCCTCCTCATTTTAGCCTCTTCTTGCCAGAGTTCCACCAGTAGCACTGTCAGAGATCATAATATTTCAATCTGAACCTTTTCATTTTGCAGATGTCAAAGAGAGTAGCTCAGAGACTTTGTATACCCAGAGTCATACAGGTAGTGAGTGTCAAAGATATATCTTGACCCTAGTTCTCCTGATTCCGAATCTAGTATGTAGAATCATATAGTCACAAACTCTCAGAGTTGTAAGGGAGCTAGCAGGCCATTTATTTTAACCCATGCTCAAATGGTCAGATATGTTGCGACATATCTGACAAATCTAGGCTGTGCTTGCAGATCTTCAGTGAAGGGAACTTACAATCTCCTCAGGCAACCTATTTCACTCTGTAGAGCTCTAATTATTGGGACAACAACAAAAGAATTGCCATGATTGTCTACACTCTACGCATACAAATAAGGCCCTGGGTATTACTAAAGTTTCTGTCCTGGAATCCTGGATGTGAGTGAATTCTTTGAACCAAATTTCTTGTCCTCAATTTCTGGATTCTCCATTTTAGAAACATAGACTTGGGACCCCAGTTTCTTTGGTCATTGTTTCCTCCCTATTTGGATTCCTGGTCACACCCTCTGAATTTCTGAGCCTGATTTTAGTTTTCTCTTTTCTCTTTGGACAAATTTCCAGATATGAATTATCATCCTAAAACATGTTGTCCCTAATTGATTGGTCCACATCCATTGAGTCAGGGGTCTTATGGCTACATCTCTTGGGATTTAGATATGGAAGGGACTTTAGAGATCATCTAAACAAACCCCTCCATGTTTTGTTTTTGGAAACAAGCTCAGTCCTTAAAAGGGTAAGTGACTTGCTAGAGGTCACATATATAGTAAGCAAGAGAGTTTGTATTCTAACTCAAACTTTTCAATTATAAACCAAATGTTTTTTCCTCCATATCACAGTTAACATAAATTCTTTTAGCCTCCAAATAGGTGAGATTAAATGAATTAAAGACATTATTAGAGAAAATGAGAGGCAGCATAGGATAGTACATAGAGAGCTGATTTGGGTCAAAGAAACCAGGGTTCAAGTCCTAGCTTTGCCCCTGGATAAATATCAATTCATCAGGCTACTATCTAAGACTATAAGAGATGTATTATTCATCTTTATTAGTGGAGACAATTCCTTCCTGGGAGTATCCTACACCAGTAATATCAAAGATCTATCAAGAAAAAACAATCAGAGCACAACACATTCTAAGTTTAAGGAAGCCCATTAGAAATTTTATTTCAGTATTTTTAGTACACTTAAACTAGATAAATGTGGTGTTTATATTGCAATTTTTAAAATAAACAATTGGTTTATGAAGAAAAACACTCCAAATCAACCCCTCATAGAAAAGACATTACATCAACCACGATAATTTACATGGATTTTATGATCCTGGATCTATGGGGAAGAAAATAAGTGAGACTTGAAGGAAGACAAGTAATAATTAGCTTAGAAATTCTACAAGAATTGAAAAACTGTCCCACAGTGCTAAAACAACATTTCTTCAGGCTTCTGATGCTCTGTATCAGAGGATATGTCAAGAAGTAAGGTCATTGGTACAGTAAGTTCATGGAAACTTTGCGGGCTGATGGATTAAAAATAGGCATGTACCAATTTTGTACAATTGAACAAATGGCTTATGACTCAAAACCGAGATTACTATGAGTAAAAAAGGACTCAATTTCCAAGTTTTCAAGTTAGTATAAAAGATTTGTTTAAATATATAAAGCATAAAGGGTGACTAACTGGGGCACATTGTAGAAGGTTAATGGAATAGGACACCATTTCAGAATCCCCTATTTAACAGTCTTCATAGTAATGTTTATGTTGTTCCCTTAATCATTCCCAGGAATATCTCTTTGTATACCTCTGCTTCCTAGAATTTTTAATTTTATTCAATATTTAATTTAAGTGCCAAGTCCTACATGAGACCTTTCCTGTTCATCCAAATGATATTATACCCTCCTGGACCTATTTTGTATTTACTAGGTAAATACCTTCTATTGACTTATCTCTGTAAATGAGGTTTTACTTCAATATACTGTAAATGCCTTGAGGATAGAGATTACTTTATTTTTATGTTACCAGTACCCAGAACAGTGACTGGTGCATGTTGGGTCCTTAACAATAATTTCTTGTTGAAGTAAATTAAATAGCAATAGTGATAATTTCTTTAGTATTTTGAGACTTGCAGAGCATTTTCCCCACACCAGGACTGTGAGGTAAGTTGTTGAATTGTTTTTCAGTCATGTATGACTCTTTGTGACCCCATTTGGGGTTTTCTTGACAAAGATACTAGAGTGGTTTGCCTCTTTGTCCTCCAACTCATTTTACAGACGAGGAAAGTGAAACAAACAGGGTTAAGTGACTTCCCAGGGTCACACAGCTAGTAAATGTCTGAGCCTGGATTTGAACTCACAAAAGAGGAGTCTTCCTGACCTCAGGCCTGGAACTCTATCCACTGGACCATCTAGATAACCCATGAGGTAAGTAGAATAAGTATAATTACCTAAATTCCATAGGTGAAGAAACTGTAGCTCAGAGAGATTAAATGAGTTCCTTATTGTCACAGGGCTAGTAAATCTCAGAACTGAAATTCAAGTTATTGCCTTTTAACTCTAAGACCAGTGTTATTTTCACTAAATAATACTATTTCTCTAGTAATGGGGGACTCGCTACTTTGCAAAATAGCTCATTCCATTTTTTTAATAGTTCTGTAAGAATGTTCATAATAATTAGCTAAAATCTATCTCTCTAAACAATCTACCTTTGGATTCTAGTTCTGCTCTTAGTATTGTTGTCCAGTTGCTTTTCAGTCATGTCTGACTCTTTGTGACCCCGTTTGGGGTTTTCTTGGCAAAGATACTGGAATGGTTTGCAATTTCCTTCTCCAGCTCATTTTACATATGACTTGCCCAGGGTCACACAGATTGTAATTATCTGAGGCCAGGAAAATTACTTTTCCTGACACCAGGTCTGGCCCTCTATCAACTGTGCCATCAAGCTGCCCCTCTGGTATTATACAGATATTGAAACTCTTCAAATATTTGAAGACATATTCCCTTCCTCAAATCCTTTTCTTCTCCAAAGTAACCATGTCATAACCCTTCAACTGATACTCATATAAATGGATTACCAATGTCTTACCATTGTAGTTTGAATGTACTTCAATTTGTCCATATTGCAATTAAAATGTGATCAAGTAGGTATGGTCAGATTAACATAGAACACAGTAAATTGTTAAGTCCTTTTATCTGGATACTATAGTATTAAGGCAGCCAAAGATTTTATTATCTTTTTTTTTTGTAATGATCTCATATTTCTAACTACTCCAAGTTTGAGATAAGCCAAGCCTTTGAGGTCTTGTTCATACAAAATGCTTTTTAATCAGGCACCTTTCTTTTTATATTGGTGCTATTTATTTTTTGAACCTAAATTGTGGAATTTACTTTCATTCTTTTTACTGTTTATCTCATTTGTTTGGGCTCATCATTCTAGCCTGTTGAAATCCTTTTGAATTAGTATGCCAATAGCTGTCAGGGAAACCAGAGACTCTTTAGACCTTGAGGGTCATCTTTTCATCTGAGAGCACCTGGGGTATACCTGAGACCTTTGCTATTCTCTATACTTGCTATTCATTTGAGATGTAGCCTGTTATATTATATCCTCCAAAAATTTACCCTGAGATATACATACTGGTAATTTCCTATTTATCCTGCTTGTTTGTACATATCTGTTTGCATGTTGTCTCTCCCACTAGATTGTGAGCTCCTCATGGTCAAGAACAGTCTTTTGCCATTCTTTGATCCTCACCACTTAACACAATTACTGACAAATGATTAGCACTTAATAAATACTTATTGATTGTCTGATTTGAGTTGTAAGTTGGGTTTTACTTTTCTCTTTTAGTGGAATGGGGGTTATGCCATATGTTTGTCCATTTAGTCACTTGATCCTAAATGTTGGGGAAAGGGTAGGGAAGGTTGATCCCCCTTCAGCCCTTGGTATTGGTTTCCTTAATCCAGGACTTCTGGTAAAACTAGTAAGATAGTTTTGTGTTGAGTTATCCCTCAGTGGTCCCCACAAAATAAAAGACCTGGAATTGGTTAAGTACAACAATTTTCTTGATGCTCAATTGGCACATAAATTTTGTGTGCCCTCTTTTAAGAATCTTGGTACTTTCTGTTTTCCATAAAGGATGGCAAGGGTAAGGAAATCTAATTTTCTGAGAAATGACTTTCAGTGACTATTTGGTATTAAAGGACAGAACATTGTAAGGTTCTGGCAGTTAAACCTGGAACATGGGTACATCCTGTCACCTGTCACCTAATGACTCTAATAGAGAGAGTGAAAGGGTTGGACTCAGCACCCACGATGGATGAATGAATGAATGAATGAATGAATGAATGAATGAAAAAGCACTTATTAAGCACTGATCATGTGTCAAACATTGTGCCAAACTCCAGGAATATGTTGTGGTTTGTCCTTTGCTTTTGAAGAGGACCAATGACATCATGAGTGATGCCTTGACTTGTTGTAAATTGAGTTTAAGTCAGGCAGAATTGCACAAAGTCCTCAGCCTCACTCTCTCTTCCTGAGTCATTGAAGTCCAATGGTATGACAAAAGTCTAGAGACATAAAAACAAGAGAAGAGAGTCCTTACTATCCTTAAGGACTTTTCTGCTTCTCAAAGAGTTTATATCCTAATAAAGAACAATTCTGCATAAGGGAGGGGTGGCCGAGGAGGGATATTTTGTTTTGGAAACTTACAAGGGTCGTGAATAAAGCCAAGGAGAGTAGATTGAGATAGCCTTACCAGGAGCCAGTTCTTGATATGGTGTACCATTGAAAGCACCGATAATCAGGACAGTAGGGCCTCAGAATAGGAATTCCAGAGGGGAAACACCCTCTCTACAATAACTCTGGGATGTAGATGCTATTATCCCCATTTTACAGGTGAGACATTAAGGCAGACAGAGGCTAAATGGCTTACCCAGGATCACATACACAGAACAAGTGTATGAGGCTGAATTTTGACTGAGGTATTTCTGATTCTAGGCCCATGTGCTATATACAAAGTAGTTAAATAATAAATAGGTAGTTTGGGAGAGAAGACACCAGATTTTGGAGGGATCAGAAGGCAGTAGCATTTGGAAGAGTACATATCATGCAGAAGATCATGCTCGAGCCGCATATTAAAAGACAAGGATGTTATTAAGTATGGAGGTAAAAGGGAAGTACATTATAGGTGTGTCGAAAGGGAGAGAGATAGGAGATAGAGTATTTTGTGTGAGGAACAGAAAGAAAGCAAGTTTGGTTGGATTGTAGAATGGGGTAAGTGACCAAGTTTCCAATATGGCTGGACAAAAAGGTTGGTGGAAGGAAGCTCTTTAAGAGGCAGAGAGAGGAATTTCTACTTTTTCTTAGTGGCACGAGGAAGCTCTTGGAGTTGACTGAGTAGGAGAGTCACATGGTCAGATCTGAGTTTATGGAAATTATTTTGATAGCAGTGTAAAGATGGAATAGAATTGATAGATTTGAGGCAATTAAGAGGTTCTTGCAATAACCTAGGCAATAACTTATAAGGGCCTGGACTAAAGTGGTAACTGAGTGGAAAAGAATCATATGTGAGAGATGTAGAGGTTTTAACAGCAAGATTTTTCAATTGATTCGTTATGTGGGGTGAGGGAAAGGGAGGTGGCAAGGATGTAATCTCAGGATGATACTGAGCTTATAAACTTGGGTAACTTGAAGGATGACAATATGTTCAATAGAGATAGGGAAGGTTGGACAAGAAGAAGGTTTAAGGGAAAAGATAGTTGAACTTCAGATGTCTCTGGGGACATCCAGTATGAAATTTCTAAAAGTAGTTAGTGTCGTAGTAGTGAAGCTTAGGTGAGATACCATGAATGTGTGAATGCATAAATAAATAAACAAATACACACACACATACACACACATACATATATATATGTACACACACACACACACACATATATATACGCATATACACACATATATTGATGGATATATATGTATGCATATATGTGTGTCCATAACTATCTATCTATCATCATCTTCATAGAGATGATAGTTAAATACATGAAAGCTGATGAAGTTACCGGGAGAGTCTGTAGAGAGAGAAGAAAGGAGAACCTGGGAAAGAACCTTGGGTTACACCTGTGGTTAGGGGTGTCATATGGATGAAGTGTCAACAGAGAAAACTAAGAAAGAACATTCAGGCAGGGAGGAGATGAAATAGGAGAACATTGTCACAGAACCACAGAGAGAAGAGAGTATCCAATATTCAGCAGAGAGAGCAAGAAGGATTAAGACTCAGAAAAGATCACCGGATTAACAACTTTAGAGAGAAAAAGAAGTTTCAATTGAATGATGAAGTCAGAAGCCAGTTTGTAAGGCGTTGAGGATTAGCTGAAAGAAAAAGAAAGGGAGGCAGCAAGTGGAGACACCTTTTTCAAGTAGTTTGGCTAAGAAAAGGAGAAAAGATATTGCATGTTTATTGCTTGAAGGAATGGTAGAGTCTAGTGATTTTTTTTCTAAATAATTGTGGAAAGGAGCATGTTTGAGGGAAATAAAAGCAAGGAATAAATTGATAGGGAGAGAGAAGGGACAACTGTAGATGTAATCTAGAGAAGACTGGAGGGGTACATGTAGAGGGGTTAGCTTTGGTAAGGCCTTGTTAAATACTAGGAGAAAGGCTGTCCCCCATACACTTACCCCCTCAAACTTGACTCTTAGAACCTTTAGTTTTCTTTAAACTCACCTCAAACAACCCCACCTACCTTTTCTGATCGCCCAGGTGATAATGCCTCACTCCCTCCCCTCCATGATCTTGTATTGATTTTGTATATATTGTGTGTACAATAGAAATACAAAGTATAAAGTACAATATAGGCTGTTTGTGACAATGTGAATACTTACTGTCTCACCCAAGAGAATGTGAGTTCGTTGAGGTCAGAGTCAGCCAGTCAATCAATAAACATTTACTAAGTACCTACTATATATGAGGCATTGTGGTAAGTGCTGGGAATACAAAAAGAGGCAAAAAACAGTTCCTGCCCTCAAGGAGCTCACAGTCTAATGGGGGAGACAAGGAACAAATATGTACAAACAAGCCATATACAGGATAAATAGGAAATAATCAAGACGACTAGAGAGGCTTGTCTGAGGTCAATAATATAAGGACTAGAGAGGTGTAGCCAAAGTCACACAGTCAGTAAGCACCAATGAGGATTTGAACAGAAATCTGCCTCCAAGATCAGCACTCATTTCCCTGTAATGTCCCCTGTATGTCATTGTAGCATTTTTTTCTAGTTTGGGTGCTTGCTTTGGGTAAGGGTTCAACTAACTCGATGTTACCTAGCCCAAATTACACTTCCAATGGAATAATAAATAATACATAATCTTTTATTAAGCTTCCTGTATGCCAAGAACTGTGCTAAGTTCTAGGCACACAAAGACAAAGAGGAAGTTGACCTCATCTTCTACAAAAAGCCTTTCCCAACCTCTTTTACTTCTTGTTGAGACAGAACAGCCAATCAAAAATATTGACTACATCAGATCAATGAACTATTTTATTGACATGTAGAATTTATATGTAGCCTCAGATACAACCTAGCTTCAGCTTAGAAGTTATACATAGAAGAGTACGCCAGAGTTTGGAACTAGAGGACATGAATTCAAACCATTCCTTTCAAGCTTCCTATCTATGTGACCATGAACAAATCACTTGGCTTCCATGGACGTTAGACTCCTCACATGTCAAAAGGAGATGTTGTTCTAGGTCTTATATGGATAAGACATTTAATTTTCCTGGGACTCAGTTTCTTCCTCTGTAAAATGCAGTTGGACTTCATGGCCTCTGAAGTTCCTTTTAATACAGATTTATGACCCTAGTATCCATGGATCAGAAGGTAGAGAGGAAATCTGAACAAAAAGAGGGAGCAGGGGCTGAAGGTGGCATGCACGCAAGAAGAAAGGGTCAGGGTTTTAAATGTACCTATTTTAAGTAGTCATGACCTTTGGTAGTTGAAGTTTTATGGCTTGATAAAATTTTTCCATTGATTAGTGCCAAGGTGCATGGGTATCTAGAGCAGGTAAATATTGGGTTAGATAACTCTGGAGCTGCTTTCAGCTCTGCCACCATATGATTCTCGGCAGACACCTGAAGAGTACCCTGAGCTCATGGGTAGAGCAAGATTACAAGTGGCAGCTCTCTTTTTCTCCCCCACTATTCGTTTCACATTTCCTTCCTTTGATAGAACTTCACAAAGCCCTTTGTTTGGCTGTGTCCTCTAAGACTAGCTTCTTTTCTCAACTAGCTCATGGAGGCTGTCTCATTTAAGATAAATTTATCCTGGTGTCTGAGGGATTCTTCAAACTGAACACTCAAAATAGAACAGGGAACATGTAGGCCTGTACTGAAACATCACTACACCATGAATCAGTGCTTAGCGCAGTGCCTGACACGTGCTTCATCAGTGTTTGTTAATCGATTAATTGAACCAATCATTGTTTCAGGCTAAGTTCACCATTGACTTTCCCTGGTTCCCTTGTAGGCACTCCCATTGCTACCCTGCGGTGCTGCTTCTCATTGTTACCTATATATCAGTTTTTGTTTGGTTAGACTTGTGACTTCATCTCCTTCGTTAAAAATCCACCGTGGAACCTTCCTCTAGTGAAGTGGATATGTGGTTATATAAATCCAATTATACTGGGGCACTGAGAGCTTAAGTACTCCAGGTCACCCAACGATATGTGCCAGAGGCAAAACCTGACCCTAGCTCTTTCTGACTACAATTTTCATCCTCTACCCACTACATGCCACGCTGCCTCTTCATGAGATTTTAGGAATAGGTATTCATATAAATTTGAATTTGGGGAACAGGGCTTGGAATTGGATTTATAATTTCAGTACTGAGAGGGTAAGTGATTTGCCTAGGGGCACACAGCCAGTATGTGCCAGGGTCACACTTGAATCTAGATTTTGTAAGGCCAACTCTGCTTTGCCATGCTGTCATTCTCAAGTTTGGATATATTTAGAAATATTAATTTTAAAAGCCTGCAAAACTCCCATGAGCTCATATTAAGGGAGTAATTATTCAGTTCTCTCAAGTACCTAAAAGAGCAAAGAAGATTGTGGCTTTGCAAAAGGCTTGTGAAAGTATAAGCCTGGTGTGTGGTAGAATATTTGACTGAGCACGTGTAATCTGCCTGTCACACAGTCCCAACTGTTTTGAGATGTGGATGTCATTGCATCCCTTCTTGGGAGAATGGGAAGAAAAAGCAAGGTCAAACTTAATCACCGTTTTCTAGTGTGAGAATAGCAACTCATTAGAATACCACTGGTGGGGAGGGGGGGATACTCCCTATAGTGACATCACTTGCTGTAGTCCTCATGGAATTTTATGTGGGTAATTTATAATTAGTATATTAATTATGGTGTTGGAAAGAAAAAAAATAGCTTGGAGAGTAATCCATTTTAAAAAAAAGCGACTTCACATTCTAATTAGCACACTCACATGATCTTTTGTCACCAGGGGTAAAGCTGCAGATCATCTTATTAAGTTTAAGGTACTTTGTTGTTGTTCTTAACTAATATATGTGTATGTGTGTATACACACATATATATGTACATACATATACATATATATGGGGAAATTAGATCTCTTCTTCCCTTTTGGTAATTCTACCATTCCTGGATCTGAGAACATGGGCTTTTGCTTTGAGTAATTCCAGTTCTCATATGTCACCAATATTTCTTCTATTGTCACAGTTATTTCTAATTCCTCTATTTAAAAAAATGTCAGTAATATGGTAAAACTAGCTCTTTCGATTGAAAGTTCCCTCCCTTGTTGATCAAAGTCTTGTGAATTACTTTTTAAATCCCCTTGTATGTTATACTGGGAAATCACTTAACTTTAGAATAGAAATAAGATTCCCCCAGATAGTTGAAGGGGTGATTAGAAAGTAATGAGACTATTTCCTTAAACTATCTACAAAAGCCTCTGGTGTTGCTTTGTAGTTTCTCCTTGTACTGCCATGAACAATAAGTAACCAGAACCCACTCCAGTGCTCCTCTGTGAGAAAAGGGTTCAATAATTCTTTCAATGTTCCCACCCCTACCCCTTCCAGGGGAACGGAAGTAATGCACTAGTCTTTCTTGCCAGGACAAATGTGCAGTATATTTTTTCCCCTCTTCATGACATAAAGGAACATTTACACAATACTGTATTTCAGGAGGGTGTTTTTCTCGCAGAAGATGGAACTTTGGGGAAAGACATCACAGTGCCTGCCAATCAATAACCCAATAACAGTAACCCTCTTGTATTGTCCAAAGCCGGGACACCAGCTCAAAAAATGACGTCTCCTTTTCCCCAGGTTTCCCTAGGTTTGGCTGATAAAACAGATGCTGCCTGAAATCACAACTAGAGGAGGGAGGAATGAAAGCATAACAACAATAACAAAAATGATCCAAAAGAAAAAGCAAACCTATTTCTCCATCCTGGTTACTGGCTATGTTATTGCTTTTTATAGTAAGCATTCAAAACAACTAGAAGTAAGACTGTCATGTAAAAAAGAGTTTTTCACTCTTCTCTTTTAATTCAACAGGAAAGAGTAAATGGGAGGCCGGACAGAGAGATATCTAACTACTATTTGGCTTGCTTTTATTTTTTAATGATATTATATTTTAGCATGTAAGGGTAGAAATGAAATATATGCCTCCTAGCTTATTTTTTCCTCAGTAAAATGCCAGTCACCTACTTTAGAAACTGAAAATCTTTTCTTCAAAGTTGATCACCAAGAGTCTTTTAAAGGATTCCATAATAGTAACAGACATGAAACCACTAATGTAGTTTGAATGTCTAATTATGGAAAGATTATCCCTTTCTGGAATTATGTTTGGTCCACAGGTTTTAGCTGCTGTTATAAATTTTGATCTGAAGGTGGCAACATTGAATAACATTCTGCAAAATATTATTTTGCCAAACCTTTTATGGGTGCCCTTAATTAAAGTTTCATATTTTAAAGTGAACATCTCCTCCCCCTCTCCTCACCATTTATTCACTATATGAGAAAAAATAGAATATGGACACATTACTTTTGCATTCAGTAACCTTGAACGGCCATGTGAAGAGAAAGTGTAACTTGGGAGAACAAAACCTAACCTAGATGAAGGGCTGATGAGAAAGTTTGGTGCAGCTTTTTAGCATAAGGGCCATTGTAAACACATGTGTTTCTTTCCATGAAATTTACATCAATAGAGGTACTTAGCCATAAGTGAAAATCACTGCTGGTTCTTTTGAAGCAAAACTGGTATTCATACCACAATCTGTCATCGACTGTGTATTCAGTAAATAAGGTGTTTTGTAATGAGCTGCGTTAATCAAGTAATAAGATGTGCCTTTTAGAGGGTTGCTCTAAATGGTAACTTGGGAATACTGCAGAATACCATAAAAATGGGCAACATATCCAGAATCTTCAGGGAAAGCTGACTACTAAGGTATCCCCTGGGTGTCTGTTGTGGGTCTATTTTTCTCTCCTTTCAGTCTAGGATCTCAGCCCACTTAACACATAATTTCCCACTAATTTATATTCATATAAGTCTTCAAAATTCTACCTTGAAATGGAAAGGTAGTGAGGATTGTTTCAGGGAGGTTAATTGACTTGTACAAAATCTGTCAGTGGCAAAGCCAGAAATAGAATTCAGGATTTCTAATTTCTAAACCATGACAATTGCTCAAGGCTAAAATACTATCATTTTATTTATATGTGGTATTAGGTGTATACCTGGGACCAGGTTAACACCAGACTACTAGGCTGTATTGTGAGCTTTTCCTGGCTATGGAAAAACTTTGGGTAATACAATTGAGCCTAGGTAGTGTGTAAGTTGATACAATAATAACACATTTATGTAGAACTTTAAGATTTAAAAAAAAAGCACTTCTGTCATAGCAACTCTATGAGATAGGAAACAAGCATAATTACCCCATCTGACAGATGAGGAAACTAAGTCTCAGAAAAGTGAAGAAAATTGTACAAGGTCCTCGGTGCATAAGTTGTTGATGTGAGAATGAAACTGGGTAGTGAGGTTAGGGGTAGATAGATCTAGGAATCATTTACATAGAGATGTAAATACATGTCTCCACTTTCTCTCCTCTCATTCTCTTCTTAATCCCTTACAATCTGGCTTCTGACTTCATCATTCCACCAAACTGCTCTCTCCCAAGCAAAAAAAAAATGCAGCTAGGTGATATGGTGGATAGAGTATCGGCCCTAGTCCGGAAGACCTGAGTTCAAATGTGGCCTCAGACACTTAATAGGTATGTGACCCTGGGCAAGTCACTTAACCCCAAATGCCTCAAAAAGAAAAAAGAAAAAAAAAGAAAGAAAAGAAAAGAAAAGAAAAAGAAAAGTAAGTCCTAGAGGCAAGATTTGAACCTAGGTCTTCTGGACTTTGAGTCCAGTTCCTTTTAAATATCAGCCTCAGACACTTACTAATTGTATGAGCCTGGGAAAATCGCTTACTCTCTTTTCACCTCAGTTTCCTCTTCTGTAAAATGAGGATAATAATAGTACTTACCCTCCCTCTCTCCACCCAGGGTCACTGAGAGGATGAAATAACACTGGTAAAACATTTTACAAACCTTAAAACACTACATACATGCTAGCTGTTTTTATTGTGATTATTTTCATACGCTCATAGATTTAGAGCTAGAAGCTACCTTTGAGAGGCATTTAAGTCTCACCTACTTATTTTACAGATGAGGAAACTCAGGTGCAGAGAGCTCTTACCTTAAGTCACGTAAGTAGTAAGTGTCTGAAGTAGAATTGGAACTCAGGTCTTTCTGACTCTGAAGTGTAGTATCTAATCCACTATATTCAGCAGTTTTCTCATAATTAGGAGCTATACTATATGAGAGTTTGAGTATGTTAATTGTCAAATGTAAGATGCTATGCTTTTAAATAAAACACACATATAAAAACGGATTCAAGTTTCTTAAGAATGCTGTCCAATAAAATTTATAAAATAACTTTAAAGTTATTTATTCCTTTTTTTAAAAAAGGAATCTTAGAAGGACAATATGAACACTGATAAGCAGGAAAAAGTTACAAGGTCAGGTTAAAAGGGTAATGAACAAAAAAGGATCAGGCTGGAGGATATGATCAATTGATCAATCAAAAAGCATTTATTAAGCATTTAATATTTAATGAGGGCCAGAAATCTTTTTAATTGTTGGGGACAGAGAGAGAGAGAGAGAGAGAGAGAGAGAGAGAGAGAGAAAATATTCCCTGTCCTTTAGGAGTTAATATTCTAATGAGAGAGGCAACATATAAATCAATGGATATAGGTAAGATGTATAGCAAGTATATGAGTGGTAATTTCAGATTGAGGACCAACTGAGGGGACCAGGAAAAGTCTCTTGAATAAGATGGGATTTCAAGAGGAAAGCAAAGCTGGTTAGGGAGACAGGAGCAGGAAGATGAGCCTGGGTAAACTGAAGCAAGAATGAAAGGGAAACAAATGCTGTTGAAGCAGGAGAAAGATCTATAAGACTTTCTTTGAGGCAGCATTTTACGAAGGATGTATGGCCTTGTGGAAAAACAAAATAAAACATTGGTGATGGAGCCATAAAGTATGCATTTGAGTCCTGTGTCCAAAGCCTATCAGCTGCATGAATTTGGATATGTTTCTTCTCTCAGCCTCAATTTCTTCATCTATAAAAATGAATATAATGATTTTTATATTATAGACCTCACTGGGATGTTGTAAGGAAAGTATTTTGTGCATCTTAAAACTCCATATGAATATGAGCTATGTTAATTTCCATAAACTATTATTTAATTCAATCAAACATTTATTCAACTCTTATGAGGTGGAAGGCACGGTCCTAGGTGCTGATGATACAAAGAAAAAGAAAATGAAAAATCTTGATTACATTCTACCCAGGGAATACAGAATATCCAGAGAGAAGAATAAATAAAGGATTTTGAGTGGGAGAAAGGCACTAAGAGTTTGGAGGATAGGAAAACATTCACAGAAGAATTGATACCAGAGCTGAATCTTGAAAGAAGATGAAGCTTCTGAATGGTGAGGATGAGGAGAGAGTGCATGTTAGGCATGGAAAAGTTAGGCATGTAGAGAAGTGCAGAGATGGGAGAAGAATGTCGAGTTCAGAGAATGGTGAGTGGCTCATTTGTTAGGAGTGAGAAAGGATCACAGATATCATTCACCAGGTTTAATGAAGCGTATTCATTTCAAGATCACCAACTTCACCGCATCACATAAGAGGTAGATGGTACATAGGTCTACATTCCAGAACATGGATTTCTTCCCTGCCACTCTGTGGTGGGCCATTCCCTAATTTTTTCCAGGGAAAGTAGACTTTGACCCAATAGCCCCCTTTGGCCTAGGCAGGGAGAGCTCTTATTTTTCCTGGTTAAATACCCAATGACACAGAGGTACCTGAAGTCAAAACTTGTGTCATCCCTACTACCAGAACATTTTCCTCAGGTGCAACCCAGCCCTTAAGAGGCATATACTTGTGTCTATCTACTTCTTAGCCAACTCTACTGTCATGTAAGCTCCTGTTTCCAAATCCCCACCTCGTTTGTACCAGCTGTGCAGAATGATCACATTCCTAGAATTGCAATGTGAGGCATCACTAATTATATACATGTTTAAGACAAAGTAGGATGTTTGAAAACTGTTTTTTTCCCCTAAAAAATATTTCCACTAAAGAAATCTCTCTAAAGAGAGTCCTAAAAATAGGAATAATGTAATGTTGACATGACAGTCTCTAAAAGTTCATTGTTGTTTATAGAAATAATAGCACAGTATTTATATTTTATCAAGTACTTATTTTATTTATCTTCAAGAGTACTGCTTACCAGCTTAGATGTGGATGATGAATAACCATTTACTTTTATATTTTTTTACTTTTATATTTTATTTCTGGGACAATAATTTCATTCATATGTGTACTCTTTCCAATATGACAAATCACAAACCTTCCAATCTTTTGAACTTTTATTTGTGCCTTCTCATAATTCCTCTCTCCCAACATATAGGGCAGCTTTTATGTCTCTTGCTATTGTGTGGATATCAAGAAAGCATATAGGCTGTCCATCAGTTATCCTTCACTCTTGCTACATCAAGTTCATAATTTTTTCCAAGATTTTTTTTTTCAGATACTCAGAGAATCATATCACAATGGAAGGAAACAAGGATTTATTAAGAATCTATTATGTGGTAGGCACTGTGTCAAGTACTTTTATAATTGTAAAATTATCCCAAATTTTAATTGAGGAAACTGAGGCAGACACAGGTTAAGTGACTTGCTCTGGGTTATATAGTTAGTAAATTTCAGAGGCTGGATTTGAACTCAAGTCTTACTAATTCCAGGCCCAGTGCTTTATCCACTGAGCCACCTAACTGTCTCTATGCCCTCAAAATTGAGTGGCTTCCAACATAGACTTCTTCTGCATACTTCTTCTAAGTCTACCTGCTGTTTCCATGATTGCTTTCTTTAGTGCTATTTCTACTTCCTTAAGAAGAACAGTGTGGATTGCGATATTTTACTCCAAATGTGATCATTGTCTTTATAGGAAAAAAATAATTTGTTATAGAAATCTTGGTAGATGTGAGATGTGGAATGAGGAGAGGGGAAAGATACCATGTAAGTAAATGGAACATGCAAGATAGATGCAGAGTAGGTAGAAGAAATGGAAGGCAGTATGAATTGGGAGGATTAGGACAGGTTTCCTGGAGTAGATAAAATGTGCTGTCTTGATGGAAATCAGGGAAGCTAAAAGGCACAGGTGAGAGGGCAGAGCATTCCAAAAATAAAGGAGAGCTAATGCTAAGACAAAGAGATTGGAGATGGATATTGTGTTCCTGGAATTACAGAAAGACCGGTGTGGTTGGATCATAAAGTTCATGGAAGAATGGTAAAATCTATGAATAATGGAAAAGTAGGAATGGTTTAAGTATGAAGAGTTTCAAATGTCAAACAAAGGAATTTATATTTAATCCTACTGTTAATGTTCCTCCATTATTTTAAATCCAACTCTATACAATGCCCTGCCTCTACTGCTACAACTCCCTCTCCTTGTCACTTGCCCTGACCAACAACCCCACAGTCATGGAGGACTAGAATGAGTACAGCAACATAGAGGAATTCTCAGAGGGCTTCAGAATCAGTGTGAGCAAGAATCAACAGGATGATGTACAATGTTTATTGGAGGGCTAAGCTGGAATTCAAGCAAAAAAGATCTCACTGAATATCTGTCTCTTTTTGTAGAGATTGTAGACTGCACAATTAAAACAGAGCCTGTCACATGAAGATTGAGGGGATTCATACTTGTGCTTTTCAGAGATGCTGCCAGTGTTGATAAGGTCTTCAAACTTAAAGAATACAAGCTAGGTGGCCAGTTGATAGATCCCCAAAGGACTAAAACTTTAAAGGGAAAGGAGCCCCCCAAAAGTATTTGTCAGTGGACTGAGCCCAAATATATCAGAAGAAGAAATCAAAGAATATTTTAAAGCATTTGGAGAGATTGAGAATATTGAACTTCCAATGGACTCAAAAACAAATAAAAGAAGAGGATTCTGTTTATCACATACGCACATGAAGAACCAGTAAAGAAATTATTAGAAAAAATAATCAGATTGGTTCTGAAAAGTGTGAAATCAAAGTTGCCCAGCCTAAAGGAGATATAAAGGCAACAATAGCAACAATAGAAAGGAGGAAGAGACACTTCAGTTGGCATGTAAGTAGAAGTAGGGATTGTGCCTGAGGTTGGGACCAAAACTGGAACCAAGGATTTAATATCTATTATGATCCAGGGTATGGAAGTTGTAATAATGCCTATGGTGGTGATCAAAACTATAGTGGCTATGGTGGATATGATTATACTAGGTGTAACAGTGGGAGCTATGGATATGGACAAGGATAGGTAGAATATAGTGGTCAACAAAGCACATATACCAAAGCATCTAGAGGAGGTGGTAATCACCAAAACAATTACTAATCACATTAAATGAGGACATGGAGAAAACAGGTACAGATGCTACAGCAACATATCTTGCAGGATGATGGCATTAAATAGAGAGTGGTTTTCTATTGATCTGAGATAACTATTTTGTAAAAGTGTTTTAACGTACATGACACCACTGTGTCTAATTATATGTTACAGCTGATTTAGTTTTTTTTTTTTTGGTTTTTACTTTGTCCTTTGCCATCTGTGTTATGACAAATGTGGATTTGTGTTTAAACAAATTTTATTTGCATAATTTCATGTTAAATGATTCTCAAAAATAAATTACTTGTGATTGTTTTTCTGTGTCAGGCACTAAATAGCTTTGTAAAAATGTAATTTTAAAAGAAGCAATAATTGAGGCACAGTTTATTTTCCAGAGTCACAGACAATGGGGAGAAACAATGGCCCTTTATAAATAGCAAGCAGCAAATTTTGCCTTAGTTTCCTAATTCTCTTGACAAGGTCTATGCCAGGGGTGGGGATTCTGCAGCCTCGAGGCCACATGTGGCCCTCTAGGTCCTCTATGTCAACTCATAAAAGCCATGTTTTATGGTGTTCAATAAAAAGGTACTCTTTTTGAAAATAAAAGTCAAGGGATCCATGGCCCACTAGAAATGATATCAGCTATTCACAGCATACTGAATCAACACTTCTCATCACAAAGATCTCAAAAATGTGGGTGGGGGACAAACTCTTCAATTACATGGTAGGATCAATGATTATTTTAAACATATACATGAATCCTCAGCATAGACCAAGGGTGGGGAACCTGCAGCCTGGAAGCCACATGTTACCTTCTAGGTTTTTGGGTGCAACTTATGGACTGAGCCCAAGTTTTATTGAACAAATCCTTTTATTAAGGGGATTTGTTCTGTGAAGTTTGGATTCAGTCAAAGGGCCATACTTGAGGACCTAGAGGGCCACATGTGGCCTCAAGGCTTCAGATTCCCCACCCCTGGATAAACTAAAGTTGTAACTATGTGAATTGAGAAAAGTGGATATGTAAGGAAGATGTCATGAAGGTAGAAATAACAAATTTTCACAACTGATTAGACATGTGGAATAAGTGAGAAAAAAGATGACATTGAAGTTGTGAGCCTCAGTGACTAGGCGGATTTTGTTACCCTCAAGAGTGTCAAGATAATAGGAGATAACCTGTTTTTCCAGAATTAATGCCCAGCAAATAAACTGTGCTCTGAGACCGACGTAACAACAATCCTTTGCACTCACCCTCTGGATGATCTCACTTTCTGGCAAAATTACAAATTATTATATTGCTTTGACCAGCACCAGGAGTTCTCTGACCTTGAATAAGTACTCTTGTTCCAGTCATGAAACCCTGCTATGAATCAAACTTGCCTCATTGTTGCTGTTATCCCTCATTATCTGGGCTACAGATCACTGTGTAGCCATTGATGTAAGTATTGAGATCTCCCCACACTTTCTCAGATCCCTCTGAGGGACCCCAGTATATGTGTTTTGTTTCCTCTTTGCTTGCAAGCCATTTCCCTCGCTTTGAAATTAAACTTCTGCTCTTTTCCTGACTCTCTTGTCTCTAGCCCTCCCTGTTCAGCTTTGGCCATCCACAGATTAGAGGCTGGTTCAGTCCAGTTGCCAAGAGTAATAGAGATGTTTAGAAGAAGGGAGTATTTAGGAAGAAAAGTGAGTTCTGTTTTGGACATGTTGAGTCTGATGTGACTAAGAGCCAGAAGTATTGTACCAAAAAAAAAAAAAAAAGCCTTTCCTGGACACCTTTTTTCATAACTAGTAAATGATTTAAATAACTAAATCAAATAGCGATCCATTGATTTAAAAGAATCATAAATTCCAGAGTTCTATCTAGGGCTCCAGGTTGCCTGGATATCTATTGGCAAACAAAACATTTGGGTAAGATGCAAATATTTTCCAATGGGAGCAACTTGACTAAAATATGTAGTACTTAATTATTCTGTTCTAACAGCACAAAGGTTTTGTTACAAAGTATTCACTTGGAAGCACTTTCTTCAAATTATTTACCACACCCTTCAATGATCTAATAGTGTTAAAATAAATTTCTACATCACCCCTAATTATTTTGAAAAACGAATTCCTTCTGGAAATATTCTTCTATGACCTCAGCCACATAGTAATAGAGTGAAGAGTTAAGAGTTCATAATTCCTTATCTATTTATTTGTAGCTTCTTAACATTTTCCAAAGTACTTTCTAATCTAATAAATGATATTATGCCTACCAAAGCTCTGTGAAGTAGGTAGAATCAATCATATTATATCTATTATATATCTGAGGAAATTCAGTAATAATATGGCTGACTGCCTCACCTAAGCTCAGACATTGTTGGTGAAAGTGCTGGAATCAGAAGTATATTGCCCTTCCTCTCAAAACCAGCTCATTCTATCAGACCACTTTATCTATCTGTCTATCTGTCTGTCTGTCTTTCTGTTAGTCTATCTATCTTATCCATCTATCCATCAACTAATTAATTTATAGTTTTAGAAAGAAATTTATTTGGTTGTTTAGCAGAAGAGGAAAGCCAGAAGAAGGATTTCTCCTCTGTGTCTGCAAGGTTTACATTACATAGAGATGCAGAGAAGAGTATCAGCACACCAACCACACACAGAAGAAGTTAAGCTATTTTGTACAGAAGGCAGTTCTCAGGCAAGGTCCATCAAGACATATATAAGTAAATATAGTGATTCGAATTAAGTTTAATTAATTTATTTTTCTTTTTTAAATTAATTAATTAATCAATCAATTAATTAATTAATTTTGATTTATCAATAATCACTTCCATATGCTTTTGAGTTTAAAATTTTTCTCCCCCTTCCTCCCCACCACCCTCCCCAAGACGGTGCACTATTTGATATAGGCTATACATTTACATTCTTATTAAACATATTTTCACATTAGTGATGTTGTAAGTAAAAATTAAAACTAATAGGAGGAACTATCAGAAAGAGGAAACAAAACTCAACAGAAGAGAAAAAAAAAGCAATTCAACTTCCATAGTTCTTTCTTTGGATGTGGATAGCTTTTTCCATCATGAGGCCTCTGGCGATGTCTTAGATCCTTGTATTGCTGAGAAGGGTTAAGTTTATCACTAATAGTCATTGCACAATGTGGCTGTTATTGTGTACAACGTTCTCTTGGTTCTGCTCACTTCACTCAGCATCAGACCATACAAGTCTTTCCAGGTTTTTCTGAAGTCAGCCTGTTCATCATTTCTTATAGCACAATAGTATTCCATTATAATCATATACCACAACTTGTTCAGCCATTCCCCAATTGATGGGCATCCTCTCAATTTCCAGTTCTTTGCCACCACAAAAAGAGCTGCTATGAATGTTTTTGTACATGTGGGTCCTTTTCCCTTTTGTATGATCTCTTTCGGATATATCCCTAGAAGGATATAGACCCAGCCATTGCTGGGTCAAAGGGTATGCACATTTTTATAGCTCTTTGGGCATAGCTCCAAATTGCTCTCCAAAATGGTTGGATCATTTCACAACTCCACCAACAATGCATTAGTGTTCCAATTTTCCCACATCTTCTCCAACATTTATCATTTTCCTGTTTTGTCATGTTGGTTAAGTTTGATTTAAAAATAAGCATAAACATTCAAATTCTAGGAACCCAAAACAGAAGCATTGCAGGGACCTAAGACCTGGATGATTCCAAGTATTACCTACAGCCATAGGGCTTCCCTGGGAACATCTCTGAGATCAATCAATGTGTAGCCACATCAAGCTAGGTTCAAACAATATTAATAAATAAAGTTTTCCAAACAACACAATAAAGTCTTTCCCTACACACTGCATCACACTCTCAGTCAGTCTTTAAGGTACATTAAGGCACATTTAAGATTTCCCTGATTATCTCTTTTAATAGGCCTATTATTTCATTTTGTCTGAGAACATGATTGCTACCCCTGTCTTTTTTTTTTTTTACTTCAGCTGAAGAATATTAGATTCTGTTCCAGCCCTTTCAACTTGGGATGTGCCTTTGTTTCAAGTGTGTCTCTTTTAAACAACATTTTGTGGGTTTCTAATCTATTCTGCTATCTGCTCCCACTTTAAGGGTGAGCTCATCCCATTTACATTTATAGTTAAGCTGTGTATTTCTGCCATCCCTTTTCCTCTTCCTCTTCCTGCTCCTACTCCTCCTTCTCCTCTTCCTCCTTTTACTTCTCTCTCTCTTTTTATCCTGTCTCTCTTCAAAAGTCTATCTTGTTTCTAACCACTGCCAACCTTAATCTACCTTTCCTCTATTATTCTTCTTCCTTATCCCCTTCCTCTCCTATTTCCCTATTAGGAAAGTTAAATTTCTATACAACTGAGTATGCACAGACACAAACTGACATAAACATACACACACTTTTTTTTCTTCCTTTTTTGAACAAATTCTGATGAGAATGAGGTTCAAGTGTTGAGCATCTAGACTCCAAAAAGAAAAAACCCTGGACTTTCCCACATGGCCAAATCCCTGGCCTTTGCCTGAGGCTATAATCCCATCAACTGGTTTTTCATCGGGGCTATACCCAATCTCCCAATTCTCTGTTACCCTTAACCTAGCCTAGCCCTCCATTGTCTTACCTCTCTATGGCCCTTGGCCACTTCCCACCCTTGATCCTATCTAGGCTCCATTCTCCCTTGGCCAAGAAGTCCAGGTCCCTGGAGTTCTATTACTTCATAGACTATTTGGCCACTCCTAGATCCCTCCCATAGTTTTTCTGTATATAAGGTCCATCTGGTCTCCATTAAGATACTTAGATTCTTAAAATCTTAGATTTTACTGCTTAGATTTTTACAATCTAGTCAATAGCTCACTAACATTCAGATTCCTTAAGAGTCTGCCCAATATGATAGATGTTCTAATAAACCTTGTCTTTGACTGAAAGAAGGCTTGGGTCGAATTCTTTTGGGCAGGATCCACATGTTGTGATATTAGGGTCCCAGCGCCCCTAAACCCCTAAACCTCAACACAAGCATTGCTTGCCACCCCACCCTGATTTTCCCCCCTATTTTAAAAGCTCTTCCTTGTTTACCCCTTTTAGATGAGAAAATTTTCCTTATTCTACCTCTCCCTTTACCTTTCTCCCAGTGCATCCTTTTTTCTCTCCCATTCATTATTTTTTGAGATCTTCCCAGCATAATCAACTCATGACCATGCTGTCTATCTATGTAAACTCCCTTTAACTGTCCTAATAAAGATGAAGTTCTTAGTAGTTACATGTGTCATCTTCCTATATAGGAATGTAAACAGTTTAACTTTAGTGAGTCCCATAGGATTACTCTTTCATGTTTACCTTTTTATGCTTTTCTTGAGTCTTCTGTTTAAATGTGAAATATTTTATTCAACTCTGGTCTTTCCATCAGGAATGCTTGAAAGTCCTCTATTTCATTAAATATCCACTTTTCCACTCAATTTAGCTGAATAAATGATTCTTGGTTGAAATACTATCTCTTTTTTTCCTTCTAGAATATCATATTCTAAGCCCTCTATTTCTTTAACATGGAAACCACTAAATTTTGTGTGATGCTGACTGTGGGTCCACAATATTTAAACTGTGTCTTTCTGGCTCCTAGGAATATTTTCTCTTTCACCAGGGAGCTATGATATTTCTGGGAGTTTTCATTTTGGCATCTCTTTCAGAAGGTGATTTATAGATTCTTTCAATTTCTATTTTGCCCTCTATTTTACCCTTGATAATTTCTTGAAATATGATGTCTAGATTCTTTCTTTGATCATGGCTTTCAGTTACTTCAATAATCTTTCAATTATCTCTTCTTAGTCTATTTTCCAGGTTGGTTTTTCTGATCAGATATTTCACATTTTCTTCAATTTTTTCATTCTTTTGACTTTTTAAAAAAATTGTTTCTTGATGTCTCATGGAGTCATTAGCTTCTGTTTGTACAATTCTAATTTTTAAGGAATTATTTTCTTCAGTGAATTTTTATACCTCTTTTTTCATTAGGCCAATTTTGCTTTTTAAGCTGTTATTTTCTTCAGAATTTTTCTGTGCCTTTTTTTCCCAAGCAGTTCTCTTTTCATAATTTTTTTCCTGCATTACTCTCATTATCCCCCACTGCCAATTTTTCCTCTATCACTCTTATTACTTTTTTAAATTCATCTAGTAATTCTTATTAGGTTTGGGTCCAATTAACATTTTTCTTTGAGGCTTTTTTGATAGCTGTTTCACATTTTTATCTTCTTCCCTTCCAACATAATTGCATTTTATGGTAAAATTCTTTTTTTGTTGTTGTTTGCTCATTTGTCTAGTTTATATCGGTTATGGGTGGGGGTAATCTTCCTCTAAAATCTGCTACAGAAATATAGCTATAATTTTCTGGACGTTACTTACCTATGTTAATCACTTCTTGCCTACTGTTTGGCCCATCACATGTAAAATGCTTGCTCAGGAAAATATTTTAAAGAAATATTTTAAAGAATTTTAAAGAAAGGATTTTAAAGAATCCTATTCAATTCATTTAATAAAGATTTATTAATTGCTTACTCTATGACATACAGTGTTCTGGGTACTCAGGATATTAAAAAAAACAAAACAAAAAAACCTCCAAATAACCACAACATTAACACAACAAAAACAACTAAACAGTGCCCATATGCAAGGATCTCATGTTCTATAAGGGTAAAAATGGTGCATAGATAGATAGTAACTAATATTATACATATTTTCACGCAGGTGTAAATGTATGTCTATATACACACACATATATATTTACATGTAAATACACTAGTTTTGGAAGGTGAGGCCATATATAAATAGCAGGAAGTTATCTGCCAGCTAGGATAATGAATATATGGGAAATTAGTAATTATTAAATGGTGGGATTTTTTCAGTGATATAGTTAATGTAAGCAAAAGACAAATAATTGCTGCTGCCCTCAAAATTACTAATTGAAAATGTACGACTTTGGGCAAAATCCTTTAGCAGTTGGATAAATTAGACAACTGAGTAACCTGCTAAGAGAGACCACATAAAAATGTTTATGTAGAAAGCACTTAAAGCAAGACAAGCTAATGAAAATTCGGCAGTAATGTCTCCATTGTACAATGATTCTGGGGTTTAAATGAGATCATGTAAATGGTCTTTTCCAGACAAGATACTTAGACGTGGTAAGTAATTATAAGCTTGAAGGACTAACAAGTGAGGGGGCAGTGGAAATACTTACTAATTTGTGATTGCAAGGAAAGAATTGTAATAACAATAGCTGTTTTTTTTTTCTCTACAAAGGTTGTGGGTGTTATAACTTTTACTAGGCATTTCTATTGCCCTTTATATTTTAGAAAATGCTACATAATGAGGTTTTTTTATTCTTAAAGGCAACTTATAACATTATATCATTGCACCTAAAGTATGTACTGAAGTGTAAAGGGTTTAAATAGCTTGGAATTTTTGCAAGGCTGGTAGTGTATTAATGAAAGAGCGGGGACTGGACCCTGCAAAGTCTTTTGTTTGAGTGCATTTTTTTCCTTGCATCAAAGTGAATTTTGTTGTTGCTATTTGGATTAAAGCTTGAGGATAACCTGGGTTTGAGGATTACATTTTGGTCATCTTTATTGTTGTTGTTCAGTAGTTTCTGACTCTTCCTGACCCCATTTGGGGTTGTCTTGGCAAAGATACTGGAGTAGTTTGCCATTTCCTTCTCCATATCATTTTGCAGATGAGGAAACTGAGGCAAACAGGGTTAAGAGACTTGACCAGGGTCACACAGTTATTAAGTGCCTGAGGCTAGATTTGAACTCAGGAAGATGAATCTTCCTGACTCTAGACCTGGTACTCTATCCATTGTGCCATAGCTGCCTTTCTATGGAAGAGAACATCAGGGAGCAGCAAAAATGATAAGGTCTTAAAATCATAGGCTTTTAAAGTTGCGAGAGAGACTATTCCAATCCCCTCTTTTCACAAATTAAAAAAAAATTTAGGCCAGGAAAGGTTAAGTGGATGGGGCTATGCCAATAAAGGAGTGTATGACGTTGACACCGTCCCCTCTCTTTCCCTTGTTCTAGTCTCTGAGGATAAACTAGTCTCCACTGCTAAAATTTTAACACTGACCAGGGGATTAGATTATGATAAATAAAAAAAATCTGGCAGAAATTCAATTCAATTCAGCATTTCAACAAATGTGTTAATTGACTCCTTTGTGTAAAGCACTGTGCTATGCAGGGGCATATAAAATTGAAAAATGACACTCCCTGCCTTCAAGGAGTTTACAATCTCAGAGAGAGATAATACATGCACAGTAATACATATAGCACAGGAAGAGTTTGATAAGAACAAAGAACAGCTATGGATAAAGGTTTGTAGGGCAATCTGAAGGAGAGAGAGGTCAAATCTGGCTGAAGAAATCAGGGAAATTTTATGGAGAAGGTTATATATAAACTCAACATTAAAAGGAGATGTTATTCTCAGCAGATAGAAGTAAGAAGGGGGAGTATTCTAGTCACATCAAATGGGCTGCCCAAATGCTCAAAGGGAGAAAACAGCACGAAATCAGGAAACAGCCTTTTGTTTGGAGAGTAGAACATATGAAGGGGTATTATGCAAAATAAAACTGGGAAGGAAAAATGGAGATCTATAGTGGAGGGTCTTAAATATGGATATAAGGTCCCTCAATTACTCAGAATGCTGCTTCTATCCTCAGAAAGACAATCTTCCCTTCCACCCTGAACTCCCCATCACTTGTCCAGAGGGACCACTCAGTGAATTTCATCTTCATTTCTTTGTGCATAAACTCTTTTTCTTATGAAGTAGAAATATTTTTCAGAGGGACTTTTAAAAATTACTAGTAATTAACTTGGTTTTTAATAACAGGATTTTGATTAGTTGCTTACTTCCAAAAACAAACTAAACTTCTATTTAAACAGAGGAAACTATAGTTTCTGACCACAAAATATATTTCAGCAAATTTAAGATGAATATAACTTCATATACTAAGCTATTCCTAAATTATGTATGCACATATATTTGATACAGATACACACACATACATATATATACACATATGTATACATACATGTATATACATGTGCATATATATAATCTGTGTTTGTTAAAACCAATCCATCATTTAAAATATTCAGATTGAAACATTCATTTCTGAATATGGAAACTGAATGAGTCACATTGAGGAACACATATGACATCAGAGGTTGGAGCAAATAATTCTTTACAGACCCATCATTCTTTGACAGTTGATTAGACCAGAGAGTGACAGGGGTTTGGTACCAAAAATACATCACTGACTACTATGGCAAAATTGATAGTAGTTCCTTTTGTACTATTATTGAACTAGTCCAGGGTACAATTTGTTTCAAATATCAGCAGTTAGTGATGCCACAGAAAAGAAATGAGCACAGAGATAAAGAAAGAACAAACTGCTTTGTGCCATAAGCTCTTTAGAATGACATAATAACCTCTCTGGGAGTGAATTTAAGAATTAAGAAAGTCTATCAGGCCACCAGTTTTCTATTACATTAATTCAATGCAGAGGCAGTATGGTATGTTGGAAAGAGCACTTGACTGGTAGGTAGAGGAGTTGGGCTCAAATTAACCACTCATGTGTCTTTGGGCAAGGAAACTTGGATCCCTTGGGGGAGTGCTGTATTGGAAAAAAACTCTGGCTCTAGAGTCAGAGGGTTTGGGTTCAAATCCTGCTATGACACTTACTACTTGTGTGAGCTCAGGAAAGTTGCCTAACTTCCTTGATCCTCAGTTTCCACAATTGTAAAATGAAAGGATTGGCCTCTTCTATTTTTAGATCTTTGATCCTGCAATCTAACTTCTGTTATGACTATTAATCTTATCTATCATCTTGTGACCTGCAGTATATTCATCTGGCATACAATTATGCTTTTATATTTTGAATACCTCAAGTATCATAGTGTCATCATTATGATTTCTCTCTATACCAATGCAGGTTAGAAGTGTGTAAAACTGACTTGAAGTCAGGTAGGCTAGTGTTCAAAACCTACCTCTGATGCTTATGTGCAACCATGGGCAAGTCTCAGTTTCCTCATCTAGAAAATGGGGATATTGACATCTGTACTACCTCTCTCATAAAATTGTTGTTATCTCAAATGAAATCAATCATGTAACATTTTTCACTAATTATATGTTAATTATTATTCCTACTTCTTAGATTTGCCTCATCATATTCAACCCCACCACAGTTTTGAATTCCATCCCTGATTCTTCCTTCCTCCAACTCCATAGGTAAAAATTGTGCATCATCATGCCAGGACGGAGGTCTCTAGGACACTTCCTAATATTTCTTTTTCTCTCTCTCCACTTTTATGTATTGTCTGTCCTTATATATTCCTTAAGTATAGGAACTGTCTTGTTTGTTCGCTTTATAAATATCCTTAAAGTTTAGCACAAAACCTGGCATATAGTAAACATTTAAGACACACTATATTATATTATTGCCACGATGGACAGAGACTTGGCCCTCTTGAACTTGAGTTCAAGTCCAGTCTGTGACACATACAAGCAGTATGACCCTGAGCAAGTAACTTAACTTTTCAGTATTGTTGTTGTTGTTCAGTAGCTTCGGTAATGTCTGATTTCCTCACCCCATTTGGGGTTTTCTTGGCAAAGATACTTGGAGAAGTTTGTCATTTCCTTTTCCAGCTCATTTTACAGATGAAAAAACTGAGGGAAACAAGGTTAAATGACTTGCCCGGGGTCACACAGTTAGTAAGTGTCTGAGGCTGTATTTGAATTTAGGTCTTCCTGACTCCAGCCCTGGCATTCTATTAAATCTAGGCAGTTCTAAGACTTGAAATTCCAGAACAAGTTCCAGCCTTCACTAGAAGGAGTTTATTTTTTTAGCATGTGCTCACCACATTGAAGAAATCACAGGTCTCATAAAAAGAATATGTACACACAAACATACACACCACACATATATACACACACACATAAATATGCACATATAGCATATACACACAATATATTATATATATGTATATTTCACACTCATATTTCCATATTTCCTCATACCTTAGAAGGTATTTTTTTTGAGTTGCTATGTCAAGAAAAAATAATAACCTAATGGCCAACATCCTGGTGAAGAGCATTTCTGGACTGGTGTTTGGCATCCAAGCATGAAGCTTGAATGCTTGCGTTAAGAATGAAGCATGTTGCTCACAAATAGGAAACATGAAAGTACATAGGTGGTAATGTACAGAAGTAAAAATGACATACAAACATAGATTAATTGCTCTTACAGTTTTTTTTTTTTTTTTTTTAGGCATTTGGGGTTAACTGACTTGCCTAGGGTCACACAGCTAGTAAGTGTCAAGTGTCTGCTCAGAGACTGGATTTGAACTCAGGTTCTCCTGACATCAAGGCTGGTGATCATACATTCTTTGGCCATTGCCCCTGATTTGTTTGATTTGGAGCAGATATAGTATCTATTTATCTACTGCCTTTCTTAGGATCCTTCAATAAAATACCATTATAATGCTTGCTTCCTGGTAGTTTGGCAAAGGCTATGTCAGAAGAAGCTGGGAAGTCTTCAAATATATGCTTGCTGTCTAAGGACTAGCTAAATTCCTGGAAGCTCATTATCAGGTCAGTGCAAGGGAGATGATTTTTTTTTTATTCCATAGATACTTTTGAAGTATATTTTCTCAATTATAGAAGGGCTATGATCTGTTCCAGGGAAAGAATCACACAAATACAAAATAATGAATCTTGAAAGTGTAGAAGTAGAGTTCCCAGGACATGGCCGTCTCTTTTTCATTGACTTCTATCCTTTAATTCTTTAATAATTATTTTATGTAAATAAAAGCTAAAAATATGACACTATATTGACTTCTTATACTTTCTGTAATTACAATTTTCAAACACCATCCTGAATATATATCCCAAGTACATTTTTATGATCTTTGACTTACTCTAGTTTATTTGCCATTATGAATGAATATATAAAACACATTTATTAAGCACTCTCCAAATAGCCAGGCCAAGTAGTAGATAAAGCATTAGACTTGAAGTCAGAAAAACCTCAGTTCATATCTGGCTTCAGACATTTATTAGCTTGGCAAGTCACTTAACCACTATCTGTGAAGATCAAATGAGATAATATTAGTAAAGATCTTTGCAAACCTTAAAGGACTCTATAAATGCTAGCTATAATGAAGATTATTTTACTATTATTATCATTATTACAAAGTGCCAACTATTGTGCAAAGTGTTGAGTATACAAATACAAAAGTACACACTGTCCCTGCCTCAAAAAGCTTACTTAACATGGGATGCAATATATTCAAGGAAGGGGTGACCAGGATGGAGAACTTTGATCATTCTCTTTCCCCCAATAAAGCTAAAATTCCCTTTCTTGCTGTCCTCAGTTTTAGTTAATAGTTTCAGTTCATTCTGATGTTAGCATTCCTTACAAAATTTTTAGAAGATTGTATTATGCTTTTGTATTTATCATCTGTTATATGCCCTTATTTCCATCTTCCATACAGCAAAGTTGATTGATGAGTTTTCTGTGCATTCACATTGATCTCTTCAGATTAACTCCTGTTTGCCTTCATCAGAAATGTTTCCTTTCATGTCTTCAGAATTTCATACTTGTTTCCTATTCCTTATCAGCTAGATTTTCCTGTAAAATTTTAGTCTAAGGGCACATGTCCTTCTTTCCTTTGAAATCTGTTCTCCCAAAATTTAGGGTGATGTAACATTTGGCCTGGTTTATTTCTCTTATCGCATTGGAAGGTCACTTCCATCTAAGTTACACCTAATTTCTCATCCAAAACCAATTTCCGCTTTGTGGTTGATCCTAAGACTTGAAAAAAAATTTTCTTTTGTCAATTTCTTTAAAATATAAAGGATGAAATTATCATTATCAAGTCATGATATTGCTACCAATCCATTTTCGGCAGAGAGTGTTCCGCACTCTTTCTAAAAATTAACTTTTTTAAAAAAAAAATAACGATCTATTTTCTCTCTTTTACCTTTTTCCCATTAAAACAAAACCATTGTAATAAACATGCATAGTCAGGCACATATTCTTGCATTGGCCATGTCCAAAAGTATATGTCTCATTCTGCCCCTAGGTCTATAACATCTTGTCAGTGGTCAAACAGCATGCAATCATCATTAATTTGGAGTCATGGTAGTCACTGAGTTTATCAGGGTTTTTAGGTATTTCCATGTTTTTCCTTACAAGATTGTTACTATTGTTTAAATTGTTTCCCTAGTCTGCTTACTTCATTCTGAATCAATTAATATGTCTCCTCATGTTTCTTTGAAACCACCCCTTTCATCATTTCGAACAACACATTAGTATTCCATTCCATTCCGTTCATATATCATAATCAGTCCAACCATTTCCCAATTGATGATTACTCTTTAGTTTTCAATTTTGTGTTAACAAAAAAGAGTTCTTATAAATATTTTTGCACATATGTCTTCTTTTCTTATTTTATTGATCTCTTTTGGGTATAGGTCTAATAGTGGTATTGCTGTATCAAAGGATATGTGCAATCTGTTAAATTTTTGGAAATAGTTCCAAATTTCTTTCCGGTATGTCAGGACCAACAGTGTATTAATGTTCCTGCTTTCCCATTGCCTCTCCAACATTTTTTCATTTTTTTTGTCAACTTTGCAAATGTAAAAAAATATGAGCTGGAACCTCTGAGCTACTTTAATTTGCATTTTTCCAAAACATTAATTATTTGAAGCATTTTTTTTAATATGGATGGGATAACTTAGAATTCTTCCTTAGGAAACTATATGTCCATATCCTTTGACTATTTATCAATTGGGAAATCATTCTTCTTCTTATAAATATGAATAAGTTACTGGTACATCTTGGAAATGAGACTCTTATTAGAGAAATTTTGATCAAGAATGTCCCCCATGACCATTACATTATGCCTTTGTGCTAGACTTGTGGTATTTCCAAAATTTCTCATCTATTTTCTTTTTCTATACTGGTGATCTATAACATGATACCATTTTTAAAAAATCCCTTCTATTTTTCCCATTAATTGATATTTACCCATGTGCTCTTCAGTATGCTTTTCTCTTTTGCTTCCTGAAATTTCTTACATGGGCATAGCTTAGTATATCCTTAGTATATATTGTTATCTCTGGTCTCACTTGCCCCATATTTTGAAACTGTCCTGTTTCCTTTGGATAATGGATATACATCTTGAACTGTTTCAGCAATGTGTCTCATCTCACCAAGTCTTGGTAATACTGAGGACATATAATATAATATCAAGACCTCAGTAATAATGTTTGTTGTTCAATGGTTTCAGTAATGTCCAACTCTTCATAACCCTCTTTGAGGTTTTCTTGGCAAAGGTACTGGAGTGGTTTGCCATTTCCTTCTCCAGCTCATTTTACAGATGAGGAAACTGAGGCAAATGAGGTTAAGCGTCTTGCCCAGTATCACACATCTAGTAAGTCTCTAAGGACATATTTGAAATCAAGAAGAGTTTTCCTGACTTTCAACCAAGTGCTCTATCAACTTTGCCACCTAGCTACCCCTATGAGTAGTAATAATGAGGCCTCAGTAATGATGAGGTCAAATTTTTCTTTTATGCTTAACATAATACATCAAATGTGCTCTGATCAAGTCAGAACATAGTGGTCTTATCACATACCTATTCCTGGACACTCTACTTTTTTTTTTTTTTTTTAGGCAATTGGGGTTAAGTGATTTGCCCAAGGACACACAGCTGGTAAGTGTCAAGTGTTTGGTCTGAGGCTGGATTTGAAATCAGGTCCTCCTGACTTTAGGGCTGTTGCTCTATCCACTGCACCACCTAGCTGCCCCCACTCTACTTTTCTTAGTTCATCTTAACACTACCTTACTTCTTAGGACTGTCGTGTAAGACTGCTATATCATATAGAATTTGTAATCCTCAAAAACTCCCAAATTGTTTTCAAATGAATTGCTCTCTAACCACACATCCATTATTTTGTTTTTATTATTAATTTTTTAAACCTACCTGTAAGACTCTAAAGTCATTCCTATTAGATTTTAATCTTATTACCCAACTTGCTAACAATCCCTCCTGCCAATTCCCAAACTCTGTGAAGCAGAAGCCTGAGATGCCAAAGCAAATTCACAGGGCTTGGTGCAATATTTCTAGGAAATGGTGCAATTTCTAGGAAACACAGTGATACTAAAAATCTGTCACACACCATGCAAGCTGCTAGGCATGAGGGTTCAAAGTTTCAGCATTAGATTATGATACATTCCTTTCAATGACAATATCAAAGGTTTTGAGATATGTATTTGCTCACTTGTTTGTTCAGCTATGCCAGTAACTTCTCAAATTTTCTCATTTGTGAAATCATGTCTTTGAGTTGTTACTGTGATAAAGAGTAAGTACCAGACACAAATCAATCTAAAACAGGAAAAGAAAGTGGCAATGTCCAGTCTGATTTCAAGGTTTGTGAAGTTATGAAGTTCTCAACAGGCCCACACATCTCATTAGTAGATAAATCTAGTTATTTAATAATGACATAAATATTATTATCATTTTATAATAATTATATTATTTTTGTTTCAATTTATGTCTTTTTTTCCAAACAGCTACTAAAAACAGCTACTAAGGTACTTATTTTGTTATTTGGAACTATTTAATAAACAGAACTATTAGGTATTTACTTTGCCCTAGGAGAACCATGAATAAATTACCGAAATATTAAGAATTCCCCCAAATGTTTAGAATCCTCTATTCTAACTTCTCAAAAACTTTTTAGATCCTAACTTAGTCATTTAGTATGCCATCTACTTTTTGTTTCATTTTCAGATTTGATAAACAAGACAATTTTCCCTTTGTCCAAGTCAGAGAGAAAAATACTATCAAGTATAGCTCAAGCACAGATCATTATAATACACCATCAGAGACTTCCTTGCAGGTTGACACTGAATTATTAATGATTTCTCTTTGGGTCCAATCAATCATTTATTAAGTGCTTACTACGTGCAAAAAATGTCCAAAGACAATCACTGCCCTCAAGGAGCTTACAATCTGGTGGGGGAGACAACATGCATATATATATATATAACATATATATATATATAACATATATATGTATGTGTACATATATGTATGTATGTATATGTGTGTGTGTATGTGTGTATGTATATATGTGTATACACACATACATATATATACACACATATAAATTATGCACAAAGCAAGATGTATACAGCATAAATCCCCAAGTTATATACTGTAATTCTATGTGCTGTTAGAAAATTCCTTCTTTTTATTTTCATTGGAAGGAATGTAATAGATAGAAGACATGTACCTACATATATAACCCCTGATTCCTACCTCATCCAAGGAAATATTAAGTCTAGGGAATGAAGTTTTGCTGACCAAAATGAAACTCATCATTCTGTTATGATTCATGGAAGAAAGGGGAATTGTTAGTCTTAAAGGGACAAGTTGTTTTCCTTTCACCATGGAGATGAAAAATCTCATGGAATTCAAAAAGTTAGTACATGTATGGAGGTTTGGCCTGAGTGCTTCTTTAAAAGTGTGGACAATTTGGTTTTAGCTTTTGCTTTTTGATGAATAAGAGAAAAGTCAAATCTTGATGTGGCAATGGTTACTTCCACTGTGACCCTAAGGAGACTAAATCACTTGATATCACCTGGGCAAGAAAGAGAAATTACCTCTGAATCTGTTGAGAAGTGTGATGGTCTGGCTTTCTCCATTTCTCTGTCTCTCCCTCTCTGCCTCTCTTTGTTTCTCTCTCTGGCTCTGTCTTCCCGTGTGTCTGTCTGTTTCTGTCTCTTTCTGTCCCTCCTCTCAGGTAGAATGTATTTCTTTTCTAAAGCTTCTTTCTATTCTTTGAAGTTTCATTTTAAATTTCTGTTTAATTAGCTTAAATGCTCACTAGATAAAATGTGACTGATCTCATTCATGTACTTTATTATTTGTAAATAGAAATTTGTAAACGAGACATGGAAATTACACTGTGGTATACAGAGGGAAGTGAAAAGGACAGAGGATAGACACTCCCTGAATCCTATGATTTCTTATAGTGAATAAAAGCACCTGTAAATTTTGTTTATAAATTCCCCTGTCATGGGGCAAACAAAACATACTTCTTGTCCTTTTCCCCTAGTGAGATGCAATCTAAAAATAGCAGTGACCCTTTGGTGGGGTCTAGAGTATTGAGTTCTGACTTCTCCATTGTTTCCTCTTTATATATGAGTAGAGAAATTGCTCTATAGAAGTGGAGCCAAGGACAGTGACTAGAGGATAGGCCACAGCTGGTGGGAGGAGAAGAGATGTGACTGGGTAATACTAATGATAACCATATTACAAGACTAGGGGCCAGAGGAGAGGGAGTATACCCTTCTCTTCCTATAGTGGTCCAAAACTTTATCCAAACAAATCTCCATATTCTCACAACTATCCTATTACACATAACTTTAATAAGAAATTTAACATGATACAATAATACATGTCCTATTTATTTAAATGAAACATACATCCCATTAAACACTTTGAATTTAAAAATAAAGAATACAATTAATTCTTAATTTTCTGTACTTGAGTTTCTCAAGTTAAAAATTTAATCCCAGGTCATTTTCCTTATGCTGCCCAGCATGCTTGTGGGTAATTACCTTCTGCTTTTTGTGGGTGTATGTTCAGAAAATTCAAATAAACCTTAATATTGTAGCCTAAGGAAAGCACAATTAAAAACATATGGTAAAACTACTGTTATAAAAATGATATAATATATTTCCCTACTCTCATGGGCTGGGATGCTAGTAGACCTGGGGCATCCTAAATTAACCCCCCTACTCTCATAATACCAACTGTGTGTTTTTTTTGTTTTTGTTTTTGTTTTTGTTTTTTTTTAATGAGCCAGGACTATGATAGTTTAAGTTAACTCTGCCCCTAAGCAGATTGACCTGAAACCTTTTTAGGCAAAGAATACATAAAGAGCACTCTATGGATTGAGCAGAAGGCTTCTGAGACCTCATGCAACTTCCTCAAAGTCTGGTTTTACCTCTTTGTCAGCTGCTTTTTACCTGGGGGTCATTAAGTATGCTTTTAATAAAATAGTCCTTAAGAAATCTAAATCTTTAGGCTCCGAGTGGTTTATTGAACTGCTTGTATAAATCCAAACCCTACCCTCCCAAAATTAGATAGGTAAATTGGCAACTACTTTGTATTAGAAGAAAAGAAATAATAATTCAACAAGTCAATAAACATTTATTAAGTACTTATTATATGCCAGGTACTATGCTACACCTGGAGATTAGGGGAAAGGAGGGAGGTAAAGGGAATAAGTCTTTATATATCACTTTCTGTGTTTCAGGCACTGTGCTAAGTAAGCAGTTTAGAAATACTATCTCATTTGACCTTTATTTGATATAAAGAAAGAAAAAAACAAAAATGTCCCAGCCTTTAAGGAGCTTGCTAATGGCAAAAAAAGAGAAAAATAATTTTGATATTTTATTATTTCCAGGAGAAATATAGAAAAACATATATTTTAGAAATATATTCTAGTCATCAATGTAAGAAGCAATATAATTGCAAGTATGTATTTAATAAGCGAGGAAGAAGAAAATCATCCAGTGCTTAATTTCATTTGCATTTTATGTTATTTTGGCTAATACTCTTTTTTTTTTTTGTTTTGATTTGTTTTTTTGGTGAGGCAATCAGGGTTAAGTGACTTGCCCAGGGTCACACAACTGATAAGTATCAAGTGTCTGAGGCTGGATTTGAACTCAGGTCCTCCCGACTCTAGGCCTAGTGCATTATTCACTGTGCCACCTAGCTGCCCCTGGCTAATATTCTTTTAAAACTCTTAATATAATAATTCTTCCATCAATGTTGCAACCCTTCAATTCCATATCATCTCACTTATACTTGATTATTGAAGGCTATGCTATGGAAGTAAAGCTTTAACAGATTCTACCAAGCTGTAAAGGCTTTGGGTATGGGCCCAGCAATGGAATGAGTTGCTAGTTCAATGATTACATTACCACAAAGGTATAAATACATTTAGATTGCATGGTAGTGCCTTGCATTTTAGTAGGCACTTGATAAATGTTTGTTCATGTGAATTAAAGCAAACATAATTCCTTAAAATATACTGAGCCAAGGTTACGGCAAAAATTGTGTTGGGAGAGATAGCCATTTGTGATTTATATCAACATGTATAAAGCAAGCAAAATGTGTAAGGATCTGACCACTTTTATGCATATATGATTCTGAGTTCTAAGAATATTTGAAGAAGAAAAAGCTGTAATCCTTGTAAACAAAGTTATTAAAGAAATATGTACTAGAGACAATTCCTAGGTATTTTGGGTCCTCAAATAGGATACAATGTTATGTTAAGGTATTGTGGGAAATTAAAGGCCTAGGTCTCTGGACCCAGCATGATTAGTGCTTCTATGCATTTTTTTTTCACTCTAGTTGAGATGACTTTTAGGCCAGAAGATCTTGGCAGCTATGTTTGGGAGAATTTGGAGACTATGGACAAAGATTTCAATGCTGAACCCTAGTTTTTGCTCTTTTATTATCTTCCTTTTCCCTCACCTTAAATGTCTTCATATTTTCCATTCATTTTTTCCACTTTTTCCCCCTCCATATCACTATGACAACAATCAACTTATTTTAAATGTGGGAAATGATATAATGGTCCCTAAGGTCTACAAAATTGCCTCCTATTCAACTTTAGGGAGTTCAATTACAATCATTCCTAGTCTCCAGTTGGGAAAATTTCCAACATTTAGGCAGAGGTTGAACCATCTGCCTAGCATGATATATATACATAGTTAACCCCTGGCCTCTTTGTGGTTAAGGAAAAATTTGATTTACTGGAAATGTTTGAGTAACAAGACAGAAGATTATTTTGCCCAGGAATCTTGGTGGCAGAGAATACAGTGCTAGACCTAGGGTTAGGAGTAGGTGAGTTTATATCCTGCCTTAAAACACTTAGCAGGTATTTAAGCTAGTAAGTGTCCCTGGCTTCAATCAGCCTTAATTTCCTCATCAAAAATGGGGCTAACAATAGCATCAACATCACCTGCATATTGTGAAGAACGTATGAAATAACATGCAAAAAGCTTTGCACACTTTAACAAGTGATATAATTTATAGCTATTAGTTATTCCTACAATATCTATGGAGAGATAAGAACAAAGAGGGAAAAGAGGAGGGAAAGCCAACCTTTTCTCCAGACTTCCTTCCCTCAACCTTTGGTCATCTGCTCTGAGATGCCTGTAGCTTCAAAAGTTGCTGCTTGATCCTATCTTTTCTCGGGGTGTACTGCATTGCCACTGTTAGATCAACATTTAGAGCACATACTTTTTAACTCAATTGATAATTTATAAATAATTTGTGGTATGTCCTAAATTCCTTTGAACTATCTAAATAACATTCTTGCACACTGTTATTACTGTATGAAGGACTACTATTCCATGCTTAGTCTATGATCTACAAAATTGGCTGGTTGGGCATATTTTTTGCTTCAATGGGAGTGCAATTAACAGATCAACCATCCCACCCATACATCTGCTTTCTCATTTCCTCAATTCAGTGTATGTATATAAATGGGTAAATTTGTTGTTTCTCCACATGCAAGAATCATACAGGTGCACATGAACATTCTTACTTTGGTAACATTACCCTCCCCTCCCAACACCAATCGCTTTATTTGAACTACTGCCCATGTAGACCAGAGAGAAGAGGATTCCTTTTTGTTTCCTAGAAAGTTACCAGAAATTCTTCATGAAGGACAAAACCTGGAAAATTCCTGTATGTACTCTTCTACCATTTGCCTCTTATAAGTCCTGGTGCTCGAGTGTGTTGTGGAGAGTTCATATTCTTCTTCTAGCTTTGCCCCAAAGGCCCTCAATGATCTATATTACTCTGATAGTGCTTGCAATGATTATATCTATGATTCACAGTAGGGAAAGCACTGGGAGGAATGAGCTGCTTCTTCTTTTAATAAACCTTTCTCTACACTCCTATGCTATGGGTCCTAAACTAGAACAGTTTTTCCTGTAAAATCATCACCTCTCCCAAACTTCCCTATTACTATTGAGGAAGCCACTGTCATATTCATCACCAGGCTTATAACCTTGGTATCATTCTTGATTCCTTACTTGTCCTAACCCCAAATATCCAATCAGTTGCCAAATCTTGTTTTCATTTTAGATTTCTCACATACAGTCCATTTTCTGCATTCACAGAGTCCCTCCCTACACCTACACATATCCCTATTTATACCCTCATCACCTCTAATCTTGATTACTGTAGTATCCTTCTAAATGGTCTCTTTTCTTCCCCATTCTAATCCATTCTCCACTCAGTTGCTAAAGTGATTTTCTTAAAGCATATGTCTGACCATATTGTCCTTCTGCTCAATAAGCTTGGGTGTCCACCTGTTAACTCCAGGATCAAATATAAAATCCTTTGTTTGAAATTTAAAGCCCTTTTACAACCTCATCCTTTCTCCCTCTCTAGTCTTCTTCCACTTTACTATCCTCTAGTTTATCTATCCTCTAGTTTACTATCCTCTAGTTATCCAGTCTTCTTACGCTTTACTATTCTCTATTATTACTCTATAATCCAACCATACTGGACTATTTGCTGTTCCTATGTCATGGCCTTCCATTTCATAAATATGTTCTTTTGTATTAGCTACCTTCCATGCCTGGAATTCTCTTTACCTCTTACGAGCTCAAGATTCCTTCAAAGCTAAGCTCCAATGCCACTTTCTGCAGTTCTTTCCCTGCTTCTCAAAATGCTACAGATTTTCCCCAAGATCCGTCTTTTCTACTCATTATCTTAAATGTATTTAATTATTTACATCCTCAATAGAATGTAAACTCCTTGAAAGCAGGGGCTGGTTTTGTTTTTGTTGTATTCACAAAGCTAGGCACAGTGCCTAGAACATAATCAATGCTGGTGGATTGATTAATCAATTGATAGTTGAATGACATTTGTCTCATTTGGGGAACATATTTGCATTTTAGGAAAACACCATCAGTGGATGAGGAATTTGAAGAGGAATTTTTCAGTTTGAAAATTGAGAGTTAACAGGCTGGGTCTAATTTCTAGGGACAGATAAGTTGATGAGAGCCTCAGATACAGAAGATATCAGAGGAATTGTGAGCAGTTGCTGAAGTTGGCTTAAATTACCAGCTAAAAGAAGTGATAACTATTACCCATACACTTCTCTCCTCTTGGGAAGAGGTATGATGCATATTTTATCAGAATCATTCATTAATGAAGTTTCATTATCATCGACAATTCCACATTAAGTGAGACTGCATCTTTAATTTTTTGAGGAAAAATGATCTGAAAGCTGGTGTTCAGATATGTTGGCTCTTATTATTTGAAGATGAAGACATTTTGAAATGTGTACAGGAATTCCACTGATACCATTTAAATCTTGTGAGGCATAAAATAGGTTTGTCACAATGTTTAACAAAACTGAATTTTCCTTCAGCGCATCCTTCAATGACAGATCAAGGAATTACTTACTGTTTAAAAATGGTATCAACAGTAAGAAAGGAAAAGGAAAAACATTATCAAGTGCCTCCTACGTGCCAGGCACTGTGCTAAACACTTTTGTAAGTATTATTTCTCTGTACCCTTTCAATGATCCTGGGAAATAGAAGCTATTATTATCTTCATTTTACAGTGAGGCAGACAGCAGTTTAAGTGACTTGCCCAGAGTCACACAGCTACTGAGTGTCTGAGGTCAGATTTGAATTAAATTTTTCTTGAGTTCCAGCCCAGCATTCTACCACTTGAATCACCTAGCTGTCTCTGGCTAACAAGGACACCTATTTTGAAGACAAATAAGCAAATAAAATATCACTTTAATCCCAACAGTCCGGTACAATAAGGATTTGTCATTCTTATTGTTGCCTAGAACTGTAATTTCACCAGTGTAGGAAATTCTTGACATGAACACTCCTTCCACTGATGTAAATAGGTTCCTTCTATGTAATTTACAGCTTAGGAGAATTGACTGAGAATGCTTTAAAGTTAAGTGACTTGTAAATTGTCACTTGTAAATAATGTGAACCAGAGTCACAATTTAAATTTCAGTTTTTCTGATTCCGAGGTCAGCCTTCTATTAGCACACAATAGCTACTTAAGAAATATTAGGTGACTCTCCTGCTAGTTAGCTAAATTGTCAGTTTTATGTACATTAAACTGTTAATTAATTATGTTATGGAACATGTATAACTTGGCCAGTTTGTTAATAATGATAAAGCCAGGGATAATAGTATTTTAAACTAATTAAACTAAAATAATGATAAAGTGATAAATTAATAATATTATAACTGACATTTACATAACACTTTAAAGATATAGTAGTTTATACTGACTATATATTTCTACAATTGTTGTTATCACCATTTTATAGATAAAGACTGTGTTTATCAGATAGATTATGACTTGCCCATGGTTACTCAGCTAATAAATAAAGGAATTATGTCATTCATTCTCACAATAATTCATTCAATCATCCATCTATTCATTATATATCCTCACTCAATACAACTTGAATATTAATTTACTGGACACCAAAAATGATAATACCTTGTTTTCTATTGCCATCTCTATTTGAACCAGTTGGACTGCTGGCTTATTCCACTGACTTTCTAGCTTCTTTGACAACCATTTTTGGTCTATGGGACCCATTCTATCACATGTCATTTTTTTGTCCACTATCCTTTTCACATGGCAAATCCTTCAGAAATGCCTTCAGAAAATCTTCCAAACTTAACCATTCACAGTTTGGATTTCATCATCACCATGACTCTGACTTTCATGATCTAGAATTCATATATTCCCCTCTTCAGCTGCAGTTTGTTATCCTTTCATATCTCTACTTCACTCTTCTTAAACCTGCTCTTTCAACCACTCCACCCCTCCTTGCTGCCCCAATCCATCATCCCTATTCTGACCTCAGTTATTTTTCCCTTCAAAGTTTTGACCCCAGTTTGCCTTTTCAAAATCCTCCCTTTTCAAAACCCTGGATCCCTTTTCTTATTGCAACTTAAATTTTGCTATAACCTGATGATGAGCTCCCTCTTCTCATTTCTATGTTTTAAAGCTTCTAAGCATAATCCTTTATTTTCTCCTTCTTTGCTCCACTCTCATAAAGAAGTGACTTTTATCTTAGCCAAGATCTACCTCTCTACTTGTGTCTTTGATACTATCCATCTCATCTCTTCTTTGAATTTGTCAAACTGATATCTTACCACTTTTTTCTCTTTTGTTTCTCTCTGTCTTTCTCTCTGTGTCTGTCTGTCTGTATGTCTCTCTCTCATCACTTCATCTTCATCCCTGTCTCTGTCTTTGTCTCCTTTTTTCTGAATCATTTTTCTCATTCAACCTGAACTCATGCTTGAAGCTTAGGTGTTCTCAGAGTGGGTTGTTACCACTATACTTTACTCTGTTCACCCTCGTGGAAGGAATACATTCTTACTACAAAAATTCTGTAGCACCTAAATCCCTTCTGGTAAAGTAATTTACTCTTTTCTCACTGGGTTTTAAATGACACTGGTTTCTCCTGGTTCTTTTCATACTCATTCTTCTGAGTATTCCTTCTTAGGCCTCTTTGCTGGATCATCATCCATGTGCTGCTAAGTATAGTAGGTGAGCACAAGGGCTCTGTCCTTAACCCTTTTCTGTTTTATCTCTATACATACTCTCAATGAAATCGCCAGCTCCCTTGGGTTGAATTAACATTAATTAAATAATGATAAAGCAGATAGTTCCCAAATCTATATATACATGACTCATGTCTCTCCTGAGCACTAGTTCTACCTCACCAACTGTGTGATAGACATCCCCACTAGAGATTCCATAAAAATCATGTTCCAATAAATTAACACTGTCAAATATATACACATATAGTTTAAATTCTTCCTAAGCCTGCCACCCTTCCAGCACTAACTATCCATTGTGGAGAAAGATCCTTCCAGTTACCAAGAATCCCACACTCAGAGTCATCCTCAATTCTTTTCTTTCCCTGCCTCCTCACATCCCCAAAGTTGTTAAATCTCACTGATTCAACTTTCACAGATCTATAATATGTATTCCCTTTTTTCTACTCACATAGTCATCACTTTAGGTTAGACACTCATCACCTCTCATTTGGACTATTGGGACAGCCTCCTGATGAATTTCCCATCCTCAAGTCTCTCCCTAATCCTTCCTATGTTCTACCTAGCTACAAAAATAATCTTCCTAAAGCATGTTATCTTCCTACTCAATAAGCTTTGTTCACTTGTAATACCTCTAGGATGAAATACAAACTGAAAAAGTTGAGCTATATGACCTCTGAGGTGCCTTATAGTAGTTTTATGAAATCTATCAAGCCCTTTTTTCACAATCTGGCTCCAGCTTTTAGGACTTATATCAGTTACTCCTCCCTCAAGCAGTCCATATTTCAGCAAAATTGTCCTATTTGCCGTTTTATGTACATGCCATTTCATTGCAAAGATTGTTCATCCATACCTCCAATCCTCTCCCTGCTTACCTACATCTTGGGGAAATGCTATCTTGTTTGAAGTTCCAACTCAGGTACTTCTACTGTTCCCCCAGTGGTTAATACTCCTTCATCTCCCCTAATATTAGTTTGTATCCACTTTTAATCTGTTCTATATACTTATTAAAATGGAAGCTCCTTGAGGGAAAGGACTTTTGTTTTTATCTTTGTATCTCCAACAGTTAGTACAGTGATAGGTAAGCAATAACTTCTCTTATGCAGTAAGTAAATGCTCAAATGGAATCAAAATGACTTAATGCTCTCTAGTGGAAAGAACATTTGATTGGGAATCAGGAAACTGTTATAGACATTGTTCTGCCACTCACTGAATGACCTTGGACAAATCAGTTAAACCTTTCTGGGTCTTAATTTCCTCATCTGAAAAAGAGAGTACTAGTTGATTTCTATGGATTAGATGATATATAAGCTTCTTTCCAATTTCAACCTTACATAAGCATACCTGGTAATTATTGGAAGTCTCCCAAAGAGCTCTGTGTACATATCCCTTACACTGGCCCTAATAGACCAATTTCATGTATGTTCCCCAGAGGTATCCTCCAATTCAACCTCTGAAACATATTATATAGCTCCCACTAACCCACTTATATATCTTTATTCTCTAAAATCAATAGGAAAGTTTTTAAAAGCTCTGTCAATAATGTTAATACAGTAACACCTCATTTATCTGGTACTTCCCTGCCTCCTTAAAAAGCAGATAAAACAACTTATCCTTGGTGACTCAGGGTCATCTTGATGAATAAATAAGAAAAGACTATTTCTGTGAAAATATTAGATTTTTCTTTCACAATCTATCTCTCAGTACAAAGGTAAACTAATCCTCACAACATCTCATGAATTATAGAGTGTGGCTATTACCCACCTCTGCTTTAAATTTTTAATACCTACTAGGATGAAATGAAAGTGAAGGACAAAACAAACGCAGTGTTAGACAGGTGACTGGGAGGCATGGGAAGAGTTAGGTTTTTTTTTTTCCAATCTATCAGAAACAGACTGGTATTCAGAAGTAGACAGTGATAGATGATGCTAAAGCTGTGAATTGGTTTCTTTTTTTTTAGGCTCATTGAATTATAGTAATAACTTTACAAGAAAAAAATTAAGCAAACTATTTAAAATTTTTTTTTTTGCAGATGATTCTTCAGTAGGTTTTAACTTTTTAAACAGAAGACATTTGTATTTAAACAGAAGATATTTAAATAGAACACATTGATTTCATTTAGGTTTACATAAAATGAATTATGTAAAATGAATTCTTGAAAAATTTAGATATTTTGAAACTCAATGTATTTATAATTTCATGATGAAATAAAATCATATGCTATATTTTTCATAAACCTATGTCAAATGTCACAGTCAATAAGTCAAAGATGTGTAATTTCATCCCAGTGACCACAGAATGCTGTTTATAACTTATGGTATTAGAGAATTGCCCAAGGCTCAGAGACATTAGTTGACTTCCCCATCATTTTGCAAATAGTGTCTGTGACAAGATTTGAATTCAAGTCTTCTTGATGCCATATCTAGCTGTTAATTCACTATGCTTCTTATCATGATCATTTACAAACATGAATTTTCTTCTAAGAACTTCTGAATTTTAAAACTTATGTATTATAGAGTAGCTATGGAGTATATAAAAGAAATAACCAAAAAAGGACAGGATGGTAAGGGATCTTAGCTTATTATATTTATTAGTGATATGATAGTGGGCAAATTGCTTTATTTATCCATAACCTTGGTTTCTTCATTTATAAGTGGAAGGGCCCACCCTATGAAGCATACTTAGAATTGAGCTGAACTCCCCTGGGCCATGTCTTGTTGGCCATATGTGCTAGTTCAGTGATTTGGTGTATTGGAGTATTAGAGTATTTTCTAGGACTCCATTAAGATATCAGAATTCGAATAAGGGAGACTGGGCTGCGTCAAATCTGTATCAGAGAAAATTGTTTAGGAAGCCAGGAAGAGCCACCTGTTGAGTAGACCATAAGAGAAATGCTTCTGTCCTCTGTTATTTTCTCTTCCTTTTTCTCTCCAGAAAGGACAGCAGGTAACTCTTCATTTCTGAAACTTTCAATGTGAAGTTGCAAAGGAAATACCTCCAATCCTGGCAGTTATAGCAGCTTCAAACATATGTAATTCCTAAGTGAAATTAAGGCTATGCTTTGGGTCACTGGGGGTATTTTTCTGTTTTGGCTTTCTTTCCCTGAGAATAGATGATCAAGTAGGGATCAAAAGATGTATTTTTCAGGACTTCAGGGGCTTAAGCATTCCTTGCTTCCTCAGTCCCTGCAGATCGCATAATGGGAGGCATCTCCTGTGACTACCTTAACACTTTTTGGAGAAGAAGACCAGCATAAGAAGAGGGCCAGAGACTGAATTTGAGTTGTCCCTCTTTTTTAAAGATTTCTGTATGATCAACTCTTCTTGATTCATTGACCATTCCTTTTTTAACATAAGCCCCCTTATCGTATCAAAGGGACCAAGGTATCAGTAGAGGAATCCTTTTTTTTTCTTCCATTATACAATAGAGAAATGTGGCAAATAATACAATTTAATCAATGTAGTTGTTATGAAGAAGGTAAGAAATCCACTATCCCGTGATCTTTAAATATCTTTTCTTTATAATATATTTTAAAAATAACATTTATTTTCTCTCCCTCTTACATCACCCAACCTGGAAAGAAAATCATTGTCAAATATACATATTCAAGAAAAAAAACAAGTTGCTGTTGTCCATGTCCTAAAATGCATGTCTCATTCTGCACCATGAGTTTGTAACCTCTTTGTCAGAAGGTGGGTAACATGTTTCACTGGAAGTCCTCTGCAATGGTGGTGAGTAATTGATCAAAAGTTAAGGCTTTCAAAGTTGTTCTTATGGTATTTTTTCTCTATTTTCTGCTTGCTTTACTCTGCAACAGCTCATGAAAGTCTTTCTAGATTTCCCTGAAACCATCCCTATCACCCTTTCTTATGGCCCAATAATATTACATTATACTCATATACCATAATTTGTTTCTACATTCCCTAATTGATGGGCAACTCCTTAGTTCCCCATTCCTTGCCTTCCCGTTCTCATTCCCATGCCTTTCCCATTCCCATTCCTTCCCATTCCCATTCCCACACCTCAGAAAGGCCTACTACAAACATTTTTGCACATGTGAGTAATGAGTAATGATCTTCGGTGATGAAGAGAATAATCATGTCAATGAGATCCTGGTTCCATTGGAGTATTGAAATAATTGCACGTTGAATTGCTCACTTTCCTTACAATTACCCTGCTGTATGGGTGGTGTTCTTATTCTCTATTTTTTTTTTCAGATGAGAAAACCACTGTTTAGGGAGATAGGGGCTTGCCTTAGATTATGCTATTAATAAATGCCAAAACCAGGACCTGTACTATGTTTTCCTATTCCATAGGAAGTGCTATTTGGTTGAAACACTTACTATGCACCAGGCACTGTGCTAGGTGTTTTACAATTATTATCTCATTTAATCCTCACAAGTCTGAGAGGTAGGTGCTATTATTATCTTCATTTTGCAATGGGGAAATGGAGACAAATAGAAGTGAAGTGAATTGCCCTGAATTACATAGCTAGAGGCTATGTAATGATGCTAAAATTGAGCCCAGGTCTTGCTGTCTCCAAGCCCAGCATTCTATTCACTGCTTCAAGTGCCAGAGTAGATAGATCATTCTATGTCAGGTCTTGCAAAGGCAAATCTTTCCTTAGACACTTATTAGTTGTGTGTCCCTTGGAAAGTCACTTAACCTCCATTAGCCTCAGTTTCATCATCTGGAAAATGAGGACAATAGCAACTGCCTTCAAGGATTGGTAGCAATATTAAATGAGATAATTTGTGTAAAGTGCTTGCAACATTAAATTGCTACCTAAATAAAACTTACCATAGTTAAATTATTATTCACAAAGCATTAAATAATTATATAGCTATTATTTATAGTTGTTGTTGAGTTATTTCAGTTGTGTCTGACTCTCCATGACCCCATTTGAAGTTTTCTTGGCAAAGATTATTTCTTGGTAAGTCTATGTCCCTGCTTTTCCTGTAGAATAAGATCAAGGCATCCAATGCCAAATATGCATTGTTACCTTAAATCATTCTATGGGAGTTGGGATCATTTTCCCCACATTTGTGAAAATTCAGAACTGAGCAATATTTGAACTATATATTCATATTTTCAATAAGGAATTCTGGGTGGGGTCAACAGGAACCAATGAGATAGAATTTTTTGGTTGAAAAGCACCAACAATAATATATTTTATTATAACATTGCCTATTATTCTAATATGTTAGCATTATGTTTACATATTTAATACCATGTAAATAATAATTTTAATAATCATATTATGCTATATAATGTTTATAAAATTATATATTGCTATATAAATAATAGGGCAGCTGGGTGGTGCAGTGGATGGAGTACCAAGGTTGAAGTCATGAGACCTGTATTCAAATTCAGCCTCAGCCACTTACTGGCTGTATGACCTTGGGCAAGTCACACTATCCTGTTGACCTCAGTTTTCTCGTCTATAAAATGAACTGGAAAAGGAAATGGTAAACCACCCCAGTATCTTTGCCAAGAAAACTCCAAATGTGGTACTGAAGAGTTGGACATGACTGAAATGACTGAACAAAAAATATATAATTTTAGCTAACCTAATCCTCACAAAATGAACAATTGACTTTAAAATATTCATATAAAGATATTTTAGATTAAAGATGATGCTAATAAAGTGAGCATAATAGAATAAGAAAATGGCAGAAGTGATACTTCTAGTATAAGCTCTTCAATAGCCATATTATGAGATAATAAATAATGGTTGTATTACCGGTATGACAAGAAGTTGGATAAAAAGTGTGGAATTATTGAGAATTATTTGAAATACAGATTTACATCTACTAACAAAAATGATGAATGTTACTGTAAGTATATATTGTACTTTGAGATATCAGTAATTAAATAGTAATGGCTGTGAAGTCATCTACTATTATGAAGACATTTAAAGTATGTTTTCATTGCTGAAAATTATGTAAGTATATTCCTTATAAAATTCACTTCTGCATCTATAGGAAACAATAAACAAAACCTTGGAAGTAGAATTTTCTAATGTGTTTAAAAACAAAAAGCTTCAGTGGAATTTGAACCCATTTGTTAAAAAGAATAAAAATACAATACCCACTGATTAGTTTGTAAGAGCAACACATGGACATTAAGGAAAATGACAATTTACTTCTTGCATTTCAACAAAAATCATTAATAGATAGGATTAAAAAATTGTATCATTATTTAGGAAGGACAGTTAGTGATGTACTTCACAGATTTTAAGATAGAAGGAACTTCAGACACAATCTAGTATAATCCCTTCACTCTGCAGATGAGCAAACTGAGACACAAAGAAGTGAAATGACTTATGAAATATCACACAGGTTGTAAGCATGAGAGTCAGTATATAAACCCAGGTTCTCTGAGTCTGGAGTCAATGTCCTTTCTACTGTACTACTTCTATTTGAATTTTTGTATCATTGAGACGGTACCATTTTAATCTATGATAGTCATTAAACTCAAATATGAAAATCAACTGAACTAGATGTTTTAGTCTCCATATCAGTTTTAAGCCCTTATTTTCAGAAATAATGGTGAATATTCAATCAAGTTCATCTCATCAAAGTAATAAAATATTCAATAGTTATTGTTATTAATATCAATGCTGTCTTAGTGAAAGTAGATTTTGTAACATTAATAAGATTATTTTAATATACTATTTATTTTACCCATATTTTGTCCTTTTAAAAGTCTATTTTTGTACACTTTAAAATGTTCATAATATATTGGTATGGTAGAATATGTCCACATACATTATGGGTACTTCATTAATTAAATGTACCCTGCTGGCACCCAGAGTACTTATGTGAGTTTTGTTCAAAACTAAAAGAACTCATCTTCTGGTATTGTATAGGAGGCCTGCCTCCTTGATTCTGTTAAATGACACTAATAATATGTAAAACAGGTGATAATCTCATTCTCTCTATAAATTTTTATGGGGAATTGGCCTTTCTGTATTTTCATAGCAATGATATACAATTCTAATTAGGATTAGCAAAATTGCTTTGGAAAAAAACACATTTCTAAGCTTTTTCCATCTTTGTTGAACTATAATCTTTAGTAACATAATGCTATAAGATGCTTGAATTGATATTTTTAAAGGATTTTCCTCTAGATTTTTTAGTTGATGGAAATGACAGCATATATATATATATATAACATATATATATAATATATATATATATATAATATATATATATATATACATATTTGTGTGTGTGTGTGTATGTATACCATTTTTTCATCCACTCACACATCCATGCATCCAACCAGTCAAAATTTATCAATCAACAAACATTTATTAAGTACTTATTATATGTCAGGCACTATGCTAAGTGTTGGGGATAGAAAGATAAAAATGAAAGAGTCTCTTCTCTCAAGGGACTTACATTCTAATGGGAGGGGGAGGGGAAGACAACATATAAATAAATAGTGGATAAAAAAGATTGGATTTTGAGTTAGGAAGAAGTGTGCTAAAATCTTGCCTCAGCTACTTCCAAGCTATGTGATCTTGGTCAAGTCACTTAACCTCTCTCAGGCTCAGTTTCCTTATGTGTAAAATGAGGCTATTGCACTTGATTTCCTATACAGTCCCAACTAGATCGAAAATCTATGATACATGGTCCCTTGTATATAGGTATTGAGTAGATGGAAGCTATCCTTAGAGGAGAAAGCTCTAATAGAAGTATTACCTACCCATGTCCTTTTACAAAAGAAATCTATATATGAAAAAGTTCCAAAATCTGAGGTACTTGTTCATTTTATTATGAGATAATGAAAATCCAGTACAGGTTAATATTTTGGACACTCTTGAAAATTCATTGTCATGAAATTTAATCTGTATTTTTTTTACATTTATTTTTTTTTCTTTATTTATTTTAGTTTTTAACATTCTCTTCCACAAGATTTTGAGTTCTAATTTTCTCTCCATCTCACCCCTCCCCCACCCCAAAATGGCATGCATTATGAATACCCTTTACACTAATCTGCCCTCCCTTCTATCACCCCCCCATCCCCTTCCCTTTCCCCTTCTATTTTCCTGTAGGACTGGATAGATTTCTGTACCCCATTGCCTGTATATTTTATTTCCCAGGTGCATGTAAAAACAATTTTTAACATTTGTTTTTAAAGCTTTGGGTTCCAAATTCTCTCCCTTCCTCCCCCTCCACCCATCCTCATTGAGATGGCAAGCAACTCTATATGGGTTATACATGTGTAGTCATGCAAAACACCTCGATAGTTGTCATGTTGTGAAAAACTAACTATATTTCCCTTCATCCTATCTTATGCCCCATTTATTCTATTCTGTCTTTTGACCCTGTCCCTCCTAAGAAGTATTTGCTTCTGATTACGCCCTTCTCCAATCTGCCCTCTCTTGTATCACCCCCCCATCTCCTTCCCCCCTATTTTCCTGTAGGGTAAGATAGATTGCCATAACAAAATGAGAATGCATGTTATTCCCTCCTTAAGCCAAATCCAATGAGAATAGGATTCACTCATTCCCTCTCACCTTCCCTCACTTCCCCTCCACTGTAAAAGCTTTTTCTTGTCTTTGTTTTATGTGAGATAATTTACCCCATTCTACTGCTTCCTCTTTCTCCCAGTATAATCCTCTCTCACCCCTTAATTTTATTTTTTATATATCACCCCATTTATCTTCAACTCACCCTATACCCTCTATCTATCCATCTATCCGTCCACCCATCTATCTACCTATCTATCTACTTATCTATCTATACATATATATACATATATATTTTCCCCTCCAACTACCCTAGTACTGACAAAGGTCTCATGAGTTACAAATATCATCTTCCTATCTAGGAATGTAAACAGTTCAATCTTAATAAGTCTCTTAAGATTTCTCTTTCCTGTTTACCTTTTCATATGTCTCTTGAGTCTTGTATTTGAAAGTCAAATTTTCTATTCAGCTTTGGTCTTTTCATCAAGAATACTTGGAGGTCCTCTATTTCACTGAATATCCATTTTTCCCCTGAAGGATTATATTCAGTTTTGCTGGGTAGGTGATTCTTGGTTGTAATCCTATCTCCTTTGCCCTCAGGAATATCATATTCCAAGCCCTCTGGTCCCTTAATGTAGAAGTTGCTAAATCTTATTTTATCATGATTGTGTTTCCACAATACCTGAATTGTTTCTTTCTGGCTGCTTGCAATATTTTCTCCTTGACCTGGCAACTCTGGAATTTGTCTATAATATTGCTAGTAGTTTTGCTTTGGGGATCTCTTTCAGGAGGTGATTGGTGGATTCTTTCAATTTCTATTTTGCCCTCTGGTTCTAAAATACAAGGGCAGTTTTCCTTGATAATTTCTTGAAAGGTGATGTCTAGGCTCTTTTTTTGATCATGACTTTCAGGTAGTCCAATAATTTTAAAATTCTCTCTCCTGGATCTATTTTCCAGGTCAGTTGTTTTTCCAATGAGATATTTCACATTTTTTTTTCATTCTTTTGGTTTTGTTTCACAATTTCTTGATTTCTCATGAAGTCATTAGCTTCCATTTGCTCCATTCTAATTTTTAAGGAAATATTTTCTTCAGTGAGCTTTTGGAATCCCTTTTCCATTTGGCCAATTCTGATTTTGAAGGCATTTTTTCTCCTCATGTACTTTTTGGACCTTTTTTGCCATTTGGGTTAGGCTATTTTTTTTGAGGGTTAAGTGACTTGCCCAAGGTCACACAGCTAATAAGTATCAAGTGTCTGTCCTGAGACCAGATTTGAACTCAGGGCTTCCTGACTCCAGGACCAGTGCTCTATCCACTGTGCCACCTAGCTGCCCCTAGGCTATTTTTTAAGGTGTTATTTTCTTCAGTATTTGTGTGGGGGGGGTCTCTTTTAGCAAACTGTTGACTTGTTTTTAATGATTTTCTTGCATCACTCTCAGTTTTTCCCCTACTTCTCTTACTTGCTTCTCAAAATGGCTTTTGAGCTCTTACATGGCCTGAGACTGATGCATATTTTTCTTGGAGTCTTTGGATGTAGGAGCTTTGACTTTGTTGTCTTCTTCTGGTTATATGTTTTGATCTTCTTTGTCACTAAAGTAAGATTCTATGGTCTGACATTTTTTGCTCTATTTGCTCGTGATCCCAGCCAATTACTTGAATTATGACCTCTTTATAAGGTAGGGGTCTGCTTCCAGTGTGGAGAATGTACTGTCCCAAGCTTCAGGGGTTTTGTGCAGCTGTTTTCAGAGATACTTCTAGGGACCTATAAATTTTCAGTTCTTCCAAGGTGGTATGATCAAAGGCAAGGTGTTTACTCCTTTCCTGGCTTGTGCTCTGGTCTATGAGTGACCACAAGCACCCTTTTCTGCCTTGTTACAGTGAGGAGGATTCCCTCTTCACCTCCACCAGAAGATCCACCATGCTAGTGCTCCTCCTTGCCCCAGGACCACCACCTGGAACTGTGACCCAGATCCAAGCAATGGCAAAGCAAGAGAATCCTGCTTCAGTGCCAGCAAAGACAACCCTTCAGTCCCCCTCTGATCAGTCATCTGATCCCCCCTCAGTCTCTAGGCCAAGAGCTCTGGAAGCAGCCACCATCCTGGAGCTGTGCCAGAACTGGGGCAGACCATGCTTGTCTTTCACCATGGTCCAATAGACCTTTCCTACTCACCTTCTAAGTTGTCTTTGGTGTTTGTGGGTTGAGAAGTCTGGAAACTGCCACAGCTCCCCTTGATTCAGTCTCCTGAGATCTGCTCCAGGTTTGCTGAGGCCCTGACTTTGTCTATGTGACCCACACTGAACAGTGCTCCTCTCCCAACCTGGTGCAATAGACCTTTCCAATCAACCATCCAGGTTATCTTGGGTTGGAAAATTGTTTCACTCTTTCTTCTTGTGCTTTCTGCTGCTCTAGAATTTGTTTAGAGTCATTTTTTATAGATATTTGGGGGGGTTGGGGGGAGAGTTCAGGCAAGTCACTGCTTTTACTCTGCCATCTTGGCTCTGTACCCCTTAATCTGTATTTTAACTGATTGTCCTGTGGGATTCTTAATTTGAACACTTTTAGTTTCCAATTAATTTTTAGTCTCTTTCCATAGCCATTGAGTACGTATAATTTTTATTGTATCATGATGCATTTAATATTTCTGCCTTTCAGCATCAAATTGTGAGGTTTTTATACCCCAGTCATGGTCAATTTATGTGTATGTGTCATGTACTGCTGAGAAAAAAAAATATATTCCTTTCTATCTCCATTTATTTTTCTCTAGAGGGCTACCATATGTAACTTTTCTAAAATTCTATTCACCTCCTTAACTTCTTTCTTGTTTATTTTGTGGTTAAATTTATCAAATTCAGAAAGAGGGAGGTTGAGGTCCCCCACTAGTATAGTTTTCTGTCTATTTCTTCCTGTAACTCCCTGAACTTCTCATCTAAGAATTTGGATGCTATACCACTTAGTGCATATGTTTGGCAATGATAATACTTCATTGTCTATGGTGTCTTTCATCAGGATGTAATTTCCTTCCTTATCTATTTTAACAAGATCAATTTTTTTCTTTTGCTTTGTCTGAGATCACAATTGCTACCCCTGCTTTTTTTTTTACTTCAGCTGAAACATTATATTCTACTCCAGCTTTTTATCTTTACCCTGTGTGCATCCCTCTGTTTCAAATTTGTTTCTTGTAAACAACATATTGTAGGATTATGGTTTTTAATCCATTCTGCTATCTGTTTCTGTTTTATGGGAGAGTTCATCCCATTCACATTCACAGTTATGATTACTATCTGTGTCTTTCTCTCCATCCTATTTACTCCTCCCCTGTATATGCTTTTCTTTCTCCTTTTTTCTCTTTCCCTCCTCACTAGAATTTTGCTTTTGAGCACCACCTTCCTCAATCTGCTCTCCCTTCTATTATCCCCCTCCCTTGAGAAAGGGTCCATAGGCTTCCTCAGACTGTCAAAAGGAGTCCATGATAAATACACAAAAATGAGTGAGAAATGTTTGTTGGAGTGCCAAAATACTAAAGGGATGCTAATACCTGTGGGCAGAAGTCATGATATTTGCAAATTATTTCTGGGATATTATTGTCTAAAAGCCATATATACTAGGCTCTTGCTACAGAGAACAATCAGGGTAGAAGCAATTGGAATTGTCCAAAGTAAAATTTGTAGAAAGATATTAGGGAATAGAAAACATATCCACCTAGAGAGAAAATGACTACAGCAACTTCATAATAATTCTTTAAATAGTTAAACATGGTCCAATCTCATGGTAGAGCTTTGAATAGCAAAGTGAACTTGCTGACTTTCTAAAAGGATTCATTTTCCTTCACGAATTTCATTGAATGAAACTGACATCTTGTAGATACATACAAAGTACCCTTTGCAATGTATTTTCCCTGGCTTTTCCAGCTTTGGAATATGGTTATGATCTATATATCACTTTGGCCCTTGAAGATGTAAGTAGCACAAATTGTGTTTGGTTGAAAGGTATAGCATTATCTCCTCCAGTGCTAACAAGATGATTACTTTTTTTCCTGTTTCATGTCATTTAGCTCTGTTTTCTTAATGTAAAGGACCAGCATAGAGATACTATAAAAATGCTGGTAACTAAAAGCAGGTTTACAGTTAAAACATGATTCTCCTTATTTTCTTCTTCATGTGACTTTTGACAGTGATGATCTCTTAAAAATAAATCTCTGCACTAGAGAAGTAATGAAATAGTATTTTATTATTATAATCAGATTTACAAGGGGGGCAGTTTCTGCCACAATTCTAAGAGAGATTGAGAATAGAATTTAACTGGAGATATCATGAAGCAAACTCCTAAGCAGAAATAGTTTCAAATTCATTCTCTTGTTAAATGAAGGAGAAAAAATGATACTTTATCCTGTTTTATTTTCTAGACAAATCTGTACCTCGTTCCTCAGGTATCAAATCATCCTCCTGTAAAAATGAAGGTTTTAAATGGCAACTAGATACTGACTACATTTATAAGAACATTATAAACTGCTTTAAATTGTGGATAGTCTGCTGGACCAAGAGCTCTGAGGTCAAAATCCTGCCTCTGACATAGAGTGGCTATGTGTCAAGGGCAAACAGTAAGTCTCAGCCAGGTCTTTAAGATTATTTACAAAGTTATAGATGAGTTGTCCAACTTGTAAAATCTTTATTGGATTGATATGAATCAATTACTCTAAAAGCCTTTTTAAGCATCTACTGTGTGCTAAAATCCAGGGGGAAGGGAATACAAAAACAAAAATTAAACAGTCCCTACCCTGAAGAAACTGTGGACATTGTTAATCAAAACTTTCAACACTGAAGTTAGAGTCATTTAGTCCTTGAGAGAAGGAAGATAATATCTCATTGTAGGCAAACAGCCTTACAGTGGCTTCTTAGTTTTACTGAGTTCTTGGGGAGTAGAAGACAGAGAGCTGGTAGTAGGAGTCAAAGAGTTTTGGTTTAGATTTGTGTGAATCAACAGTTGATATGGTAGCCAGGAAAAGCTAATGCAATCTTTGTTTTCATCAAGATGTTGCATGTGGGAATGTCCTCTTGTGCTCTAATCAGAATACACCTGGAGTATTGTGTTCACCACTAAGTACCACCTTTTAGGAAGAACATAGATAAATGAGAATCTAGAGAAGGGAACTGAATATCTTGAGATCATGCCACTGGAAAATTGGTTGAGAGTGTAGATAAAGAACTGAGTCTGAGCTTTACCTCTGACATACAATGGCTCTTCAATCTTGAGCAAGTTCCTTAAGTTCTCATTTCTCCAGGTAACTTTTTACCATCATTAGTTGAAGAGAGGGCACCAATCTGAATCTCTGTGAATTTCCTCAGTGAGCATTCCCTACATCAGTAAATTCTTAGGTTGGGGTCAGGGACATGAGTATAAGCTCAAGAGTCTGCACAGGATGGCACCTAGCATGATAAGATTATTTTATATGAATACCAAAGGAACCAAGGATATTTGGTTTGGAGAGAAGAGAAGTCTTAGGGATGGGATAGCAACCTTCAGTTATTTCAAAGACAGCCACACACAGTAACTTCTCAAACTTTCTCATTTGTGATATCGTGTCTTTGTGAAAGCTGGGCTTTTTGGTGGTTATTGTGATAAAAAGTAACAGACACAAATCAATCTGAAGCCAAAAATGAAGGTGACAATATCCAATCTGATTCCAAGGTTTATGCAGTTATGTAGTTCCCCAAAGACTGAAAAGACACGAGAGGAGTGGGGAGTCTCCATCATGTCCCTATTTTCAGATTGCTAGAGATTTTGGGCAGGTTCCCCTTTGGGTGAGATCCAGGACCTCTTGGTTGAGCTGAGTTATCTCACCCCCAATAGGAGACCTGTTGCATTCTATATTGTCTAGGTCTAGTATATATTCTCCTATGCATATCTTCTTTGATGTCTGTTTTACATTTAGATCAATGGGCTTCTTTGCTATTCTCTGCGTGTGTTTATTGTGGAATTAGAATCAAGTGGGGAAGGAGGTTAAGCCTTGGATATAGAGCTTAGGGTTCCCTTTCCCTCCCAACATGAAAAAGTGATCAAAAGTTGGATGTAACTTGATAATATCCCATAGATGAATAATATTTAAGGGAGCAGGTAGTTATATTTCTAAGTGGTACCATCCCTCTCTTTACCCACTCCCACCTACAAGGAGAGCAGAATGGTAGGAATGAAAGTATTCCTTGAAGAAGGATAAAGGGAGAAAAAACTAGAGATGTTGATTCTGCCTCCACTCAAGTAACACACAATGACAACATTTTTAATACACAAGGATCCTCACTACCTATCTGGGGCCCATTTCCTCTCTCCCACAACTCTTGTGCTACAGATGGGGGCTTGTCAAGCCAACTCAATGCTATTCTCAAAAAAGACTATGATTTGGAGAATTCTGGAGAGAGACTCCCACTTGAAGAGCTTCCAAAGAAGAACTGATTTTTGGAGAGTTCCAAAGGGGACTGTTGAAGACTGAAGCTCTCTCACCCCTTGCTAGCTCTGCCCTGCACCTCAAGTGGAACAGGGCATTCATCTTCACCAATAAGGAGAGAGCCCCATACTACTGGTCTTTGAGTCAAGGGTTACATACTAAAAGCCATACTTGTATGTACTAACAGTACTAAGGACTGATAGTATTAAGTACCATAATTATATGCACAAATCAAGGGAATGTCAATTCCTCTTCAAAATTTAAGTATGAGGGGCAGCTAGGTGGTCTAGTAGATGGAACACTGGCCCTGGAGTCAGAAGAACTTGAGTTCAAACCCAACCTAAGACACTTGACACTAGCTGTGTGACCCTAGGCAAGTCACTTGACCCCAACTGCCTAAAAAAAATTAAGGGTGACAACTTTTTGTATGTCATTTGATACATTGAGCTATTTCATGTCTAGTGGGCAAATAAAAGTCGTGTGGCTACTACAAATTTAAATAACAACTTTGTACAGATAAAGTTAAAAGAAATTCTATCCCTTAGAAGGAAATTCCATATTTACTGTTAAGATCTTTTTGAGATGATCATTAACTATACTATTTAGTATGCCAGGGTATTAAAAATGCATTTAAACCACCTGAAAAGCCTAGGATAGATATTGATATGCAGATCAAAATATATTCTGAAGACTCTTAACATCACTCAAAAATATTCTGGCTTTAAACATTCTTTTCATTAACTTTTTCATTCACTGGGTAAACAAATTTCAGGACTATACTTGTTAGGCAACCTAGCTTTCAAAAGAAAAGACTGAGTTGTTCTCATTCCAGAGACCTACCAAAATTGAAGTTGTCAAAAGAGAGAATTATTATATCACGTTTGTCAAACTGCTTGTTTCCTTTAGAATGGTTTGAGTTGTTGACAAAGTAAAATTTCTATGGCAGAAGGCTTTTATGGATCTGACAGAACTTATTTAGTCAACAGAGTAGATCAAGGTGTTTGACAAAATCATTTTGTTTACACAATGCTTTCTAGTTAATGATGGAATATTTTTCTTTCTCTGAAGTCATTTGTAGATCTTCCAATAAGGTTTTATTTATCTTAAAATCTATCATTCCAGTACAGTGAAACTCACTTAAATATCTGATCAAAGAACAAATGTTTAAAAGAAGAATCCATTCTACAATACAATTGCCAGAAATCTTGCAGTTATCCAAACCTTTTGAAACTAGTTTTTGACAGGAAAACAAACATATAATGTGAATCAAAACACAGAGACTACACGGTGACTAGTGAGTACTTTCCACCCCAACCTTCTGTTGAGTAGGGGGAGGGTCTGTTTTCCCTTGGATCTTTATGAATCTTTAGGCAATAAAGGGAGATGAAAGTGTGATGTGTTAGAGACTCAAGGATACCATCAAGGAAATTGTCAAAGATCATGCTGTTGAGAACTCTGGGAGTATTTTTTTAAAGGCAGAGGAAGCATGTTGAGTCTCTGGATACTCTAGGTTTAAGTTTGCAGTGTATACTAAAGACATTCACTGATTCAGTTTGAGATTCACAAGAGCATGCCTATAACCCTGGAAGAAGATCATCTGATCCCCACATTAGGGATTTCTTCCCAGAACCACCTCCTGGAGGTAATAAGGGACTGACTTTCTTATGTCAAGCACTAGGGTATGTGTCTATAAAAGCAGATGCTGAATATAGCTTGGAGCAAGTTGAAAGTTCAGTCCTTAGTAGTAGCTGTTGGGTGCTCTAGGCAAGTATCTAAGACTATAAGAAGGGAAGATGCTGATCTGTGTTGGTAGAAAGAATTTTCTAATCTAGGAGTTGCTTGCCAATGAAATCATATATTTTCTATTCCTATTCGCTAGCCCTTCTCCAGATAGAGATGGGATAACAAATAGAATGAAAGGCTAGGAGATAGCTTTCTTGCTTCTGTACAATGAGTGAGCTGAATAGCTCACTGAAAGCTAGAATACTGGTCTGCACGTATTTGGAAGCAAGCTGGTATAACGAGCCTCCAACAAACATTACCCGGGGTTTGGTGTAAATATAAACCCCTATTAACTACTTAAGGAATATTCCCTGGTGCCACGTGAAGCAGTGTGGGTTTGAGAAGGAAGGGAGAGATAGTGGTGGGGATGGTGCTAAGTCGCCTACATGCTATAAAACATTATTGTTTCCAGTTACCTAGACACTCACAGTCTGGAAGCCTCATTTTAGAAAGAACATTGATAAAATGGCAATAGTCCAAAGAAGGCAGAGCAAGGTGATTGAAGAGCTCTCAGATCAGATCATGCAAAGATTAACTAGAAGATGTTTAGGTTGGAGAAGAGGTAGGCTTTTCATAGAAATTCCCTCCCCGCCACCTCCCTAATATTTGAATATTTAAAAGGTACTAGAAATATGGTTATTATTTGGGGAAGAGGTGCTTATTTTTAAAATGGGCACTTGGGAAATGATAGATTCAATTAAAATACACACACACACATGGAATATAATGCTTCTATAGACATGGCAGACTCCTCCAGAAATAATGAAACTAAGTTCCTGGTTCTGCCACACTTTGCATATTCCAGTATGTTTGAACATGCTCTCCATTTGTTCACCCATATAAAAATGCTAGAATCCCAGAACACTGCACTTGGTTTTCCTAGTTATGTTTTATTTGTAAATTACATAGAATGAGAACAATTGCCTCTAGTTCTTTTCTGGGAAATAATCACCTTGCTTTACCAGTGACAATTTTATTTAAATTTAGTTCAGTCTTCTCTCTATGAAGGTGTTGGGTGTCTTGATTAACAGGTAGAAGGCAATGTGTGAAAGTTAATTTGCTATCTGATAGTTTAAAAGCAGTCACATAAAATGCACATGCGACCAAAGATCAAAGTACTTGTTGGAAATGGACATTTTTGACTCAAGAAATCAATGTACTTCAATATAAGTAAATATAGATATCATATTTTTTAAAAAGGAATTGTAAAAGTGTGGCAAAATTAAGATGAGGCAGAGGGACTCAGTAAGACTTGGTTCAAATCTTGCCTCAGACACTTTATTGCCTGTGATCCTGAACAAGTCATTTGATTTCTTTGGGCCTCATTTCTTCATCTGTAAAAGGGAGGAGTTAGTAAGAGTCCATATCCCCACTGGATTATTGTTAGGATCAAATGAGATAATATATTTAAAGCCCTTTGTAAACTTTAGAGCACTAGATAAATGTTAGCTGCTTTTATTATTATTATTACTAGTAGTAGATAAATATGAGAGACTTGCCTAAGGCTCATTGTGGCTTGACTGGGTCACATAGCTTATAAGTGTCAGATATAGTATTTTGACTCCAATGCCAGTATTCTACTCATTATCCCATGTTGTTTATGTTATGTACTATTAGAGTAAAGGTAGCAACAATCATATGAGAAGATTTTTTTTTGTAGCTAATTGACTAAAATGCAAATAGAAAGTGGATTTACATATTCAGGTCTGCCAGTGGCTTTGGCTCTAGTCATTAAAAGTTGTCACTTCCAACAACATAAATATGTGAGTGAGAGAAAAGGGATATTTTAGTCTGTATCCACACTTTTTCTTTTCCTCGGTCCAATCTCAAGTGGAGGAAAAAAGTGAAAATGAATAGGGAATAGAGGATATACAAATTGATGTAGCACGAATTGCTACCATCCTGCTAGAATATTAAAAGTTTAGCTAGAATAGTTATTATAATTTTGTATAATTTAATAGAGTGATAGATTGTTTAATATTTATTAATAATTTTCAAAGAAAGGTTAGCAGTTACATAGGCCTACCATATCTGAAGTTGTGTGCCTGGTTCCACTCTGATTCATGCTTTGACCAGAGGCAAGCAATTTAATCTCTCTAGCCTGTCATTGCCCAATCTGCAAAATTGAGATAATAATTCCCCCTCCTTTCATCACAGGAAATTTGTGAAGATTAATGAGCTACTCATTACATGATGCTCGAAGCTTCTTGGTTGAAATATAAACCTATATACCTAGAAAGTATTATTGCTACTCTGTTAGTGTCAACAAATTTATTTAGCCAGCATATTGAAAGCAACTATGGTAATTGGTTCTTTTTAAGAAGTATGAGCTGGTCATTCCTGAAAGGATGTTATCACCTATCTTCATTTTCTAAAGAATGAAAAACACACACACACACACACACACACACACACACACACACACACACACGATTCTGTAAGGGTGACTAACTTTCCGTAAAAGACCTGAGTGAGTTGCTTGGCAAAGATGGATAAAATGAGTGTGAGCAACACTAATCCAAGGTGAGAATGAAAGTGGAAAAAGAGTTTCCGGTACTCATGTAGAATATTCTCCCTCATTCCTTTCCACTAAATCATCCCCCTTTCTTCCATCAAAAAATATCAAAATTAAATTCCTCCATAAAACCTGCCCGCAACCCATAACTAAAGGCTTTGTTCATTAGATCACAGACTGTGAAGATTCTAGAATCCCAGGCTTGTAATTCCTCTAAAATGGAATTCAGAGATCACCTACTGAAGCTCCTTACCTGAAGAATGAATCTCTATGCAATATACTCAATAGGAAGTATTTTAGGATCTTTGTAAACAACTCCAGTGAAGAAAAAAAAAATCCAGCAGTAAATAACAGTATATTATTTCTTTGCATTAGTTTTTCCCTTTTTTTTAAAGTTCTTTGGAATTTTTTTTTCTTTATCACATATTGCACCACAGGTCAAAAGAGAGGGGACCATGATTGCCATTTTTTGTCTTCCATTCCATATAGTGTCTTATTAGCAGAGCCAACTCTATGTGGAATTGAGAAGGCAAAGTTTATCTTTAATGCTCCTTTCTTCCCTCTCCGTGTTCTAGAAGATGGTATTAGGTGTATGACTATCATATATATCATACATATCATATGACTATCTTCTTTTTCTGGCATGAGATCCTAATGCTGGCCCATGAATGTCTAGGTCTTGACTGGAGTATTCCACGCGTCTGATGATGGGATCACAGGTTGAGAGCTAGAGGGACTCTCTAAGGTAATATAGTCCAACATCCTCATTTTAAAAAAGGGGAAACAGTCTAGACAGGTTAACTTATTTTTATTAGGTCCCATAGCTAGCAAGTAGAAGAGTCAAGATTTAAACCCAGGTCCCTTTGGCTCCACAACAATTGCAATTTCCACTTTATATGCCATGATGGTCATGGGCTATTATGATTAACATCCCATGATATTCCTTGCACATTCAAACATGTACCTATGGTAGAGACCTCAGATTACCCCTTAGTCATCCAGCAAACATTTATTTTCCTTTATCTCTGCATACTTGCTTATTACTTAATTTGTATATTTCAAAAGGTTTGTAATTTCAGCACTATTGGGATTCCTTTCACAAACAGGTTGGAAATCTCTGCACTGCAGTAAAGGGTTTCATAGGTTTCTATATATCAGAACCTCATGAGCTGGCCTATTATCCTTTCCAAACCTAGCTAGCCTAATCCTCCATTAATAATGAGTCACTCTACCCACCTAAGCCTTTACAACTTGGTAGGATCAGCCATAGCTTGTACTCCACTACCCAGCTACACTTTCATGCCAAAATGAGGAATTGAGGTAGGAATTCTGTCAGTGATTAATCCAAAATTAGTCCTTCAATTTCTTATTTTGAAAATAATTTGAGACAGTTGAGAAAGCTTAAACAAAATTAAAAGTACAGTTGGAAACAACAATAATGAAGAGAGCAAAAGTCAGTTACAGAGGGAAGGAAAATAGAAGAAACTTGACAGGGAGGCAGGGGAATGGTAGTTTTCTTCAAGTATTTGAAGGACAGCAATAAGAAAATGACTTAGATTTACTAACCTGGGCCACTGAGATCAGACTCAGGCGTAATTGGTGGCAGTTTTAGAACGGCAGATTTCCATCCAATATAAGAAAACAAAACTGTCTCACTATAATTAATGATGTCTACAAGTGGAATAAACTGCCTCAGGAGGTAGTGAGCACTCCCTCACTGGAGGGCCTCAAGTACAGCCTGGATGATTACTTGAGTGGAATGCTGTGGACAGGATTCTTATTCTGATGTGAATTGGACAAAATGATCTCTGGCTTCCTTTCTAATGCTTAGTGTCTGTGATTCAGTTCATCACAGCAACCGATAAATATTTGGAATGAGTTAATGACTGCAATAGAACACAAATTTAGCTTTGAGCTTTCTGGCAGCTAAGACAAAAAGAGACACATGTTAATTTATCATTTTCTCTTTATTTGATAAACAGAGGCATACAGGTTCATTAGAGGACTTTTTATTAGACAAACGCTGAATTTTAGAAGGAATTTGTTACATGGGTCCTTATGTTAGGGGCACTAAGTAAAAGAATAGATACTTTCTTCAATAGCAGTTTTCCAAGAGGCAATAATATTTTTCTTCAAATAAATGTTTCTTATATTGACCTTCCATAAAGCAAAACATTCAATGATAACTCACTGGAGACATTTCTGAAGTGAGGTAATATGGTCTAGGTATGCCACATTATGATTATATCCCTTAATACAGGTATAAAATTTAGGAACCTGATAGAAATAGATCATTGAAGCATCCATTAGACTGACTCTCTTAAATATCAGGTGTCTTAAGTAAGCACTTGGCAGGTGTTAGATAGCATTAGAGGCAAGGTTAAATTCTCTTGTGAGTGACTCAAGTGCAGATGATATTTCACTGATTAAAAATGGATCGATATAATTCAGATAACTTGTGAAAGAAGGGTTGATATTTAGTTATGAAGCAGCAAGCTACCCTGAGGGAGAGACAGGAAGCTGCATGTACGAGGCAGCTCAAACCACCATTATAACTTTGACTACCATCTCCCCTCAGATTCTTATACTTATACCTCAGGATACTAAACTTATGAGCCTTGGAAATAGCAGTGCCTTCCAGATTCCAGTCGAGGCTGTGAAGGGAGAACTTATTGTTGAAATGGACCATTGCTTACCACTACCAACACCAACTGGCACAGTCAGGTAACAGTCCCATCCCCCTCCACCCCCCACCCTCCCGCCACACACACACTTTGTTGTTTTTTATTTTGGTTTGTTTTTTTTTTACAACCAAGATCCCTAAACCATCATTCGAGGAAGCAAGTTTATGTAAATCATAAGCAAACAGCGTGATGTTTATCACACGTACAAATAAAAATTATGTGATCTTCCTGAATAAAACATTTGAACCTACTGTACCTATTAAAAGGAAATTGTAGGTTACTCCACTGAGTAAAATGATATTGCCATCAATGGTTCAAATGTTTTATCAGGATGCTGTTTAACCTGAGAACAGAAACATCTCTCAGCTGTCAAGTGAGCTACCACTGTAGAGGTCCTTAAAATGATAAAGAAAGAGGATGGAGAAAACTGTGTAGTATGTCCAGGGACATAGTGAAAATATAAGAAGAATAGTGGTGGAGATATCCAGTAATTCAAGAAAGGAGTGAATAATTAAAAAAAAAACTCTGGAAAATAGGCTAAGTTAAATTCAAGGAGACAAATTTGAATGCAAAGGTTTCACTAAGGTTTGGTTAAATAGGACTCATGAATGGAATATGGAATTGAAAGAATATACTTTATTCAAAAGCAGAGCTTTCACTAATATGGAACAGATCTCCATTTGCCTATAACCAGGGTAGAGGAATTTGCTTTCCCCTTACCATCTCAAGTTCTCATCCAATGGGGCTTTGAAGATAGAGCTTCTTCAGGCCTCTCTGGGGAATAGGTTGTTTCCTCCTACAAGCAACTGCACCATGGTGAGATTACCCTTTGTGCTGCCATTCTTTTTTTTTTTTTTTTGCTAGGCAATGGGGTTAAATGACTTGTGCCCAGGGTCATACAGCTAGTTAAGTGTCAAGTGTCTCTGAGACCGGATTTGAACTCAGGTCCTCCTGACTCAAGAGCCAGTACTCTATCTACTGGGCCACCTAGCTAACCCCTGCCATTCCTTTTCAATCCTTTCCCACCCCTACCAACTGTCCTCTGCATTGGTAAATCTTTCCAACCCTCCACTGGATCCCCCAAAATGACATACAAAAACAGACAGCCCAAATACTGTTTTTGCTACCTATATTTGTTATTGTTCAGTTGTTTCTGACTCTCCATGACGCCATTTAGGGTCTTCTTGGCAAACATACCAGCATGGTCTGGTTTGCTAGTTCTTTCTTCAACTCATTTTACAGATAAGGAAACTGAGGCAAACACAGTTAAGGTACTTGCCCAGAATCACACAGCTAGTAAGGGTCTGAGGCCAAATTTGAATGCAGAAAGATGAATCTTCCTGATTGCAGGTCTGGTACTCTATTCACTGCACCATCTGGATTCTTTTGTTAGGTCTGTCCAAAATAAACAAAATAGATGAAAGGAAAAACAGGGTATTATATATTAAGAAAGTACAAGCTCATGTGAGGAAATCCAGGAACTAGAGTGAGAAACCTGGTAGACACCTTATAAAGATCAATGGTAGGAGAAACAGAGATGGTACTGTGCTCAGAGCACATTGTAAGGCCCCTGTATAAAAGGAGAAAATAAATCAGGATAATAGGAAGAAGATCTTGAATTTGGCACTAAGGCAAGACATATTATTGATGAATGACTTCATTTATCTGGACATCTGCTGGAGTGTTCTCTCTGTCAAAAGCAGAGCAGCTAATAACTCCTTTTTTTGCCTTAAGGATAACTTCAATGTTCCAAAATTTGGAAGAAGCCACAAAGGAAACCATTATTTTGAACCATATGCCAATCAATAAGGAGGAACTTGTTGCCAACAGAAGTAAATATGGGAATATAGCTAGGATGTGAGCATGCTATTTGAGAACCAGAGATGAAATGATATGAAATGTGGGCATTAGCTAATACTAAATGTAGATTTTGGGAGAATAGATTTCAAAGGCTCAAAGAAAGAATACCTAGGGTTTCACAGCTTAAAATTCTCTCAGTTGTAACCTTCTGAAAGCAAAACCATGATAAGGCAAATAAGAATGAGAAACAATTTTCTAAAGCATGAATTGACAATGCATAGACAACTGACTGAACACAGATTTTCTTAAAGAAATAATTTTTGTTAATTTTTTTACAACACAAAATTCCCCCTGTAACCTTTTATCTTCCCTTTTCCAGATAATTATCCTATATAACAAATAATACTTTTAAAAAGAAAGAAGAGGGGGGCAGCTAGGTGGCACAGTAGATAGACCATTGGCCCTGGATTCAGGAGGACCTGAGTTCAAATCTGGCCTCAGACACATAACACTTACTAGCTGTGTCACCCTGGGCAAGTCACTTAACCCCAATGCCTAGCCAAAAAAATAAAAATAAAAAAAATTTAAAGAAAGAAAGAAGAGAAAAATTAAGAAGAGAAAGATTAAAAAGAGAAAAAACAATTAGCAAAACTGATCAGTACATTGAAACTACCTGAAAAATGTAAGCAATGTTCCACACCAGTGTATCTCCCACCTCCACAAAAGAGGACAGACATATCTTCTCATATCTCTTCTTTGTAACCAGCCTTGTTCTTTGTAAGCTTTTATTACTTTTGATTTTTTGTGTCTGTGGTAGTTTTTCTTTTCATTTATATTTTTCCAGTCATTTTGTATAATGTTTTCTTGGATCTTCTTACGTTGCTCTTTTATTGTTTCATATAAATCTACCATGCTTCTTGATATTAATCATATTTGTCATTTCTTTTAGCATAGTAATTAACATTCCATTATGTTTATATACCATAATTGGTTGAACCAATGGCTACTAGTCACTCTCCAACATTGGATATTTACTTTGTTTTTTCATTCTATTACCACAAAAATGCTGCTATAAATGTTATTGTTGTATTTAGGGACTTTCTTTTTATGGGGGTATTTGGCTATTAGTCATATCTCTGAGCCAAAGGAGAGGGGTATTTTTTCCCTTTATTTGTATAATTGCAAATTTATTTCTAAAACAATTGTACTAATTTACTGCTCCACTAACAATGGGCTGGTGTCCCTATCTTCCTACAACCTCTCTAATATACATTATTCCCATATTTGGACATTTTTGCCAATTTTCAGGATGTGATTTAAGATTGTAAGGTTGATTTGATTTGCATTTCTTATAAGTGAATCAGAGAGTGCTCTTATCTAATTAAAATACCTTTTTATTATTATTATTTTATAATATTTTTATTACTTTAGATAATAAGAAAAGAAGAAAAACACATTATAAACTTAAATATTAAAACTTATATATGAAATAAGAAAAGAAAAAAATGTCATATGTACAGCAGAATGTAAAAGAGGATTCAAAATATATAGCAATAAATTTCCATTTCAAGAAAGTCTATATATTAAATACTATTCACTGTGTTGAAAACTGTCCATCTTTTCTTGCTTCCTTATAGGTTTTCTTTGGTTCTCTGCTGTACACTTTTTACTTTGTTCTTTTTGTCCCCTTCCACCCTCTCACCCCAAGCCATGGATATATTTCTATATAGACATCGATATATCTATAAACATATACACACACACACATACATACATGCTTGCACATATTAACATATACTTTCCCTAAGAGATTCTACTCTTAATCTTTGTTTTTATGTTTGGGCACATCTTTTATTTCTCATCTCTCCTGACTCCTCTATTTTACTTCTACCCACTATCTTGCCCTTCTATTACTTAACTTATCCCCCCTCAATGATCTTTCCCTTATCCTTCCATTCCCATAAATCTAAACACCCTTTTATATGCCCCTTTGACCTATTCCCTTACCCTCCCCTCTAAAGATGACTTCCTTACCCTCTCCCCCCTCCCTATTCCCTTGGCATTTTATTTCTGTCTAAGTTTAGGAGACTTTTATACTTTTCTAGATGTATATGTGTCCTTCCCTCCTGAATCCATTCCTGATGAAAATAGATTTCTAAAACTAACAGCCCTCCTTTTCCCATCTAATTCCTCTATATTGGTTCTTCCTCTTGCACCTCATTTGTATAAGATAATTATTCTTTTTATCTGTTCCTGAATGGTTTTCCTTTTTGAAGTCATATCATGCTCAAATCTTTCTTATGAACTACCCAATTACTAATAACAATCTTAGGTATATGTTTTACATTTTATACACATAAAAGGTAAATAGTCTGTCATTGCTGAATCCCTTGTAATTGGACTTTGGTATGTACCTTATGTTTCTCTTGGCTCTTGTATCCTCTATTAAGTTCATTAATTTCTATTAATCTTCTATTAAGTTGAGATTTTTTTTAACAAAGTCCTGAAAGTCTGACAATTCATTAAATATCCATTTTTTTCATTCAGAATTATGCTTAACTTTGTTGGGCATGGTATTTTTGGCTGGAAGTCCAGTTCTTTTGCTTCGATATATAGCATCCCAAGACCTGCAATCTTTTAGTGTCACCACTACTAGGTCTTGTGTGATTCTAATTGTGGCACTGCTATATGTAATTTTTTTTCTTGTTGGTCATAATATTTTGTTATTGAGCGGGGGGTTTTGGAATTTGACTATAATATTCCTGCGAGTTTTCCTCATAAGACCTCTTTCAGGTGGTGATTGGTGGATTGTTTCTATTTCTACTTTCTCTTCTTGTTCTAATGCTTCAGAATACTTTCCTTTAATTATTTCTTGTATTATTGTATCAAGATTCTTTTTTTTTTGATCATAGCTTTCAGGTAGTGTGATTATTCTTATGTTTTTTTTTTCTTTGATCTGTTCTCCAGATCAGTTGTTTTTCTTATGAGATGTTTCACATTCTCTTCTATTTTTTCATTCTTTATATTTTGTTTTACTATTTCTTGGTCTCTTATAACTTTGCTGGCTTCGCCTTGTCCAATTCTGATTTTCAAGGAATCATTTTCTTGCTAGAGATTCTGGACCTCCTTTTCTAATTGGTTGACTTTCTTTTCATGTTCTTCTTGTTTTTCTTGCATTGTTCTTGTTTATTTATTTTAGTTTTTCCTCAATCTGTCTCATTTGATTTTTAAAATCTTTTTAAAGTTCTTCTATAAATTCTTTTTGGGCAGGTGACCATTTAATATTACTCTTTGGGGAAGAAGAGGGTTTCTTTACTTCAGTGTCCTCTTCTGAAGATGAACCCTGGTCTTCTCTATTCTCATAGTAACTCTCTATGGTTAGATTCTTTCTCTTTTGCCTATGCATTTTTTAAATAACTTAATTTTTGTAATCATCTCTAGTCGTGGGCTATGAGAGATGGTGCCTCTGGCCTCAGATATTCCTTCAGTTCTCCTCTCTGACCTTGAACCCAAATCATGACCTCCAACCTCCTCTAAGTGCCCATAGCCAGTAGCATCCCAGCCCCAACGATTCTGCACTGACACAACATGTGCTGGTTCTTTCTCACTCCCAACAGTATCTCAGTCTCTGTAAGACAGCTGGGTTAGGTGTTCCTTGTTAGCAGAGGTTCCCTTGATCTTCCTTGGATCAGATGCTCAACTCTGCTCATTGTCCAGAGTAGGAAAGTTTCTGTGGCTGGGTCCAAGGCAGCCTCCCAACACAACTAACCCCAGGGCTTGCTTTTGTTGTTTAAACAGTACCTAGCCTGAGGTGTTTACTTTTCATAGGGACCAAACCTCCTCCCTGCGATTTTTCTTCAGATCTTCTCTGATTGTCACAGGAGGATGCCTGTTCTGCCCCTTCTCTTATTTATTTTTATAGCTCTATGTTTGCTCTGAGGTGCTGTTTTATATCTTTTGTGGAGGAAAATCTTGAGAGCTTGGAATTTTCTGACCTACTCTACCATCTTCCCAGAATCCTCTCCTTGCAATTCATTTTTTTGAGAACTTTTTGTTTATATACTTTGACCATTTATTGGGTAATGGATTTCCATCGAACATATATACATACATGCATACATACATATGTACATACATACATTTATGTATACACATAGAAATACACGTATGCACATATATTAGTTGTTCTTCAAAAGTTTGTTTTAATTCTCCTAGAACTTCATCAGAACCAGAAGGCTCACATTCAATTAAAAATCTCTTTGGTCTTGTGTTACTTTGGATATTTTGTAATTCTTCAAGGTAATTCTTTCTGTCTTTTTTTTTTTTGGTTGTTGTTGTTAGTTTTGATAGCCCATAACTGCATCATAGCTTCTGATAATGGTTATCTCTTCTGGTTTTGTTGTATTTTTACCTTCTTTATTTGTAGTTATATTGATTTAATTTTCTGATTTTTTTTAAAATCAGTTTGGCTAAAGTTGTATCAGTTTTGTTAGTCTTTTCAAACAATCAGCTTTTAGTTCTGGTTATCATTTTTATACTCTTTGGTTTCCAATTTATATATTTCTTTTATAAATTTCAAAATCTCCTTTTTGGTACTTTTTCAAGCTCATGTATTTTTTTTTGAAATTCTAAATGTTTAAATGCATAATGAATTCATTCACCCCCTACATTCCTATTTTCATAATATATGTTTTTAGTTCCCCTTAAGGTCTGATTTATTTTCATATGAGAAATTTTACGTTGTTTTTTCATTTTCATTTTTGTTCACCTAATCGTTATTTTTTTCTATAATTTATCCTTTGCTATTTATTATTTAGGATTAAGTATCTGTTCTGGGCCATGGTCTTTTCCTTGAGCTCCTTACATTATGACTTATAAAGGAAGTGTTTGTTATTTTTGTTTTTTTTAAATATTTATTTGCAACATCTCTTTGTCCCAGTTTTAATAAAAGTTCCACAGTATGCTGAGAAATGTGTATGTTAATTAATTGTCCCATTCAGAAGAACCCATAAACTTTTAGGCCTTATTTCTTCAGCAATTTTTTTAAACTCTAGCATTTCCCTTCTCTTTATCTTTCTGTTATATTGACTAAATTTGACAAATGGACATTATAGTTTCCTAATATTATTGTGTTAGCGTCTGTGTCTTCTTCTAATTCAATTAATTTTTCCTTTTTTAACTTAGATCCTATGGCATTTGGAATATATACTTAACATAGATATTAGTTTGTTATTTATAATTTATTTCAGGATAATATAATTTTCTTTCTCATCTCAATTTACATTTTCAATTTTTATTTTTGCTTTATCTAATAGCATGATTTCAATTGCTGCATTTTTAAATTCACCACATGGATAAATTTTGAGTAAACAATGAATAAATTTGTTCTAGCTTTTAATTTTTATTTCACATATGTATTTGTTTTCCACATGTGTTTCTTGTAGGCAATAGATTGTGGTGTTTTGTTTTCTTCTCCAACCTATTACTCTCTTTTCAGTTATTGAGTTGTCTAATATATTTACAATTAGAAGTATGAGGGATAGCTTTATTTTCCTTCATTTTGTCTTTTACATTGCTTTTTTTTTCTGAATTAAGGTTATTGTTACTTCTCTTCCTTCAAATATTTGAAGGCCTATATTCTGGAAAAGAGATTGTACTTAATTCTGTTTAGTCCTCCAAAGCAGAGATACTTGAAAGGGTAAAAAAAGTTACTGAGAGTCATATTGCTGCGCAATTAGAGAAAAAGTATGATAACAGCTAGAACTATCCAAAAGCAGAGTAAGCTGATTTAGAAGTAAATGGATTCTCACTTATTTGATGGTTTGTAATAAAGAATAAACAAAAACTCATGAGCACTGTTGTAAAAGTGCTTACCAGTGTCTGACACACAGTAGGCACTTAATAAATGTTTATTGAATAAAAAGAGGGAATTTTTGTCTAGGTTGGTTTAAATGGCTTCTAAGGTCCCTTCAGATTTGAACTGATATGATTCTGCTGTCTAAATCAAAGTCTTAATGAAAAATCTACCTTCAAGACACTTTTGATCTATTTATTTTTTCTTATTGCCCTCTCATTGCTTATCAGACTTCAGAGTTGTCTCTATGTCTTGCCTCTTTGTTATCTCAGTATCATATATTTTACTTGCCCTGAGTAGGACTTTGTAGCTTTAATAATTTCCCACTTTTTTTTTCTTCATGATATATGACTTGTCCCCTTGCTTAGCCCTGTTTGATGCATACATTATATTTCAGCCAAAGAGTTAATGCAAAAAGAAGCTTACCTCGATTGTTATCTGTGAGGGAAGAGCAAAAAAGCAGGCAGCAAACAGGGAGAGATGGAAAAATAGCAAGAGAGTGGGATGAGAAAGGAGCAAATCTTCAGGAGATGATACGATGCAATGTAACTCAAAGTGCATGCAGATGGGTTTGCCTTGGCAAAAAAAAAATGATTACTTCTTTTTTTCCCCTCTTTTTTATTTAGTATTTTACTTTTTCCCAGTTATATGTAAAAACAATTTTTTAACATTCGTTTTTAAAACTTTGAGTGCCAAATTCTCTCCCTTGCTCCCCTCCCTACCCTTGCCCCCCATTGAGAAGTCGAGCAATTCGATATAGGTTATACATGTGTGTTCTTACAAACCATTTCCATAATAGTCATGTTGTGAAAGAAAATACAAACACCTCAAGAAAACTAAAGTAAAAAAAAGTATGTTTTAATCTGTATTCAGACACCATCACTTCTTTCTCTGGGAATAGACAGCATTTTTTGTCCTAAGTTCTTCAATGTTGTCTTAGATCATAGTATTGCTGAGAATAGCTAAGTCATTCACAGCTGATCATCACGCAATATGGCTGTTACTTTGTACACAGTACATTTCACTTCACATCAGCTCCTGCACATCTTTCCAGGTTTTTCTGAGAATATACTGCTCATCATTTCTTATAGCACAATAGTATTCCATCATAATCACATACCACAATTTGGTATTCCCCAATTGATGAACATCCCCTCAATTTCCAATTTTTTTTGCCACCAGAAAAGAGTTGCTATAAATATTTTTTGTACATATAGGTCCTTTTCCTTTTTGCTTTTTTATCTCTTTTGGGATAAAGACCTAGTAGTGGTATTGCTAGGTCAAAGGATATGCGTGATTTTATAACCCTTTGGGCATACTTCCAAATTATTCTACAGAATAGTTGAATCAGTTCAGAACTCTGCCAACAGTAAACTAATGTCTCATTTTTCCCAGATCCCCTCCAACATTGGTCATTTTCCTTTTCTGTCCTATTAGCCAATCTAATTGTGTTTCTCTAATCAATGGTGAGTTAGACCATTTTTTTCATATGGCTGTAGATAACTTTGATTACTTCATCTGAAAACTGTTCATAGCTTTTGATCACTTATCAATTGGGGAATGGCTCTTATTTTTATAAATTTGACTCAGTTCTCTATATGTTTGAGAAATGAGGCCTTTATCAGAGAAACTTGTTTCAAAATTGTTTTCACAGTTACTATCGCTAACTGTATTTCCCTCCATCCTATCCCCCCCATGTATTCTATTCTCTCTCTCTCTCCTTTCACCCTGTCCCTCCTCAAAAGTGTTTTCTTCTGACTACCCCCTTCCCCAATCTGCTCTCACTTCTATTACTTCTCCCTTCTCTTCTCCCCTTCCACTGCTCCCCCCCCCCCACTTTCTTGTAGGGTAAGATAGATTTCTATACTCAATTGAGTGTGTATGTCATTCTCTCTTTGAGCCAATTCTGATGAGAGTAAGGTTCACTCACTTCCCCTCAACTCCCCCCTCTTCCCCTCCACTGTAAAAGCTTTTTCTTGCCTCTTCTATGTGAGATAATTTACCCCATTCTACCACTCCCTTTCCCTTTCTCCCAGCACATTCCTCTCTTGCCCTGAGACGGGCCACTTCTTTATGTGAAATAGTCATGAAGGAGAAGATATTGAGAGAAGACATCTGAATGATATGAGTTGATGAGGATGGGAGGAGAGAAAAACAAAACAATAGAATACCAATCTCATTGCAGCAATGTAAGAAAGGCTCAGTAAACCTTAAAGTGTCCTTGGTCTCTGTCTTTGTCTTTCTGTGTATACACACAAACACATATAATTTTATGTTTATATATATATATATATACATATATAATATGCATATAGATAGATATAATATCAAATACTCTAGTATATGTTTAGTTTCTTCTTTGATCCAACTTCCATTTTCATTGTGTTGTCCATTTGCACTGGTAGAAGGAGTACTAATGAAATCACAGAGCAATCACAAGTGTATGTGAAATAAAAGGAGTACATTGATGTAGTGAATAGAGAGAGAAGGCCCAAAAGTCCCGAGGTTCAAAGCTTGCCTCTGGTACATACTGGCTTTTTCCCTAAAGGCTAGACACCTAACCTTTCTGTGCCTTCAGGTAAGTCTATAGGAAATGAAGCTGCACAAGATTTGCTGAACTGCATTAAAGGAAGTCATTTCCATACTGAGAGATCTCCATATTGATACCATAACAGGTGCCTGACCCTCCTCCAACCTCATGTACAACAAACTAAACTAGGTTGCATTACCCCATGTTGTACTTTACAACCTCCCTGATAGGCAGATGTATTCATTCTCCTTTCTCACTCTGCCTGCTTCACATGGTTGTGATGATTATATTAGATCTATTTCCAATTGAAAGAGGCCAAAGAGCTAAGTAGGTATAAGGCAGGAGTAGAGATAGTCATGATAAAAGGCTAATAAACTGGTGTTCACTGGTCATATATGGACTGTTAGTTACTTTCAAAGCCTACATAATGTTCCATTCTGCCATCCCTTAATGATTTCCTCTGAGAGGAACTTATACTTTTAAAAGAAAGGCATTATCAATGTCAGTCTTCAAAATGTGAACAAAGTTTCATAAAATGAATACAATTTTCTTGACACATTGAATTGTATCAGTTCTAGAAGACCATTACAACAAGTGGGTAAAAAAAAAAAAAAACTACCATGACTTGTAAAGGGCCTTTATAGAAAGAAATCGAGATTACATAAAAGATGCTATTTTCATTTTTATCTTGAAGGGGAACTTTGAAAAATCCCTGGATCAAATGTGCAAATAGAAAACCAGAAACTTTAATTTGTAATCTAAACATTTCAGAGCAACCCCCCCCCCAACATGAATAGAGTAATCAGGTCAGGGATGTTATTAATCAATTTGAAGTGCACCTTGGAGTGGTTGTTAATAATAGCTAATAAACTGTGTGCCCAGCTCTTCAAAATGTAAAGTGCCAAGAAAGGTTAATAATGATAATCATTATGACAATAATACTTTTTCAATTACGTGGAACTTTTGTCTAAGGAGTTCAAAGAATTTTGGAAGCATTAACTTATTAAAAATGGCAACAGTCCTGGATAGGCAGCAAAATTGCTATTTTTGTTAGGGGATAATGGACTCACTCAGTGGGCAGACAGAGTGGCTCAGTGCCTTGGGGTAGAAAAGATAGGTTAATATATGGTCTCTGACACTTATTTGGCAAGGTACTAACCCCTCTGGGCCTCAGAATCCTTCTTTCTAAAATGAGGGGTTTGAACCAGATGACATATAAGATTCCTTTCATCTCCAAAATTTATAATTTTATGATTATATGGTCAGTCAGCTAACATTTATTAAGTGCCTACTACATGCTAGGCACTGTACTAAGCATTAAGTCAGGTAAAAGCAGGACAACAATGGATATCTTCTGGCCTCCACTAGTACAGTAATAGGCTCCCACTGAGAAATGGAAAATAAGTAGAAGACATCTCCTGTCATTTAAAGTCTATGACCTCTCTATGATCTCCCATAACTTTTCTCATCTACTTCAAGTATTCTTAACTTAGACCTTTTGCCCCTACAATTCCCACTCAGTTAAATTTTCTCCAGGTGTTAGAATACATAGTTGTGGCTTTTCCCATTCTATAGTGCCCCCAAAGATAAATGACCCTCTGAAGGTCATTTGTGGCATAAATTTTGCTCTATACAATGTGAGATACAATCAATCCATCAATTAAAAAGCATTTATTAAATGCTTATTATGTCTCATATACTATGTTAGGCATTGAGGCTATAAACATCATGAATGAAATCATCCTTACTCAAAAAGAGTTCAAATCCTAACAGGAGAGGCAACAAATAAAAACATGAGTACATACAAAGAGAATAAGTACAAATAAATACAAAATAGTTGAATACTAGATAGTTTAAGAAGGTCACTAGCAGTTAGGGGTAATCAAAACATTTTCATGTAGTAGCTGGTGCTTGAGCTTTATCTTGAAAGAAGTAAGGGACTCGAGGTAGAAATGAGGAGATCATTCATCCTAAGCATAAGGATGACTGGTACAAAAAATGTCACAGACCTAGAAGATGAAATGCCATGTATGAGGACCAGTGAGAAGGCCACTTTGGCTGGATTGCAGAATGCTGGAGGGTGATACCAGAAACTGTGAGGATGGGACTTAATGCTGAAATATACATAACATATGAACATATGAGTTCAAGTTCCTTCTTAGAGTATATTTATTACATACTTAAGCTAATGCAACCTGACCATTATTAATTATCATTTTTAATGATAGTAAAGTGTTAGAGCAGAGGTATTTCACATTCTTTACTCTTGGATCTGCCTGCCAGGATGATGTCAAATAATCTGCCTTATTTTATTTTACAATTACAGTTGACACACAATTTAATAGTTATAGGAGTAATTATTAGTCTCTACCCTTGCCCCTGCTAAATAAATAGATGTAAATTTAGGCACTAAGGGACAGATAATGATATAGGAGACAGAATAATAAGCTCACATAACTTTGGATAGATATTCTAACCCTGATTTATCCCTTGTACGGTCTTCTTGATTATCACTGTAAATGATCTAGGATTGTCATACTATCATCTTTAGGACTAAGGAAGTGATAACCTAATTAGGTCAAACACCATCATGAGTATTATATTCATCATAGTTTAGGAAAGGCACTGATGAACTGCAGAGAACGCAGAGAATGGAAACCAAGGTTGTTAAGTGGTCTTGAGTTTGCCATTTGGGGTTGAGAATGGATTAAAGGAACTGGGGATATTTAGCCCAGAGAAGAGAAGACTTGGATTATGGAAAGGGGAACAGTATTAGTTATCTTCAAGTATTTGAAAACTTTTTTTTTATATAGAAATGAGATTAGATTTGCTCTATTTGACCCCAGAAGCTATAATTAGGAGCAATGGATAGAAATTGAAGAGGAAAACTTATGCTTGATATAAAGAAAATACTTACTAGAAATCAGAGTTATAAGTAGAAAGGGACACTTTAGGTAATAGTTTCTCTTTATTAGATGTCTTCAAGGCAAAACTTAATGACCATACATCAGTTATGTTGCATAAGGAATTCTTGTTCAGTAACAAGTTGGCCAATTATTCTTGAGGTCACTCTCAATTTTGAGGTATTATAATTCTGTTTGTACATATATTTGTAACTATAATTACTTTTTTACATATTTATGCTAATATATAATTTAAATCTATAAGACAATTGGTTCAACAATATTGACTAGCTTTTGAGCAGGATTAACGAGTTGTTTGGACCATCCTGAACAGTTGAAACAACTCTACAATTCTCAGTCACATTTAAATACATTCCATAAATAACAACAGAGTTGACAATTGCTAAATAAATTATAAACTCATTTTGTTATTAAAAAAGTTATACTTCTGCCAAATAAATGATGGAAATATTTTACTCTTGATCTCATGTAGCTAATACCATTCCTGTTTTAGATGGCTAGTTGGGTTTAAGGTTAACGTTTTTGTCTCCTAATAAAGAAATACCTTCCAATTATCACTTATCTTATACTTTTCAGGGACACCAAGATTCTGTGAAAATACCTTATCTCCTGCCTAAAGCATGTGACTTTGAATTTTGGTGTTTAAGTGATGCTATTCCTTCCAGTTATCTTCTGAACAGCAACTGTTGCCAGAGAATATGACTGATAATTTCTCCCACAATTTGTTGATATGTTGAGTATTAAGCCCCATTTCCTTCACCTTCTCTCATTTACACTTTGATGCTTGGAGGATTAAAGGACAGACCCATCAGTCATTCACACATTAATATGAATTTATTTAATCAGATTTTCTTTTCTATATACCCCTAATAACCATTATGCTAAGAGAACAGGAGTTTTGGAGTTAGGAAAAAAAAGAGGAAGAAGAGATAATTTTAAAGCATGGAGCAACAAGTTAGGGGAAAGCAGGTCTAAGTGATACATCTTTTTTTTTATTTAGTTACTTATTTTCAGTTTTCAACATTCACTTCCACAAGATTTTGAGTTCCATATTTTCTCCCCATCACTCCCATCCCCCACCCCAAGACTGCATGCATTCTGATTACCCCTTCCCCCAATCTGCCCTTCCTTCTATCCCCCCCCTTCTCTTATCCCCTTCCCCTTTTATTTTCCTGTAGGGTAAGACAGATTTCCATACCCTATTGCCTATGTATCTTATTTCCAGTTACATGTAAAATAATTTTTAACATTCTTTTTTAAAACTTTGAATTTGAAATTCTCTCCCTTCCTCCCTCCTCACCCACCCTCATTAAGAAGGCAAGCAATTTGATATAGGTTATACATGTGTAGTCATGCAAAACACTTCCTTAATAGTCATGTTATAAAAGACTAACTCTATTTCTCTCCATCCTATTACACCCCCTTACTCGTTTATTCTATTCTCTCTTTTGACCATCCTCAAAAATGTTTGTTTCTGATTATCCCCTCCCCCAATTTGCCCTCCCTTCTATCATCCCCTATCCCCTTCTCCCCTACTTTCCTGTAGAGTAAGATAGATTTGCATACCCAATTGAGTGTATAAGCTATTCCCTCCTTAAGCCAAATTTGATGAGAGTAAGGTTCACTCATTCCCTCTCACCTCACCCCATTCCTATTCACTGTAAAGCTTTTTCCTGCCTCTTTTATGAGAGATAGTTACCCCCATTCTACCTCTCTCTTTCTTCTTCTCCCAGTACATTTCTCTCTCACCCCTTATTTTTATTTTTTTAGATATCATCCCTTCACATGCAGCTCACCTTATGCCCTCTGTCTATATATATTTCCTTACAAATATTGTCCTTCCAAGTAGGAATGTAAACAGTTCAACTTTAATAAGTTTCTTATGATTTCTCTTTCCTGTTTACCTTTTCATGCTTCTCTTGAGTCTTATATTTGAAAGTCAAATTTTCTATTTAGCTCTGTTTTTTCCCTCTGGTTTTTCCTCTACTTCATGGAATGTCAATCCCCTCCCCCAGTTAATTACACTTTTACACTTAGTGTTGCTGGGTAGGTGACTTTTGGTTTTAATCCTAGCTCCTTTGACCTTTGGAATATCATATTCCAAGCCCTCCAAAGCAAAAGTAGTAGAAGCTGCTAAATCTTGTGTTATCCTGATTGTGTTTCCGCAACACTTTATTGTTTCTTTCTGGCTGCTTGAAATATTTTCTCCTTGACCTGAGAACTCTATAATTTTGCTATAATATTCCTGGGAGTTTTCCTTTGGGGATCTCTTTCAGGAGGTGATTGGTGGATTCTTTCAGTTTCTATTTTACCTCTGGTTCTATAGTATCAGGGCAGTTTTCCTTAATAATTTCTTGAAAGATGATGTATAGACTCGTTTTTTAATCATAGCTTTCAGATAGTTCAATAACTTTTAAATTATCTCTCCTGGATTTATTTTCCACATCAGTTGTTTTTCCAAGGAGATATTTCACATTGTCTTCTACTTTTTTCCATTCTTTTGGTTTTGTTTTATAATTTCTTGATTTCTCAAAGAATCATTAGCTTCCATATGCCTCATTCTAATGTTTAAGGGATCATTTTCTTCAGTGAGCTTTTAGACCTCCTTTTCTATTTGGCCCGTTCTGCTTTATAAGGCATTCTCCTCATTGGCTTTTTGGACCTCTTTTGCCATTTGATCTAGTCTATTTTTTAAGGTGTTATTTTCTTCAGTATTTTTTTGGGGTCTCCTTTAGCATGCTTTTGCCTCATTTTTCATGATTTTCTTGCATCACTCTCATTTCTATTCCCAGTTTTTCCTCTATTCTCTTACTTGATTTTCAAGATCCTTTTTGAGCTCTTTCATGACCTGAGACCAATTCATATTTTTCTCTGGGGCTCTGGATGTAGGGGCTTTGACTTTGTTATCTTCTTCTGGTTGTATGGTTTGATCTTTCTTGTCATCAAAGTAAGTTTCTATGGTCTGGGTTTTTTTTCCCATTGTTTGTTCATTTCCCCAACCAGCTACTTGACTTTTTAATGCTTTGTTAAGGTAGAGCTCTGCTTCCAGTGTGAAGAGCATACTGTACCAGGCTTCAGTGGTTTGTGCAGCTTTGTTTTCAGGGATGCTTCTAGGAACCTCTAAATTTTCAGTTCTTCCAAGGTGTTACGACCTAAGGAAAGGTGTTACTCCTCTCTTGGCATGTGCTCTAGTCTGTGAGTGACCATAAGCTCTCTTTTCTGCCCTGGAGTTGTGAGGAGGGTCCTTCTCCACTGCTGCTACAAGCTCTGCTATGCTAGTGCTCCTCTTCACCCCAGGACTGACACCCAGGACTGTGACCCAGATCCAAGTATGGGCAAAACAACAGAGTCCTGTCTCAGTGTCTACAAAGAGACCACTGTATTCTCCAGATCAGTTGTTCAATTCCTTACCATTTGTGGCCTGAGAGCTCTAGAAGCAGCCACTGCTGTTTCCGCTGCCCCAGGGCTGTGCTGAGTCTGGATCTGGACTGTGCTCCTCTCTCACCCAGGTCTAACAGACCTTTCCTACTGACCTTCTAAGTTGTGTTTGTCATTTGTAGTTTGAGAAGTCTGAAAACCACCATAGCTGCCAGTAATTCAGTCCTCTGAGGCCTACTTTGGATTTGCTGGGGCCCAGTCTGTGCTGGCATAGTTTGAGCTGGACTGTGCACCTCTCTCAGCTCAGTACAACAGACCTTTTCCATGAGCCTTCCAGGTTGTCTTGAGCTGGAGATTTGTTTCACTCTGTCTTTCTGTGCATTTTGGTACTCTAAAAATTTTTAGAGTCATTTTTTTTTACAGGTATTTGGAAGGGTTTGGGGGAGAACTCAAATGAGACCCTGCCTTTACTATGCCATCTTGGCTCTGCCCCTGACCAGTGATACACTTCTTAAGGATAGTTTTTTGAGCAAAGTCACTTGACACCTCTTATGGTGGGAGAGAATGTTTTGAGGAAAGAAAGTTTAGAAGGCCATCACAAGCTTTAATTTTATCATAATATTGTCTTCCCCTCCATCATTAACCTCCTCCTTCCCCCATTCTAAGAGATCAAATAGAAAATGGCAATTTTCTTTGAAAAATAAAGCCTGAGGGAAGGAAGTCTTTCTAATTTGCTATCTTATAATCATGGCTTAGATAGCTAGATCTGGCTGAGCAAGGAGTGGTGGGACATAAAAGTTTGCTTCTCTAGTCCTGGCACATCAGTCTGAGTAATGTGACTTCTTGTGTTGGCAAGGAAATTAATTCAATCATTTTAGGGCAAGCTGCTTCACTTCTAAAGGGGTCTGATCCTGAGCTGCTTGAGCTCTTCTTCTTCTACATCCCCATATTTATTGCTTGCTGAACTTGATTTGCTGTTAAGGTCTAGGTTAGCGGAGACTTCACAGAGTCAGGCTTAGGTTTAGTTGTTTCTGGAGATAGAAGGAAGATTGCTTGTTATTATAGGTAATAAATCAATAGGATACATTTCAACCTTGGGATAGGATGCCTTTTCTATTTTGAGCTGATGTTCTAGAGATGCCTAGGGATACAAACTGTATATTTGGTATGGTATCCTAATTTTGAGGATTTAAATACAAATAGAGATTTGCTTCACCTAATCAGAATTTCAAAAGTTTCTATTTTTTAATATTTTTTCATTTAGTCTGATTATTCTAGGGAAAGTTATCATATTTATTTCTAATCTCTCCTTAGTGCTTTGTGAATTTTGATCTCTGAGATGTTCTCTTTTCTAATAAGGATAACATGTAACCTCTTAGGTGCACCTTAGCTCAGGATGACTCCGGGGATAGGAAAGACCAAGAGGTAGGGGAGCAATGGCTGAAAGGTACTACAGCAATTCAATTCGAGAAGAATTTGTTAAACATCAACATGCCTGACATTGTACTAGGTGTCAGAGACACACAAAAAAAATTATAAATACTTCAGAGACTCAGTTTCGACCCTCGTTCCCAACCCTAACCTTCCTCAGAGTAAAGTTACTTGAACCTAAAATTGGTTGAAGAAACTGCTCAAATGTGAAAGGTTTCCCGTGAGTACAAGTTTAACAAACATTTCCCTTATTTCACTAAACTAGTACTTTTGAAGGCAAAAAAAGAGTCAATTCAGGTTTCCAAAGTGTGTTTGTTATCCATTTCTAATTTAAAATAATGGTATTTTTTTTTGTACCATACTCATATATTTGTGAGATAGTACAGTGTAGCAGGAAGAGGGCTAGTACTGTGGGTCAGGAAGGCCAACATACACGTCTTGCCTCTGAAGCATATTAATTGCACAGTCAAGTCATAATGTCTCAGTTCTGTAGGCAATTTTCTGCAGATAAATGTTAATATGAATTAGTACACAAAGTTCCCATACTGGAATTTCCCTAAACCAATAATATCTGAAGTCTGAACTAAGAAACAAACAATAAAACACCAAAAAACCTTATTGATTGTTTCCAATTTATCCTGTATGTAGCTAGTGCGTACATGTTTATTTTCATATTGTCTCTCCCATTGGATTGTGAGTTCTAGGCCCTTTGACTGAATCCAAACTTCAGAGAATAAATCCCCTTAATAAAATGATTTGTTCTGTAAAACTTGGACTCAGTCAAAAGGCCACACCTGAACACCTAGAAGGTCACCTGTGGTCTTGAGTCTGCAGGTTGCCCACCCCTGCTCTAGGGCAAAGAGTATCTTTAACCTTTCTTAGTATTCTTAGCACTCAGTATAGTCCTTAGCCTATGGTAGTCACTTAATAAATATTGTTTGGTTAATTTAATTAATCTGCTTAAATTAATTAAAAACAACAACAAACAAAAAATATTGTATTATGTAATTATGACTGATGAAATGATTAATCAGTCAGCTGGTAGATGCATATTTGTGTGAATAATTATCAAATACAGCATGATTTAGGTGCTTTGACAGTATAAAAAGACACCATCTCTTGGATGACACACTGGCTGTTCCTATTATTGATTATGTGATTTAAAAAAAAAAGTAAAACAAAGGTATTTAATGTGGAAATGTATTTTTTCCCCAGTGATCTGTGAATTTTAAAAGTCACCTGAAGTAATATGTCATAAGAAGCTTCATTCAATAGCCCATTTGGACTAGGGTTATTGGTTTTTAAATAGAGATATTGACAAACTGGAGTGTAGCCAGAGGAGGGTAATTAACCAGAATGGTGAAAGGCCTGGAAATTGTGTCAAATAAGAAACAGTTAAAGGAACTGGAGATATTTATCCTTAAGAAAAGAAAAAAGACATAGCAGGTACAAGATATATGTCTTTGAATGTTTGAAGGGCTGGCATGTGGGAAAAGGATTAGGTTTATTTTGTGCAGTTCCAGTTATTAGAATTGGATCAAATGGGTTGGATTTCCAGGAGGCAGGTTTTGGCTCATTATAAGGAAGAACTTTCTAACCAACGTTACTATCCAAACAAGGAACAAGCCACCACGTGAAGTGGTTTCTCTGCAACTGTTAGAATTCAAATAGAGGCAAGATATCATAGAGGTAATTTTCACCCCTCATAAATTGGGAGTAGGGGGAGGCTGGGCTATTTGACTTCTAGTCCTATCTAATTCTGAGATACTAGGAATCTTAAAAAAAATGTACTCATAGAAGTCAAGAGATATCCAATACACTTTAAGAAACATATATTAAGCTCTTACTATATGCCAGGCACTGTGCTATGCCCTGGATATATAATTAATTAAATGAAAGACAGCTCCTGACCTCAATCTAATAAGAGGAGACAATTAACAGAAGGAGGTAGGGAAAGTAAGAGAATCAAGAGTGTCTAGTTCTTTAGAGTTGAAACCAAGCACAGCAGCTGATGCAAAGTGGACTGAGATATCCAATAGAGATAAAAAATTTTAAATGACTTTTTTTGCCTATAATTTGTACTATATTCTTGGAAAGATTTAATGTTTTTGGAGTTCACTCTAACTTCCCCTGAGAAACTTTTCTTTTGGTTTTAGGAATTTGGTGAATTTGGTTTAAATAAATCCTCTCCAAGGGTCAGAGGAAGTTAAGGAATCTAACATTGTCTTTCATTTCCTTTTGATTAAGGTGTTAAACTACAATCTTAGTTCCTTTAAAAAAATCAGATAGTGTCTTCTGGGTCTTCCCTGTTCCCCATAATGACCCTCTATTTATTATAAAATGCTCTTTTCAAGCCATTTAGTGCTCTCTGAGGCAATAGGAAAGTGCTTTTCTATTAAAGAACTAGATTATACAAAGATATATACCAAGCTGCATGTGCTGGTAGATTGGGAAACTTCCCCTAAATAAATGTATTGGTTAGTTAACTACAGCATTGCCTGTCTCCAAGATATTTTTCCTTAATAATAACAAACTATACAGTAACTCTAGAATTTTCCTACATTTCTCTTTAGATTTTTCTGTGATAACCTCTTCCCACACTACCCACTCCTCAGCTTTAGTCGTCCCTCAGTAAATTAGATTTCTTAGATTTCACACATTAGTACTCAAATAGTAATTAAATAGACCTGTGATCTTATCCACGTGAAAATTCCTTCCAATGATTCAGATCACAACCCATATGTAGGGGATGATATAGGAGACTCACGGTCCTGTCCTCCTGTAAGTTCACCATGGGAGTGGGAGTGTGTGTGTGTGTGTGTGTATGTGTATGTGTATGTGACTTCCACCCAATATGCGAGAGGCCTTCCTTGCTTTCTCTTGACATCATGCAGATGTAAATAGAGTTCCCAGGCTGCCCATTAGTTGTCACTTACTCTCATATTATTACTAGCCCATCTTCGCTTTTCATTATGCATTTTCTTGATGACATCCTTTACTCCAATGCTTCTTCAAAGTTCCTTATTTAGGTTCCAGCCATCTTACACCCACCACACACCTTTCCATTGTTCTTTGAGTGATATACATTTCTGCTTATTTGGACTCTGTGGTATTCCATGACTTGCAATGAACTTTAGGAGAATTTGATTTAAAAATATTGGTCTTTCTTACAGAGGAAAGTTGGGCTTAATTAAATTAATTAAAAACAACAAGAAGAAACAAAAATAAACCTTTGAAACTTTGCAATTTTGAGAAGGCAAATTTAGTCTGTTCTTCTTTTGATCATGGGTCCTGGATCCGAACTGAGAGCTGGGAAGGTCCTCAGCACCCAAATCCCTCATTCCATGATGAAGAAACCAAAGTCCAGGGAAGTGAATTAATTTGTCCAAGGTCACCCAGGTAGTAAGAATAAGAGCCAGCCTTGGAATCCAGTCCTATGAATACAGTATCATTGCTCTTCCCTCTATACTGCAATACTGTTTAACTGTGTGTCCAACTGTCTATCTAATATGTATGTATATGCAAATATGTAACCTGAGTCCCAAAAGCAAATGGCATATAATTCTTTCCTCTTTGGTAGAGATCAATGCCATATATGTACCTGAGGGGTTAGGGTAGAGTTGGTGAGAACGGGAGAGAAGAGAGTTCCAGTTTTTTCAGTTCTTTTCCATTTCTTTGAGTATCATTTTTTTGGGGCTCTGCAGTCTGATTAGGCAGGTCTGACTTCCAGCTTCAAGAGAGAAGGTAAAGGATGCCAACCCTACTTCAGGTTGCTGAAAGAAAAGACTCTGGGAAGAAGCTGGCAGGAGAGGAGCTGGCAGTCTCCATCATATTTGCTTCTTCCCACAGTCTTTTCCTTCAACAACCTGAAGTAGAGTTGGCATCGTCCATCTTTTCTCTCAAAGTTAGAAGCCAGATGTGCCCAAAGAGCCTAAAGAGACTCAAATAGACTGAAGAGACCAGAAAAGACTGGAATTTTCTTCTCTTCTACTCATGCCAACTCTGCCCCTTCCCTGAGGTAGGTGTACAGCATTGATCTCTACCACTGAGGAATCTTATAGTAATGGGCTTTGGGACTTAGGTTATAGATATAATATGTATACATACATATACATATTATAAACACACACATATCAATACATATATGTATATATCAATATATATCTTTCTCTTTCTTTATATCTATCTATATCTATACATTGTCCACTCAATTATGTTGTAATCTGTACAATATACATTCTTTATCTACTTTTTTCCCTCCCTCAATGGTTACAGATCTCTTTTAAGAGGCCTTGCAGTGTTGCGGGGTTTGATTCAACCGGTGCAATGTCATCTATAAATAGGAGCATCAAGAAGGCCTCACCATCCACAGGGAATGCCTCTGTGACCTGGGCTCTGAATCAAAGCTTTCTGATAACAATGGTGAACATTTTTGACAAGCATATATCTAACCGTTTTATACCTTGCCTGATATTTATTATCAGAGGGTTGTTAAATAAGTTTATCTCTTATGGAACCTTTTCATTCGTTTTTGCTGTGTTAGGACACTCCTGCATCAAAATTACTTTGTACTTTGTTTTTATAGACTGTGTATTAACTATGTGCAATGTTTGTGTAGTTGTTTCCCCTTAGAGCAGAGAACAGGGATTGTCTGATTTTTGTCTTTGTAATAACAATAATAAGAAAAGCAATATGCATAGAAAGGCAGCCTCAGAGACTTGTATTCGGATTCTGCTTAACAGATTGGCAGTGTGAAACAAAGCCATTAACCCATCATTGTTCTGAACCATCACTCTAAACAGTACAATTGTCCACTTGCACTGACTGAGGAAATGTCCTTACCAAGAGTTCTCAATACCAGGAAAATCACAAATCCAAGCCTTAATAACATCTCACATTTATTATAATAGATTATTAAAGTTTGCAAAGTGCTTTCCATATATTTAAACAAATTTTACCTTATCTTCACAATATCCCTATGGAGTAGGTAATACTAGTAATACCATTTCATAGAAGGAGAAACTAACATTTATAGGGCTTTATGACTTGCCTAAGATGGTGAAGCTTATGCCTTACATGAGATTTGAATCCAGGTCTTCCTAAATTCCAATTCCAACATTCTATCCTTATGCCGCAATACCTTAGAACCTATTGTAGTCCCTGGTATATAGTAGATGATTAATCAATGCTTGTATTGAATTTAATTATATAACTGAATTGTTTACTTATAGACATTGGGGTGGGAAAAGCTCATAAAACAGGAAATATGTGAAGAGGTAAATAGTAGGCATTCTAAAAACAGTTCATCCCTGTAAATGAGTTAGAAAATATAGTCAAAATCATCTAACATTAGAGAAACAAAGAACATAAGTACTGTGAAAAACTATTGAGGAAACCAGCAAATGAAAAATAAACACTGATAATGTGTTTCTAAAGATTAAAGCTGTGACTTTTTATTTTTCTTCTATTCCTGTACCCTGTCAAACAATGTTGCTTACAAAATAAAGGGATTGCCATTGCTGAAGATGATGTGATGTCACCCCTCTGTACTCTCCCTGAAACTTGGCAAAGAGTGCTCATCAAGCAACTTCTATTAAATCACTCAGACACAAGACTTTACAAACAGTGTATGAAAATTATAATGAGTGTTCCTAATTAGTTGATCATCAAGCTATGATCACTTCAGGATAAATTAAGCCATGGGTATTATTGAAAAATAATGAAGTGCTGGTGTCAGGGTTTTTTCAATGTAGCATGATCCAGGGAGGGCAGGCTAGGTCTGATTCTGTTTTCAACCTCTGAATAAGGTAAGCAATGGGGAATTTCAAAGACCCCAAATGCTGGCTGGAGCTGAGCATGCTGTTTCATACTTGTTTTGTGGTGGCAAAACACTGTCAATTTTGACTCCTCTTGTATTCATTAGATTCCTTTCTGAAAACTTTTATTATTATCTTTGAATAGTAATGATCTATTTCTTAAGGATCTTTCTATAAATATAACTAAAAAAAAGCAGCCTTAAATGAAACTCCAAAAAAATCGCTATCCTCTTCCTTATTGCATTCTCAAAGTTGACAGCGTGTTATTTGGAGTTTAAATCATAAATTGGCTAATATGCAATTTGATTAATTACCCTAATAAAAATGAAAAGAAAAAAACCCTGACATACAGAAGTCACAATATTAATAAAATTCCATCCAAATACTGTTTGTATAATTAGATTGATGATTCCAAATGACATTCTATTATGACATCTGTTAGCTAATATGAAAGAAATTTAAAAGTAATGACTTAAAAGATATGAGAACCTACAAGTCATTTGAAGCTTTAAGATTAATTAAAAGGATAGAATGTGAAATGAAAGTAACAATACAGACTATTCCACTTTTTTCTTTTAATCTTGTATTTTTGGACTAGTGAATAAAAAAGCCTTGTTTATGTGGATTCTACTTGATGAGACTCCTTGTTTATACACGGAGAATGGCCATTTCAATTTGCATTTCATATACACAGCTCCCGGCTTTCAGTCTTGTTTAAGATTTGAGCTCTAAAGTAATTATGGCTTATAATGCACAAGGCCTTCAAGTTAGAATGAGGTCAGTATGGAAGATTAGTGCATACAACATTCATTTCACCAAATGCATTGGGGCTCCTTCCACTCTGGCTTCAAGTGAAGAAAATTTCAAATGGGGATGGACTTAGAATTTTAATAGACTGCAATTAATCTTTTGTAATTCATTCCCTAAGTGTGGATCTAAAACATCTACCTTCTATCCTAATTATAAGACTGTTTTCAGTGGTGTAATTTATCATGCCAAACACTTCTTTCTGGCTCCTCTCAGAGTGAAGAAAAATAATTTGAGTTGGTATAATTCCATGATCATAATAATGACAGTTAATACATAAATTTTGGTGGGGCCTCCTATTAAAAAAAAGCAAGAGAGATGTTTTAAATGCCTTTATCTTACCTTTTTGTATTCACCTTATTACCTCTATTAGACTGTAAGCTTCTTGAGAGCTGATACTTAATGATTTTTGTCTTGTATCTCTAGCTCCTTACATAGGCCTTTAATGGATCCACAATTTTCATTGTGAAGGTAATTCCCTCCAGTAGTCCAGATTATAGCTCATTCATGACTGTCTTGTCCTGTATAACTCTTGTCTAATTCCTTCCATGACTGTTCCATGGTGAGTCAACTCCATGTTCTGGAAGCCTCTCTTTAACATTCCATTTGTTCTGGAACAGTTCCATTAATATGTAATGCCTTGCTTTTACTAGGTGACTGGCCCATCTCCTTTTTTTTCTTTTTGCAGCATTTTCTGAATGGTATCTTTTATCTTATTTCTCATGAAAATGGCCCTCTTCAAGAAGAAGGATGGACAACAACAATATGAACAAATAATCATAAATAATATACAGCAGCCTTTTATCATCTACAATACATTTCTCTATTGCCTTTTGAGTGACTCAAATTCAGATTCTTTATAAATTGTGTTTTGCCATACTGGAAAAATGCTGGTATTTGAAAAAAAAGTTGGATTTGTACTTCCTGAAAACATTATGTAGTTTCCCCAAATGTAATCCAGTCTTTCTCTTATTTAATCCTGTGTCAAGCTTGTTGTTTATCTACAGAGTATATCCAATATCTATATATTGATCTAGCTTAAAGAGTTGACCATCTAAGTATATATTATTTCTTGGACAATAGGCATTTTCCATCCACTTGGTTCCACTTGTGGGGATTATTAGATCAAGTTCATCTAAGTCACTTTATACATCTCATGAAGGAGGACACATCTTATTCCAAGGCTTGATACAAGCAACACAATATTTATAAATTAAAATATTTGATGACCTTAACTTCTATAGGAAACTCTTTTCCTATTTAGACTCTGAACTATAGGGTCTCCATGAAAATTCTAGGAGCTCTTGAAACCCTTCTTCTATTTAGACTCTGTGCTATATATTCTCCATGGAAAGTGTAAGTGTTCTTGATAGGCAAGCATTTTTGTATTGATGACAAATTAAAGCACAGTTAAGATTCTATTAGATCAGTCTTGAATCTTGAGAATTTAGGGATATCCCATCTGGGAGACCATCAGCAGAAGGAGTATTTGTATATTATTTAATTAAACATACTGTATTTTTTTATTTCCATATTTTACCCTTGAATCTTATAAAGAGACTGTGGAATGGGGCATTTACTCTGTCCCTCATGCCTAGAATGCTTTCCTTCCTGCACTCTGTCTACTGACCTCCCTGGCATCCTTTAAGACTCCACTAAAATCCCATCTTTTCCTGAAAGTCTTTCCCAACTCTTAATTCTAGTGCCTTCCCTCTACTAATTATTTCCAATTTAACTTGTATAAAGCTAGCTTTTTATATAATTATATGGTGTCTAGATTATAAGACTATAAACTCCTTGAGGGCAGAACTGTCATTTTCCTCTTTTTTTGTATCATTAGGGCTTAATACAGTGTCTTTCACATAGTAGGTATGTACAATTTTTTATTAACTAATTGAATTATATTTTGGGGGAGATAAGAGGCCCCATGTTTCCTAGGTAGACATATTATACATAATGTGTATGGTAAGGAATAGGGCATCATGATATAAGGGTTGGCCTTGGAGTTCAGGTTTTGCCTCTGACACAAATTGGGTATTTGTCATGGGTAAATCATATAATCTCTCAATGACCTTGAATGTTCTCTAAGAGTATATAGCCTATAGATAAGTTGCTAAACTAAATTTACAAAAATTATTACATCTTTTTCCTCCATCAATGACTGTGTAACCTCCACATCTGGACCCTAATATCACAGTTCCTAATGTGGTTAAAAAGAAAGCAGAAATGACACTAAACTTAAGAGAAAAAAAGATAGGAAAAAAGTCTTCTCCTTCCCTCTTCTTTCTCCCCTTCTCTCTCCTCTTCTCTCCTCACTTCTTTATTTACTGAAAGCCTATCTGTATAAGATATTATCAAGTTATCAACATTTGGCCAAGCAGAATAAATTACTATTCTAATGTTAAGTGCCTAATTAGATTTTATTAATGCACAAATTGGATATGGGCATACATTTACACCAATTGCCATTTCTTATTTATTAGGAAGCACAGAAACACTTACTTTCCATGTTTATAAATGCAATACCATTTTGTGCTAGTGTATGCTCAAGTGTACAGATTTTTCATATGTTACCTTGGAGTTTCTCATAGGTAGACAAAAAAAGGAAGAATAAAAACAACCCACTTTCCCAAATCAATTCATTTTCCTCTTTTAAACTAAAAGAACTCCTGATTCTTCTTTCACAACATGACTAATGTGGAAATATGTTTAATATGATCATATGTGTATAGCCTATCTCAGATTGCATACCATCTTGGAGAGGGAGGAGTGGAGGGAGGGAGGAAAATTTATAACTCAAAATTTCACAAAAGCAAATGTTGAAAACTAAAAGTAAATAAATAAACAAAATAAATAGTAAATAAATAAACTAAAAGAACTGGCAAAATCATACATGAATACACTCTATCACCAGACTTACATTGGTCATTGATGGGGCTCTCTTATTTTCAGAAAATGAGAGAGTATTTTCAGAAAAACTGTTCAGTTTTTTGCTGTGGATGGAAAATAAGTGCTAATAAAGGCCTCAGGATGGAGCATAAAGTTTTGGGAAGCTTGATATCAATTCATGATGGATTTTCCTTACCTCCTCCATTTCTCCTTGACCAAATTTAAAAGGAAGATATTTAAAGAGCCAAATTCTGATCTTTTGAAAAAAACCCAGAAAATGTAATAGCAATGTCATACTTAACTACAGTTATTTTAGTACACAGACAATAAGAGATTTGTGATTTCAGATGATTTCTTTACCTTGAGAGGGGCAGAGGTTAGGAAATATGCAGCAATGCTAGTGATTAAAAATCTAGAAAGATTTTATTTGCTGGGCCTTTTTGGCCATACCATTGTCCGTGAGGTCCCCTCTATTCTTAAACTGGAGGATCTCTCTCCATCCTTACAGGTTGCATATAGTCTTTGTCACCTTGTTTACACCTTTATTGCCTATGTTCCCTTTAACTTTCTTTAAGTTTACTTAAAGTTTAAGTTTACTCCATTTTGTCCCTTTTATTTCCTTTTAGCATCCCTTAACAACTTGACAATCATAGTCAACATCCTTTCACTATGTTCTTACCTTATTTATTGATTTAAATATTTGTCCTTTTCAATTTACCCTGTCTTCTCAACTGATAATAATACTTCTCAGGGTTATTGTGAGGATTCAATGAGAGAACACATGTAAAGGCTTTGCAAACTTTAAGCACTACATAAACAATATTGTTATTGTTGTTATGCTTATATTCTTCTCCTGAGGGCTTTTTCCTCCAAATATTTCCTCCTTCAATTTAGTGTTCTTTCAGTTTAAGTAGATCTCCCTTTCCCTCTTATGTCCCTTTCCAAACCTCCTCTCCCATTCCATTGGTACCTGTACAACTCCTGATTTATTTTTCCAAGCTTTTAGAGAGAGAGAGACAGAGAGACAGAGAAGAGAGGGAGACAGAGAGAGAGAGAAGAGAGAAAGAGAGAGAGAGAGACAGAGAGGCAAAAAGACAGAGACAGAGAGACAGCCAGAGAGACAGACACACAGAGAGACAGAAACAGAGAGAGAGACAGACAGAGAGAGACACAGAGAGAGAGAGGAGAGAGAGAGAGAGAGACAGAGAAGAGAGAGAGAGACAGAGAGAGACAAAAAGAGAGAGACAGAGAGACAGCCAGAGAGACAGACACATAGAGAGACAGAAACAGAGAGAGAGAGAGAGAGAAAGAGAGAGGGAGAGAGAGAGAGAGAGACAGAGAGACAGAGAGAGACAGAGACAGAGACAGAGAAACAGAGAGAGAGAGGGAGACACAGAGAGAAAGAGACAGGGACAAAGACAGAGAGAGGTGGGAGGGAAGGAGAGACAGAGAGACAAAGATAGAGAGACAGAGAGATGGAGATAGACAGAAAGAGACAGAGAAATCAAACTACACCAAATTATACAGGGATAAGGAATAAGTGAGGACAGAAAGTGGAAGGATCAAAGGCAGACAACTTTTTATAGGAGTTTGACCAAGTAAGAGGGAGAGACAGAGAGACAGAGACAAAGAGATTTGATCATTGAGGTTGTAATCTAACAAAGAAGGTGGGAAGAGTTTGGAACTACATGCAAGTCTAGAGGGGTCAGCCTTAGCAATGAGAAATTCCATTTCATGTTAGAAACTTGAGGAAAGGAGGAAAAATGAGAAATGATGCCTAGAGATTTTGATAACAGAAGAAGAGAAACCTTCTTACATGCCTCATAATTGTATCATAGTCAATTTCTTTCCTGATTAGGGGTTCTATATTGAATTTATATTAAGTAAGCTAGGTGTCTTTCTTCACCCCCTCCCACTTCCTTCCACCCTCCAATAAAAGCCCTATATGATTTGTCTATATTTGATGAGATTTAATCAATTTCCATTTAGCCTACAGGAATATCACTGTGTGAAATCCCCTTCCTAAGGATTTGTGTCTTCTTCAGAATCAAATTTATCAAACAATTCCTCAGTTGACTTATATTTTACTATTCATCAGTCATTTAATCTGTTATAAAAAGTCCCACTGAAAGGTTTTAGTTTTATTCATCCACAGATTGAGATTTTTGAGATGAAGAGATATATTGGACCAAAAGAGCCCATGGTAATATTACATAAACACTTTCAATAATTGACATTAGTAAGAAATTAGAAAGTTAACTAGAGGAGGATGATAAGACTTATAATAAAAAAAAATTCCTTGTTTTGAATGTGCTGGTTGTTTTGTTTTGATCTCCAGTATAGTATAATAAAAAGTACCCTGGGTTTATCACCAAAAGATTTAAGTTTGAATGCTAGCTTTACTGCTGACTGGTATGACCTTGGACAACTCACCCAACTTCTCTGGGCTTCAGATGCCTTAACTTCTTAGATCTAAAACTACAATTCCATTATCCTGCTATCATATAGTATCTAAAACTCAGTATGAGTGGAGTAAATACTTATTGATCTATATCATAAACTTCACTGGGTCTTATTTTCCTCATTAGGTGATTTTTAAGAACCCTTCTAAATAAAATTAAGGATCCCTTCAAAAGTCTTGTGCCTCATACTCTAGCTCTAAAGTCACTGTTTATAATACAATTTAAAGGTATAAATTAATCTGTGGATTCATTATATGTCTATAAAACACTGAAAATCAAAATGTTGTCTTTCTATGGTGCTTTAGTGAAATGTTAAACTGCTTTACAGTTTAATTTTCCATTGCTCCTCTAACACTTTTATTTCTATAAAAGTTCTTTTTGTATTTATTTTCCATTTTCTACCCTTTTATAGTATGATAACTTTTTTTTTGCCTTACCAATGATCTTATAAACAAGAAATAAGCTTAAGTTTAAAAAGCATCAGCCTTCATGTGGTTGTTGTTTGTTCAGCTAGGTATCTTTCTTTACCCCCTCCCATCCTCCTATATGGTTTGTCTATATTTGATGAGATTCAATCAATTTCCGTTTAGTCTACAGGAATATCACTGCCATTTCTTAGACATTTCTGACTCTTTGTGGCCTCATTTGGGGTTTTCTTAGCAAAGATATTGGAGTGATTTGCCATTTCTTTCCCCAGCTCATTTTACAGATAAGGAAACTAAAGCAAGTAGGGTTAAATGACTTTCCATGGATTACACAGTAAGTGTCTGAGGTAGTATTTGGGCTCAGGTCTTCCTGACTACAGACCCAGAGCTCTATCCACTGCACCACCTAGATGCCTTGATGTGGTACAATAATAACCATAATCATAATAGAACATTTAAAATTTGAAAAATATTTTGCTTGCATTATCACAACAACTTTTAGCCTCACAACATCCCAGTGAGATACTGCAGACAGGAAAACTGAGTTTCAAAGACATTATCTTGCATCGGGAAGATTAAAACCCAGTTCTTGAATCCAGATCCAGCTCTCTATCCACTATATCATAATGTTCATTTTATAATGTTAGCTTTGGTAGAAAAAATATAAAAACAATTCCCACACTACTAAGATACCGATAGATTAGAGTTAATCACTGTCATACTAAAAAAAAAAAGACAGTCTTTTTATATTCGTGGTTTGATTTATTGGAACATTTCCTAGGTTAAATATACATATCCATCTTGGCTTGTCATATACAAACCTGTCAGAACTTGGACTCTCTCAGGTCTTTATATATGAGAAACCAATATTGTGGATTCATCAGAAGCATCATTTACCAAAGCTAACTCATAGGTGTAATTTGATGGATTCTTATATAACTCTTGCATCTTTTACTCTCAAATTCAAAGCTTGGATCATATTTCTACTTGCTTTCTTATAATTCAATTCAATATTCTTTTTATCACTTAATTAGCATGTGATCCTGGCAAATCATATAATCACACTGAGCCTTAGTTTCCTCATTTATAAAATTAGGAAGGGATGGATGTAACCTCTAAGATCCCTTCTATATCTAACATCCTTTAATTATGTTTTTCTCTTCAATGTTGCTGAACAGTCCTAAGTTGCCTGGTATGAACCCACCAAATTTTAGGAAAATCGAATGTAACCTTGGCCTTCCTAGGTCTTTAATAATATTAATGGAAAGTGGCAGGAAGACAAATAAACAAACAAGAACCCAAGCAAATGAAAGAAAAATTCAATTTATTTGCTTTTTGACCATTAAAATATTTAACATTATGATAATCAATCTTAAATCAATTACTGGGTAATTGCTGAGTCAATAGGAGATATTGCTAAATATTGATAAGTGTCTAAAAGCCCCATCAGAGAATATCGGCAAGTAGATGAATGCAGGCATGCATGAGAAGAGGGCTGGGCTCCCATTGCTTTGATGGAGAACAGTGGTAGCCTGAGCCTTATTACTGCTATTAGATGTGACAGTCAATACAAGCTGCCTTTGCTCTGTCAGCAAGGAGCACAGATGATGTCTAGATGTTATTCCTATATTTTCATTTTTAGTAGCACATAGAGGACTAAATATTATTCTAAGCAGAAGCAGCAAAAATAATCCATTTTCCCCATAATTAAAGAAGAGGAAAATAATCACAGAAGAATATTCTCTTGAGCCAATGTAAATAGGTGAATAAATACATATACATATATACAACTCAGGAAGATATGAAAGTGAACCATCATCTTTTTTGTCTTTTGGAGATGTAATCACTAGCCTATGGCTGCACTTTCTACCAAACTTCTGTGTATATATTATGAATTGAGTTTTTTATTTGGATGAAAATGAACAAAATGGCTCAGAACTTAAATAAAGCTAGGACCCTACTAATTCCCCTCAGCCTTGTGTATATATCCACATTTATGAAAAATATGAGTATATGTATGAAAACATATTAAATATATAGAAAATATAACATATATAAGATATACAAATATAAACATGCTTATGAATTATATATTATGTATACATTTTGTTTATACTTATTCAAATAAAAGAACTCAATTCAAAATTTAGACACAAAAATCTGGTGGCAAGTGTAGCCATACACACACACACATATGCACACACACAGATAAAAGAAAGATGTGTGGAACCATTTAAAGAATTTTGTAATCTCCTAAGGTGATTCAGTCTGAATTCTATCTCCTCTTCAATCCTGCGTCCAACTCTTTTTCATTTAGTATTATAAGACATGTATGTGTATAGTGACAGATAAGCTCTATGGACGGTCCGTGCAACTATAACCAAGAGTCCTTCATTATGTAGAGGCAGCTACCTAAATATCTTATTTTGCTTCAGAACATTAATAATATAAATGATTTGGTATTTAGATTTATTCCACCCTACCAGCTCCAAACAATTCCATTGGCACTCAGGTCATCATCTCTATCTTCTCTACACCAAAACCTTAGCTTCTGCCTCTAGAACCACCCTGGCCTCTGACCTTTCTCCTTATCTTCCCACAAGTAGGCCTCCACCTCTTTCCTTGGCCACAAGTTGAAATTGCAAACATACTACCACTCTCTTCACTTTCTAGTTCCCTTTTATATATGCTCTTCCCTCATTAGAATGTAAGCTCCTGGAGGACAAGGACTGCTTTTCTTTTGTTAAGTATATCCTGAAGTGTTTGGCACATAATAATTGGTTAATAAATGTTTCTCTCTCTCTGTCTCTCTCTGTCTCTCTCTGTCTCTCTCATCGATCACATCTATCTATTTGGTGCAAATATTTGGCCTCTGCTATAAAAATATATCATAAAATTTAATCAATCTAAAAAATATCTATCCCTTTTTTTCCGTCATAAGCCACTGAAAAGACAAAAGTTCAAACTCCATTTTCATCTCCACTGCTACTCAAATCATCATTTAAAGTACTGAGAAAAAAATGTGTGTGTATATGTCTCTGTGTGTTGAATGTGATTGTGCTTAGAATGTAGCATTTCTACTTGAACCATCTCATGAATCATTTTTGTTTGTTTTTGGAACTGAAAGGCACATTCATAGGAAAAGTTAGATATTTGTAAAATTATGTTGCTTCTGAATTAATCTGCGAGTGGGTATGAAAGACGCAGGGAGGTAAATTGTAAGTAACTTGATTTGGCAACTTGATTTGATTTGATGATAAATCCCTTCCACTGCTCCATAGCAATAGGCAAGTTTTAAGTTAGGTTCAATGATGATATTTATTTCTTGTGTGCCAGTTCTACTCTCTCTGAACTGCACTCCTATATTACCAGTTATCTTTTGAACATTTCAAATTGGAGTCCTAGAGCTATTTTGAATGGAGCTCATTATTTTTTTTTTATCCAGATTTCTCCCTCTTCCAAAATTTCCTATTTCAGTAGAAGGCCACACCATCCATCAAAATTTGCAACCTCAGCATTATCCTTAACTCTGCATGCTCTATCACCCCATATATCCAATTCATAGCCAAATCTTACAGTTTCTAATACTACAACATCTCTTGACCAACCCCAACCCCTTGCATCATCTTGCAACATCTCTTACATCAGACTGCCATCTTAGTTCAGATCCTCATCACCTCTCCTTCATATTATAGCAACATCCTCTTAATAGGTCTCCTTGCCTCAAGTCATTCCCCACTCCAGGTCATCCTACACAGTGCTGCCAAAGTAACATCCTTAAGTACAGATCTAACTACTCACCTAACTCCAATGGTTTCCTTAATTTTTTCTTATAACCTGGATGTTACTCCCCCTTCTTCACTCTTGAATTCTGCAAAATTGAACTATTCTCTCTGTTTATCACACAAGACATTTTTTCCCTACCATCTTTATGCCTTCTCCTCTGAAATATATTCTCTCTTTGCTTCTGTTTCATGGATTCTCCTTTCCTCTTAAGATCCAGCTCTATTACTTTCTTCCGCATCTTTCTTGATCTCACAACCATTGTACCCTCCCTCTCAAACTAACTTGTACTTAACTATGTATACATATACATTTAGATATGTGTATACACATGCCTTTTTTCACTTTCTATTCACGCTGTACATTATCTACAGCATGTACTTGTTATCTGACCCATTAGGATATCAATTCCTTCTGAGTAGGCATTTTCCCCCATTCTTTGTACTGCTGTCTCCAGTGCTTAGCAGAGTACCTGGCAGGTAGTAGGAACTTAAAAAAATCCTTGGTAGTTGATACAAAGAAGTTATTAAGGACACAATCATAGGGTTACATTTCAAGACTTGTTGGGAGCAATGGTTATCCTACGTCACCCTTTTTTGTAAGGGTTGTCATTTTTAGCCTAGTATTTCCGGTGTTTCTGTTCTGGATTCAGGAAGAAAAGTAGGAAATGTCCATCTCTCTGTCCTCTAGTCCCTGTGAATAGAGCTCAGTTTCTGTGGGTTAAAACTGTTCAATCTGCAAATTTTAGATAGTGGCTTTGTTGGGAGGTTGTGTTTTCTCTATCATTTGAAACATGAAAGTTGAGGCTGGACATAGTCAGAGATATTATAATGAAAATTCCTAGTTAGTTTTAGGCTTACCTAGGTGACCTGAAAAGTCCCTTCAAATTCTGTGATTTTTTTCAATTCCCCCAAATCTGTTACCTTCTCCTTCTAGCTCTTATGTACCTTGTGCTGAACATTGGTGATTTGCTTTGTGGTATTTATTGAAGTTTACATGGAAATAAAAATTATTCTGCATCTTCACATTCCTTTAAGTTGAATTAAAAGTAATATTCCTGTAGTTATTTAAAGTTTCTAATGTACTTTCTATAAAATAACCCTGTACTTTAGTAATACATGTGCTATGATTATCATTTTACATTTGAGGAAACTGTGGCTCTGAGAGATTAAGCCATCATCATATAGCTAATATATATTTGAGCGAGAAATTGACCACAGGTCTCTTTACTCTGAGATTAACACTTTAACCATTAAACCACATTGTCTCTCAATAAACACAAAGTAAAATCAAGAAGAATAGGCAGGTGGGGAAACAATGATGTTGTAAGGGTCACTGACAGAAATATCGATCCAGTGTCATTTTTGTTGGGAAAGTTCCTTTTTAAAAGGTATTTCAAAAGTTTTCAATTTGTACTTGCTAATAAGAGCAATTAACCAATAGAATAGTCAAAACCTACTAATGGTAGATAGTGTAGTATTGGGATAGAGTGGTAGACATGGATTTGGGAAGATCCGGAATCCTGTTTCCAACACTGTCAATATGATCCAAAGGTAAATTGTTTCAGGTTGGAGCCTCAGTTTCCTCATCAACAAAATGGTAAAAATAACAGCACCTCATTGGGATTTGTGAGGATCAAATTAGATTTATCTATATCTAAACACTATCTATCTATCTGTCTATCTATCTAACTGTCTATCTGTCTTTCTATATATAATAGCATCTTGCTAACTTACAAGCCTTATTGTTATTCAAAGCCCTATAAATGTGAACTAATATTGTTGTTTTTTCAGATGTGACTATAAAGATTATATATAATGTATACATACATACATGTATACATATTATATATATGTATATATATATATATGTCAGAATCTCTATCCTAAATAAGTTTATCATACTATTATATTCCAAAGAGACAAAAATTACACAGGTTAAAAATTCAAGAACTGCATAGGAAAATACATAAATAAAGTGCTCAATATTCTAATAAAATCCAAATTTTATCATAACCTAAAAAATGTCATTCACTCTGGAAGAGTGTAGAGAAGAAGGAAATCTGGGTATGTTGATTACAGTAGTTGAAGAAGGCATGGTGGAAAAGAAAAAAAGTAAGGGGGAAGTCTTATGAAAAAGTTTTAGGAATGAAAGAATCATGGTTGTAGAGGAAATAAAACAAACAAAAGAGTACAGCTGGGGAAGAATGGCTGGGGGAAAGAGAATTTGAATGTCTAGAGTGGAGGGTTTAAATTGGCAAAGAATTAAAAATAAGTCTAGTTCTGTAAATTTGGCCCAAATTATTGAAAGGCTTGATTGTCAGATGAAAGAACTCAGATTTGTGCTAGTTAATCATATGAGGATATGTCTTGAGTAGGTGAATGGCACAGCAAAGTAGATTTTAAAAATAATTTAAATGCTTTTGTTTTTACATCACCTCTATTTCCCAGGAAATTTTCCTCCTACTTTCAGAGTATAATCCCTTATAAAGGAGAATAGAAATAGGGTGGGAAAAAAATTAAGGAAAACTATCACAGTAAAAAGATAGCTAGGTGGCACAGTGGATAGAGTGCTGGGCCTGGAGTCAGGAAGACTCTTATTCCTAATTTCAAGTCTGGTCTCAGACACTTACTAGCTGTGTGACCCTGGGCAAGTCATTTAATACTGCCCCAGTTTTCTCATCTGTAAAATAAACTGGAGAAGGAATTGACAAATGACTTCCATGTCTTTGCCAAGAAACCCCCAAATGGGGTCACAAAGACATGACCAAAAAATGACTGAACAACAGTAATTACATTGATAAAAATATGACATTATCTGTTGTATTCACACCTGTAGTTCCCTATTTCAGCAGAGAGGGGAAAGAGACATATTCTTCTAGTTCCTGTTTGAAGCCCCAAACGGTAATTATGTAATTGCATTCAATTTCAATTGTTTAGTTGTTTTTTTTTTAACATATGTTGTTGTCTTCATTTTACTTACTCTCCTTTGTATCATTTCATATCTCTTCTCATCCTATTGTAGAGCACAATAACATCCCATTATATTTATTTACCACAATTTGTTTAGACATTTCCCAATCAATGAACATTTAAAAAGTAGGGTTTTACAAACATTAGTATGGTGACTGTGGGCAGCTTAGACTAGATCAAGGAAAAATTCAGATTGTAATTTAAACTCAAATGGATAGGAATTTGGTTGTTTTCTTTTTTTTTATTTAAGAATTAAAAGAAACATAGATTTTCCCAGGTATTTAAGTATGGCATTTAGCAGCTCAGGGATGAGATGTTTTCAGATGACAGCTCTAGTTGCCTAAAGAATTCTCAGTTGTAGACTCCCATCAGGAAAGTGAGCAGGTAAGACTCATTTAAAGCGAGTAAACGTGTCAAGTAAACAAACATACATGACATTTTGCATGGAGGGAAACTTTCAGATATCTTTCCTGAGCTTGTAATTTGTACTCCATAAGGTCATTCTAAAATACAACTTGTATATTGTAGGAGGGAGGTATACATTTCAAACTGTTGTACTATGACTTTCGTTTTAGAAGTATCAGATTTTCTTTTCCTTATATCCTTAAAGTACTATACAAAACATTTTAAGAAAAAAATAAAATCAGTCCTTTTATAAAGTTCCTGTGAAGAAATTTGGAAAGACTTGTAATACAAGAAAATATGAAAAGACTACATAAATTTGATGGACTCTATTACAAGGAAGAGACAGCTTTTCAAAATACTTAATTTATTACTCGTCTAAGGCAATTTATGATAAATGACATGAAGTGTCCACAATATGTTAGAAGCTCTACATTACATATTATAAAATTATTGTCCCCTGGTTCCAATAGCTTTCATGTGATAGTAAAGGGCATACATATATACATCCACTCAGAGAAATAAAGAATTTTGTGCAGTCTTTCAGTGAACCAGATTGTGTAAGAGGGACTTCTGTAAATTGTATTATATCTCTTAAGCTACACTTTGAAGGTAAAGCTGTCCTCAAAAGGATCATCTCTCTTATATTCTTGGGGAACTTGGCTCATCATATTTGTGCCTTAAGGAATAAGAGCATTTTTAATATCTCTCAGGCTTAGAAGTTCTACTGATTCTTTCTTTTATGGAAGATACCTGAGACAGTTTATATGTTTGGGGAAGGGAGAAGTAAGGGAGTTAGAAGATAAAGGGGGACTTATTTTCATTGTTCTAATTACTCTTCTGAAGCTTATCAAGTAGTGATTTTAAATTTTTATTCAAGGAAATTTCCATTCTAGATGCATTGGCAAGCCAAAATATGAGCCAACATAGAGGAGTGAATAGAGAGATGGCTTTGGATTCAGAAACACTTTGTTTCTCCTTTGATAGCTTGACCTAGGGCAAGTAAGTCACTTAACCTCTATAATATTAATGGAAATAGAATTGATAAAGTCAAGACACTATGAAGCTACATTCCTCTACAATCTCTCTGAATCTTTATTACATAACTTCTTACTCTGAATTTCAGGGTTGTAAAGGTTATCTACTCTCCTGAAATCTATCCCTTCCCGCCACAACATGAGGTTAAGTGACTTACTTGCCCTAGGTCAAGCTAGGCAGTCGGGGTTAAGTGACTTGCCCAAGGTCACACAGCTAGTTAATTGTTAAGTGTCAAGGGTCAAGTACCTGAGGCCGGATTTGAACTCAGGTCCTCCTGACTCCAAGGCCAGAGCTCTATCCATTGTGCCACCTAGCTGCCCCCAATGTTGATATTTAAACTAAGACAAAAATAGCCCTGGATTGTATTTATTTATGTTAGCTAACAAATACATTTTGTCAGGGGATGGAGAGGAAGGTTACGAGTAGGGTCCTGTGATTTCATAGTTATAGACAGGGAAATCCCAATGAGGAAAAATTAGAGCAGTCTTCATATTCAAAATGGTATCTAACATGCTCCAATTTTTAGCTTGTATTATACCTTGGTGGTTATTAGGGCTTTATTTCTTTTTATCAGCCTTTGATGTTGCTTTTTAGAGGATACTGAAAGATTCCTTAGCATGTAGAATTTGGATGCTTGAATACTTTAAGGACCTGTGATATCATTAGTATAGGTACCTTTCTCATAAAAACAGATCATCTTGCCATGTTGTCTTGCCTTCTGCTATGTACCTTCTGATCAAAACTCTCACTTCTGTCCTGGGCCAGGGTAATTGGTGAGAAATCATTGCATCTATCTGCCATGTTGTACCATCACCCAGTTTTTGTAGTGGAGGAAATCGAGGTTCTGAGATACTAAGTGATTTGCCCATGGTCACAGAACTAGTAAGTTTTAGGGGTGGAAGGTGAACCTAGATCTTCCTAATTGCAAGTAGAGCACTCTATTGACTACCTTTTACATCATCAACAAATATTGATTAAATGACCCCTTCAGGATCTCCAGTGATGTATAACAATTGACCTCCTACAGCAACCCATTACATTTTTTAAATAGATCTAGCCATTTTTTGCATATACTGAGCATAAATCTGCCCCTTTCTATATTCTACCTATTCTTCCCAATTTTTCCTTCTGAGTTCAAGCAGATAAATTCTCATTTCTCTTTCATTTTATCATCACTTGTATATTAAAAGACAACTGTCTTGTCTTTAATATGTATTCATTTATCCAGATTAAAAATTCCTAGTTCATTCAAAAAATATTGCCATAATATGGTTTGTGGCATCATCATCTATGTGTATGTTCCAGTTAGTTAATGTCCTTGGAATATGGTACCTAGATCAGAACAAAATACTCCAAATATAGACTGACAAGGATGAAATATAAAAGGCTGACAGCTTTACTTGTCATGTCCTTCTTTCAGTGAAACCTAAGATCACATTAGGTTTTGGGGCAGAATTTTGACACATAATGGCACACCATTAATGAGTTCCAGTTAATTTTTACATGCACTGTTGTGTAGTCATGTCTTCCATATCCTTTTTTCTTCAGCTGATTTCTAAAAAAAATTCAAATGTAAGATTTTAGATTTATTCTATTTAAATTTCATTTTATTAGATCATTGATGTAATCTTTTAAAGTTTTTTTTTAATTTTTTGGATACCAAGTCAGTCCTTCAATGTATTAGCTATCTCTTGCTTCTTCATGTCATTTACAACATTAAAAAGCATGACATCTTTGCTTTCCTCTAAATAAATAAATAAAAATGTTGAACACAACATACCCAGTGCCAAAGCACTGAATCACATTACTAGATACTACCTTTCATGTTTATATCCTTTGCACCACTTATGTTAGGAGCCTGTCTGCTTAGTCTTTGTTGGCAAAATCATAATTTTTAAATGATACTGGTCAGTAGGCGATGAGTGAGATGTTTCCCTTCTCTAATCGATCTTGTACACAGCTGTCAAATTGATATTCCCAAAGCCCAAGTTTGGTTATACCTCTCTCCTGAAAAAATAAACCTCAGTGGCTCTCTACTGCCTTTAGGATATAATACAAACTCCTCTGTCTGGTTTTTTAAGCCTTTCAGAATATGATTTCAATATATTTTTTTTCCAGACTGACCACACACTTTACTTCACTCATGCACTCTATGTTTTTGCCCAGATGGTCTAATTATTGGTTTTTGCTCACAAGGAAGCATCTTATGCCTCCTTGATTCAATACTTGAAGGGGGAGGGTACCTCTACTGTCCCTCAGATAGAGTATATATTTTATAATCCAGAAGGTATGATGTTGCCTATAATTCTGGGGCCTGAAAAAAAAGGTATATTGGCTGATTATACTAGCAGTAGCAAGTAGACTACACTGACCTGATTTTACTAGCAGTAGCAAGAAAGTTTGTCATCACAGAATCTTCTAATGACCCTTTATTTTTTCTCCTCTTCATCAGGTTCTTCTTGGGATGTGTACAGCATCTAATATTAATAATAATAGCCAAAGCCTTACAATTATTATCCCATTTGATCCTCACAACAACCTTGGAATGTAGGAGCTATTATTATTAACTCCAATTTACAGATGAGGAAACTTAGACAGAGGTGAAGTAACTTGCCTAGAGTCACATAGTGAGGAAGTATCTGGGACCAGATTGGAACATAGCTCTTTCTGACTCCATGCATAGCATTTTATCCACTGAACTACCTAGCTGTTTGTAAAAAATAAGAGTAAAACACAAGCACATCCAATCTCCTGTACATCTCTTGTCTTGTAAGGGGGAAATCCACGTTCTCATGTTATGGTATGCCCAACATGACTCAAAAAAGGTAATATACAATCCATCTGATTTACATAAATACTTGTTTCTTGTGTCTTTTGTGTTAGTATTAAGAATTATATTCTTAGTTAATAGATGTTATTTTAATTTATATATTTAATTATGAACATGAAATTTAACAAAACATCTGTATGTTTCAGAGTTCTCATTTAATGCTTTTGTCTTTTTCAAATAAAACTGTTTATTTAATGGAGTTTATTCCTGTAAATATCCTTTACCTCTGTAAACCCTTTATTATTCATTGACAAAATGAATTGTCTCTTGTTAAAGAGACTACATGACTATAATAGATCTAGTGGATAAATTCGTCCATAATATTTTCTTAATCTTATTTTTATTGATATCTTAAAATTTTGATATCACCTTAATATTTAACCCATTGTCCCTCATCCAGCAAGCCATAGTCTGAAATAAGTATTGAATAAGTATTAATAAAAATAATTAATAACATATAAATTAAATATGAAGTAATAACTATGTATTAAAAATAAAGAGCAAATAAAGCAATCCAACAAGCTGTCCAATACATCTGCTGTATTGGATGACACACACTATTCTATACTCATAGCTCTCTGAAACGAAGGGAGAGAGATGTACTTTTTCTAACTCTTTTCTGAGAGGAGGTCATTATAATTACACAGAAGCATTGTTTTGCAAACCAAAAGAAAAGAACCATAAAAAAAGAAAATGAAAATAGTATGCTTTGCTCTGCTTTCAGATTCCATCAATTCTTTTTCTGGATGTGGATAGCATTTTCTATCATGGGTTCCTTGGAATTGTCTTAGATCATTGTACTACTGAGAAGAGCCAAGTCATTCATAGTTGATCATAATACAATATTGCTGTTATTGTATACAGTATTCTCTTGGTTCTGCCCACTTCACTTTGCATCAGTTCATGTAAGCCTTTACAGGTTTTTTTCTGAAATCTTTCCAGATTTTTCTGAAAGCATCCTGCTCATCATTTCTTATAGCACAATAGTATTCCATCACAATCATATACCACAACTTGGTTCAGCCATTCCCTAACTGTTAGGTATCCCTTCAATTTCTAATTCTTTGTCACTGTAAAAAGAGGTGCTGTAAATATTTTTGTACATGTAGGTCATTTTATTTTTGATTTTTTTAATTTCTTTGGGAAACAGACCTAGTAGTGGCTTTGCTGGATCAAAGGGTATGCACAGTATACCCCCCCCCACTTTGAGCATACTTCCAAATTGTTCTCCAGAATGACTGGATCAGTTCACAACTCCACCAACAATGCATTAGTGTCCTGATTTACCGTATTCTCTCCAAAATTTATCACTTTCTTTTTCTATCATATTAGCCAATCTGATAGGTGTGAAGGGGTACCTCAGAGTTCTTTTAATTTTTGTTTCTCTAATCAATAGTGATTTAGAGCATTTTTTTTTATGGTTATAGTCAGCTTTACTTTTTTCCTCTGAAAACTGCCTGTTCATATCTTTTGATCATTTATCATCTGAGGAATGCCTTGTATTCTTATAAATTTGATTCAGTTATCTATATATTTGAGAAATGAGACCTTTACAAGAGACACTTGCTGTAAAGCTTGTTACCCAGCTTCCTGCTTTCCTTCTCATCTTGTTCATTTTCAATGGATAGGTGATTCTTGGTTGTAGTCTTAGCTCCTTTGCCTTCTGGAATATAATATTCCATGTCTTCTGATCCTTTAATGTTGAAGCTGCTAAACCCTGTGTATTCCTGATTGAGGTTCTCCAATATTTGAATTTATTTTTTCTTGCTGCATGCCATATTTTATCCTTGACCTGGCAGCCCTGAAATTTGGCCATAATGTTCCTGGGAGTTTTAATTTTGAGATCTCTTTCTGGAAATGATTGGTGGATTCTTTCATTGTCTATTTTAGCCTCTGATTCTAGGATGTCAGGGTAGATTTCCCTGATAATTTCTTGAAAGATGATGTATAGGCTCTGTTTTTTCCTCATGGTTTTCAGGTAGTCCAATAATTCTCAAGTTATCTCTCCTAGATCTATTTTTCAGGTCAGTTGTTTCTTTTTTTTTCCAATGAGGTATTTTACATTTTCTTCTATTTTTTCATTATTTTGATTTTCTTTGATTGATTCTTGATGTCTCATAGAGCCATTAGCTTCCACATGTACAATTCTAATTTTCAAGGAGTTATCTTCTTCACTTAGTTTTTTTTTTAACCTCCTTTTCCATTTGACCAATTCTACTCTTTAGGGAGTTGTTTTCTTCAGTAATTTTTTGTACATCTTTTTTTCTCCCTTTTTTATGCTTCCTTTATCAAGCTGTTGACTTTTTTTTATTAGTCTCATGCATCACTCTCATTCCTTTTCCCAATTTTTCTTCTGTCTCTCTTATTTGATTTTTGAACTCGTTTTGAGCACTTCCAGAATTTCTTTTTGGGTTTGAGGCCAATTCATACTTTTCTTTGAGATTTTGGATGTAGGCATTTTATCATTGTTGTTCTCTTCTGAGTTTCTGTCTTGATCTTCCCTATCACCATTACTTGCTATCATTAGGGGTTTTTTTTTGTTTTTATTTTCTCATTTTCCAACCTATTTTGTTACTTTCAAATTTGAGCTCTGCTCCTGGGGTAGAAAAAAAAAACACTGTCCCAAGCTTCTTGTGCAGGGAAGTAGGGAGAACAGTGGGTACTGTAGGCTCTGATTGTTTTCCTGGTGCTGTGCTTGTGCTGCCCTGAGGCCTATAGAACATTCATGCTGTGCCAGGGCTGCATGGGCTTGGCAGCTCACCTGGTGCTGTGCTGAAGTGGGGGAGGGAATTGGGAATCAGGGTGGGGTAGTTGGTGCTGCCAGTGGTTCACCTGGTGCTATGCTGAGCCACATGGGGTGGGGAGCAGATGCTGGTGTCTGCAACTCACCTGGTGCTGGTGTCTGCTTGTTTGCCCAGTGCTATGCTGGGGCTCAGGGCCTTCTATTGGCTGGCTGAGGCAGTTCCTGCTGCTGGCTTGCCAGGACCCTACCTGCCCTGGACAGAGCTCCCCTTTTACACAAGTGAAACAAACCTTTCCTGCTGACATTCCAAGTTATCTTGGGCTAGAAAATTGTTTCACCCCATCTTTTTGTTGGTTCTGCCATTCCAGAATTCTTCTGGGGTGCTATTCTATAATTGTTTGAAGGTGAATATGGGAAGGTTCAGATGATTTCCTGCTTACTCCACCAACTTGGCTCCTGGAAATCTCTCTGAATTATTTATAATCATCATTTCTTACAGCATAATCATATTCTATTACTTTCATCTATCATGATTCATACAGGCATTTCCTAATAAATAGGATTCTACTTTGCTTTCAGTTTATCACTACCACACAAGTGCTCCTATGGATATTTTGGTATGTATGAGATATTACATTCTTTCTTCAAATCTCTTATAGCATTCACATTGTAGTGGAATCTGGGTTAAAAGGCTATAGACATTTTAATTTTTTTTATTATAGGTCTGAAAATGTTTTTCAAGAATGGTGGAATCAACTCACAACTCCACTAACAGTGTATTGATGTGCAGCCATAAGATTTTAAAGTGACGAGTGTCTTTAACAGAAATGGTGGCAAAACATGAGCAAATCTCTTAATAAGTAATCATCATTCTGGTTTGCTTTCAATATAACTTTCTATCTTGACCTTGTTGAAATCCAGATGCTATTCCACTGGCTTCTATTTAGAATACCAGCTAAATTATTTTTCCTACCCTCCAATTTTCCTGGTATACTGGATATCTCCTTTCCACCTCCACTCCCACAATGTAACTTGTATCATGGTATGGAGGTACATGTTTTATTCCTTTGTGGAAATGGTAATAGGAATCATTGCAGGTGGAGGGGATAATATGAACAAACATATGAAGAAGGGAGAGAGGAACAAATAGTAGTAGCCCTTTTTAGCTGGTGCATTAGAAAACATGAATGGGAAGAGTGTGAGATTAGACCATATAATGCTATTTTTTTTAAAAAAAAGATCTATTAGCTATGTGAGTTGCTTAACTTCAGATTAAAAAAAAATATTTGCTAGAGCAATCTACAGGCCAATTAATTTATTCATCCTAAAAAGTTAAAGTGGTAATCTGTTGGTTTTATAAATATCTTCCCTTTATGTAGCTAGTGTTTAACAGATGTCTGTTGAATTGAATTTCCCAATCCTACATTCTAAAAATTAGAATGAGGCCAGCACCTTGCAAATATCATAGTTTAAAAATACAGTATCAGCTTAGTGGAAAATTGACTACTTGATCAATTTAAAATGTGGTTGAATGTGTAACTGAAAAATGACTGTACAAAACTACAACAGTATAATTTTACAAGAATAGAAACAAGGAATCATACAATATAAAGGGCATCTCATTTGCTTTGAACCTCCTTTCTGTTCCTTTAGATAGTTTAATAACCTCATGAGAAACACCAATTTTTATAACCTAACCAAGCAATAGCATATAAAAGGATTACGATAATGTTAATAATGTTTTATGATACTAAAATGCCTCAAAGAAGATCTTAAAGAAATTTACAAAGGCAATTACCTTTTATAGGACAGTGATATTAATATTCTGCCAGGGTCAGGCAAGCTGTCAGTTGGCTAAGGAAAAAATGCTCTGTCATTCATAGAGGAAGAAGATGCTATTTCTTGTGGTTAAAAGGAAATTTAAATTCAATTTGGCAAACATTTATTAAGTGCCTATTATGTATAAGGTGTTGGGAATATAAGGAAAAAATAACTTGTCATGTTTTCTTAGAGTTTACATTCTAGTTAGCATCAAGAGATATAGGGGTGTCCATTTTCAAGATAAATGGATTAGTCCAGTGTTATTCAGGCTTTTAGGATGGCAAGGTCAAGGCGTCCAAAGACCACCAGAACAGGAAAGATTCTGAGGTTGAGTAGTCCTTACGAGAAATAGATATAATGTGTATTACACATAATATATATATGTATATATACACACATATATAATTACATAATAATGTGTAGAGACTTCTTAATGTGAAAATTCAAGTCATGTATAGAATGACTCAGTGGATTTTGTTGGCACACCACGATTTAGAAAACTAAAGTTACAAGCACTATTTATTCCCTTGAACTCCAATTTAGATGGTCTACAAAAAACCAAGTTCAAAATGAAAATGTTCTCATTATATGCAAAGTGTATTCCTCCACCTCTGGTAAGATGTGCAAGAAGAGACAGAAACAAGTCAATTTATTTCCTATTTTATTATTATCTCTTCAAGATAGAGACCTCTCTGAATTAGACTCTGCAACATAAATTTGGTTTAGAAGGAGTGAAAGCCCTAAGCAGGGAAAGAGTTGTAAGACAGGTGATTTAAATCAAATTATATTTCTGGAAGCATATGAATCGCATATCATGGAATCCTCACAGAGCCATTCAACAATGTTTTCAAACAATATTTTTTAGCAATCAAATAATTCAGAGAAAATCTTACAAGATTGGAGCTAATCAAATCACCATATTTTCAAAAAAAATAAAAACAAAAGTAAATTGTAAAAAATGATCATTAATGAGATTAATATGAATTCACAAAAGAAAGTTGTACAATGGATAATTAAATAGAGGGTTTTTGAATACTTAGGGAAACAATGATCTCTAGGAGTTAGCACTGGTTCAACCAAAAAAAAAGTCATACCGAACTAGTCACAAATGGTAGAACTAGAATTTGAACGCAGGATTTCTGACTCCAAATTCAGGAATCTTTCCACACTAGCCCCTGAGTCCACTCTGGATTCCTCACTGGTGTGGCATCTGAAGTAGATGACCTCCAAGTTCTCTTAAAATTAGAAAATACTTGTAAAGAGATTTGTAAATATTAATGTACAAATAAATATTAGTCATCATTATTTTTTAACGCTAGAAGTCTGATTCCATCAATCTACTCAGTTTTGATATTATAAAGTAAGTAGGAAGGCAAGAGTCAATTTTGCTTTTTTATATCTTCTAATGTAATTTTGAAGAAAGTCATTACATGAATACAGTGAGGTATAAAAGGTATCAGGGTTAAAGTATTTTTAAAGTCACATTTTAGGAGATACAAGATAACAAAACTTGTTTACTTTTAAATAGCAAATTTAAAATTATCACATACATTTGGCATTTTCTATTACTTCAAAACATGTTTTTAGCATATTGCATTTTAGAGGAAGAAGCAAGTTGAGCTTGGTAATGTAGGATGAGCTTCCCTTCCCCCTTCTCCCTCCAAGCCAGATTCTCTAAGTGGAAGTGATTTCTTGGTTGTGAAGCATTAGAGGAGGTAGGTCCTTGACTTTTCCCAGTGAGCAGGTGCTAAATCTAGCATTGTTAAAGTTGTCCGGGAGCATGGCTCTCAGGCAGTGACATTCACTATAATTCCAGCCACACCTGTGGTTTCTGCCTGTCACAATATTATATCTTCTATTGTTTTCCTGACTTCCAGTCATATACAGAATTTAGTTAGGGCTAGCCCCTAGACAAAGGTGAGACATAGGGAGGATTTATTTTAAGTCAGTTCTCACTAGCTTTTGTCAGTGGCCTCCTTTTCCCCTTAAATGGTCCCTTTGGATTAGACCTTATATTGTCATTCCATTCTCTGGCCAAGCTATTACCGATATCTGCCCAGTATGACCCTCTGCCTTTTCCCATAATGTCTTCTGTTCTAGATCGCCTTCCTTTTTCTTAGGATTTGTCTTAGGGCTTATTCCCTAATGGTTCTACTCCCTTATGAAATAATTTCTGCCTATGGAGGATTGATTACGTAGACGCTAGGTAAACTTATTTGAATTCCAACAAATGTTTTATGAAGACAAGGTTTAGCAAAAAGGCATCCCAGTAGGTCAGTGTAAGTTTTAAAATGCCTCAGTTTATGAGCAGGAAGAGACCTAGTCTAACCTAGCACAGCTACATCATTTTAAAGATCAAGAAAATGAGGTTCAGATGTGTTATGTTAGGGTCATACAGGTAGTAAGCAGCAGAGGCCAAGATTCAATGCCGAGTCCTCTCATTCCCAAACTAAATTTTCCCAAAGAAGCTTCTTTCTTTCTTCCTTCCTCTTTCTTTTTCTTTCTTTCTTTCTTTCTTTCTTTCTTTCTT